>NC_044552.1:10554542-10894859 GCF_007565055.1 Rhinopithecus roxellana
AGTTCCAGTTACCCATTTCTGAAGTTTATCTGGGCCTCAGAGAAATCCTACACTCAGCATCAACTGGAAGCTGTAGAGCATCAGAGAGGAGAGAGTCCTCTAACATCTGGACCCCAAATGACCATTTAGACACATGAAGGGAAATCTAGGAATTCCCTGTGATTTGGTCATTGGACATGGAGGTGCTGAGAGACAGAGAAGATGCCTGAGATTGAGTAGAGAAGATTCCCTGAATAAAACATCATGGAAGGAATCATGATTGGCATCATTAGGTGTCAGCATAAGAATTCCAAGTGGGCCAGCCACGCCTTGTTAAACATAGAATGGGGCGACCATGACCTAGTGCAATAAGGGCATCATTACCCAGAGGACAGACCAGGGAGCAGGGCTCCTTGGTGGAAGCTATGAATATGCCTGAATTTCAAGAAGACCCAGGGAGGGACCCAGGGGAAGAGACTGCCTGTAGAGTTGGGCCCTGAAATCAACTGAATATTTACTCCAAACGGAAAGAAATGGAATTTCATTTATTTGACAATTTTTAAGTCACTTAGATAGAGGTTGGTAAGATGTGAACTTTAAAAGTCCCAGAAATCGATTACTTGAAGGGCGCCTGTGGCGTTTCAGAAATTTTGGACTAAAAAATTCTGTAGCTTCTGAAATTGTCTACTTGTCTTTTAAAACAAGTATTTTGCATCATTTAAAAATTTATATTTTAATTTGCAAAAGCTAACATGGCTAGCAAATAAGATTTCACTGTAACAGAAAACAAAATTTGTAACCAGTCCTATAGCCTCCAGTGGGGGATCTTCTATAATGTTGATTCAGAAAATATCTGAGGTCATTTTGCTATTGGAAGTAGACATTTATTTTAGTTTAGAGTGTTTTCCCTTTCTTAATCTCATTAATATCAAATTTCAAAGAAGTTTTTACATCTTTGACCTAAAAATGATGTATGAAAAAATAAAACACTCAATTAAATATGAAGTTTAGAATGTGAACAATCAAGCAAAGATTATTTAATCATCACCATCATGTCAATTTTTTTTTCAGTTATTTTAAATCAAAGCATAAAAATAACTTATTTTGTTGCCCTGGAGGAAATTACACAGAAAACAGTGTTCAGAATATTATGGAACAGTCATCTATAAAATGAAATATTATTGACCATTAAAATATTTATATTATTGCTAATAAAAATGTAGTTTTGATATAATATGTACCTGTGTTCTTATTTTGGAAATGTATTTGTGTCTTTCTGAAAAAAAATGGCTATAAAACTGCATTTTAGAATATTAAAATGTGTCTTTTATTGGCTTATCTTAATTTTTTAACAATTTCTTTAAGGAAACTATGTGCTATAAAGAAGAAGAAAGTTTTGACTTAAATAGAAAAAAGACAATTGTTGTGTTGTTAAAAAAAAGTTAATTTTTCCTGTGGAAAAAAGAAAAGTAAAGGACAATCTATCACATAGAAGTAAACATATACTTGATATTACAGCAAATGAGAAACTGGAAGTTGGGAATTCTCTGCCTGAAATGGTTCTTAAATTTTTCTTTTAGCTCAAGCAAGTCCACCTATCTTTCCATTTCTCTAGTTACCCCTTCTCAAACCTTGCAGTCACAAATTAACAACAGATACTGGATTGCATGCCACCCGTTTTGCTCAGGAAAGACTTGGGCAGCTGCTCAACTGGCTGAAATGTTGTTTGAGAGATTAACTCAAAAAGATGATGAAACCAACAGGAACACAGCAGTTGGAACTTGCCCCAAGTCATCAAAAGAAATGAAGTTCAATATAAAAATCTAAAATAAATAAGGGACTATAAATGAGGGGACACCCTTAAAATTTAGGAGAAAGTTTCACCTAGTTGCACCTTTAATTTCCCTTTCCCAATAACTCCCCTTAGAAGAAGGGCAAGAGTCACCCAGTGGTCCGCAATCCTGCAAATGCAGGGAATAGGATATTTTCAGAAGGAAAAATTCAACAGCTTCAATGGCTTATGATTTTTTTTTTTTCAAAATTTTCCCCTAAGAATTAGGAGTGTGAGACATTGACATAAGTCTCAGAGAACTGACCCGTGAAATAATTAGAAGAGGAATTCCCCCAGGCCCCACCCTCTTATCTTGGAGCTGGGCCAGATGAAAGACACCTCTGTTTACTTCCTGATCCATCTAATTTCTGTAACAAGGACCATCCCAAACACATCTCCCAGCAGCTGCTAGAGCTGAAACTCAAGAGATTGCCCCAGGCACCATGGCACCTTCTTAGAGCTGTTCGACCCTAATGGATTAGCTTTCCTCAGCACAGGTGGCAATTTAACAGGAGACCAAACTTTTACACTAGTAAGAGACCATTGGAAGTACCTTCAAAGCCCACAGGCCTAAAGCAGAGCTAAGAAAACACAAGGTTTTCTAAAACGCAAATCAGCTGCCCATCCTCCCACCCACAGTTTTCAAAGGATGATAATTATGGGAGTAGTGGGAATGACAGAAATCAAAGAATAATGCAATTTCAAAAATAAAGAAAAGTCAGCATATTTCCATTAGAAATTCTAAAACTGCCATTTTTAATTCTGAAACAAAACTGAAGGACCAAATTTTGCATAAGACTTGGTCATATTTCAAACAAAATATGACCACACTTTTGCCCGAGAAACTTTTTACAAAGTTCCAAAAGCAGTATCAAGGACTAATTGATTTACTTTTATTATACAATATTTTCCATGTATTTTTAAATACAGAAAGCCAAAACAAACAAACAAACAAAAAAAAAAAACAAACAAAAAACGACATGATCATCCTTTTCACAATAGCCCAGAATTTTAATTAAGCTGCTTACATAAAAATGTTGGTAAACAGGGCATAACATATATACCATAACATTTCCTAACATATGATGAGAGCACATGAAAAAATTTAGGAAGTAGATGAGTCACAGAAAGAGCAGATTAGTTAAAAGAGATTAGAGGCTGAAAAAAATGTCTCTGAAAAGCTGACAGAGACTCCAAATTATAGGATAATGCACGTAAAAGCACTTTGACACATGTAAAAACAAAATGTAACTATTGTTGGAAGGTTAATGATTCAAAGGGAAACAATACTCATATATTGGTATTTGCTTATACATGAATTCTTATATACATATATACATGATGAACTAGCAGAATATTTCTTCTTTCCTTTTTCCAACATCATATTTTGTATATTTAACTATAGATAATAAAGTGGTTTAGAGATTGAGTTCTTTTTTGCATTCTTAATGTGACACCCTGTTTATTGAAATCAAGGGAAAGGAAGAAAAAACATATACTATTCCTAACTGGAAGGTCGGAAAAATGTTGTATTTGTCTTACATTTTTAGATTTTAATGTCATACTAGCTTATCAGTACCCAGCTATATGTAACTACCAGAAAGAATTCTTTTAAAAAGTGGAATAGAGGTGGAAAACTACAATGGAAATGAAGACTTGTTGCATAAGTAATGTCTCGAGATGCCTCATAGCTCATATTCACTCAGGTGTTATCTTTTATTGCATAGAGTAGAAAATTGACACGAAAATATATGGTGTTCATGAAGACATTTGGTGTCATAATTACACTCTTTGTAGAAACAGAATTTTCGCTTTAATCAAATAGAACTGTGCATTCTTGATACTTGGATGAGACCTTCTCTAATGTATTTACTAATTTTTACATGAATTAAGCTTGTGACTGCCATGTGCAGGCAAAAGAATCCTAAGGGGTTTGATAATGATCTGAGTAGGAGTTTAGGACCCCAAATGTGATCTTCTGGACAGATTCCCTTTCATTTTTTGCACCCTACTTGTTTTTCAGGAAACAGTTCATTTTTTTAGGCATGATCCCAGTGTGGATCCTAGAATCCTGCCTATTTTGAAAATCTCCCAGTGCTCATTTTATGAGGTTCCATGGGGGTGATTATGAATCTAGCAAGAGAGAAATAAGCTGGCAAAAAAAAAAAAAAAAATGCTGACCTGAACCTCAGCAAGTCCAGTTTTTGTGACGTTGACTAGCTTTGTGAGCCTGGGCTGGTCACTTCATTTCTGTGGACCTGATTTCTCATTCTTCAAATAAAGGGATAGGAGTAGATTCAATGTTTAAAGTCAATTGTAAGATTGCTAGTCTATTGTAGGGCAAATTACATCTTAATTTCATTTTAAAATTAAATATTTTAGTATATCATATTCTCTATGTCAAGTCATATTCTATAACATGCCATGTTCTATAGCATGTCATATTCTATAACATTAGTATAACTCCTGCATGATTTTTTTGTTGAAGTTGTCTTCATAAATGAGCTGAGACATCATGCAATAGAATAGGCCAGCCAGTTTTGCTTGTCCATTTTTAAAGGTAATGGAATAAAAGACCATTTAATTTCTGACTCACTGGAAGTCATGCACCAGATTAGTGATAGATTAGAGAAAAGAAACTAAGACCCCTTTCTTCCTAATCAGTCAGTGTTCTGAAGTAGGTATGTCTTTATTTAAGAGAAGTTATTTGTCAAAAAGCACTAAGAATAGGATTTGACCCTTGCAACCGTCATCTGTGAGGAATCATTAGTAACATCTTCATTCTCTCATTTCATTCTTACATCGTTATTTTAAATGATTTGTTATAGAGGTTATATCAAACATCGCACAGAGTTTTCATAGAAAGTGTGCTCAATAAATATGTACACAGATTTGCCTAGAACATAGCCATTAACTTGCAGTTTCTGTACTAAGAAATATAACCTGTTATTTAAATACTCACTTTGACACTTGGCCTTGTGATCTTCAGCAGATTACTCAAATTCCCTGAGCCTAATTTCACCATTCCTACCTCACAGGGTTATCGTAAAGATTAAATGAGATAATGCACGTACTAGCCTGTTTGTTCTTCTTCCTTTTGTTAATTTTATTACTATTTTTATCTTTATTTATGTTCATCTGTTTTTTCTTCCTTTCTCCCCAAAGACAGAGGAATGTCTTAGTCACCTTTATCTGCCAACCCAGAAAAACTTTAATTAGTATTGCATTCATTAATACACATTCTCTGCCTATCCTAATAATTTTGTTAGATGCTTTCCTTGTCAGTGATAGCTCTTTCTCATGTATCCCCGTTGAACGTGATTCCCACATATGGCCCAGTTGGGCAAATTCTAGGGAAATAAGAGAAGCTGCAGAGGAGAGGGCTAGAAAGGAGCTGGTACATTTTAGAAGTAAGCAAAGGAAGAGAGGAGCCCCAAGAAAGGCCAATATTTTAAAACTGAGTCACTAGAAAGGTGAGAAGATTGTTATCAGAATTAAAAATCACAGAAGCAGGACTAGGTGGGATAAAGAAAGAGTTCATGTGGGAAATGCTACCCGTGAAAGACCTTCACATGCTGAGATTTGCACACACAGGGGAAAGGGTAGGATTGGTACCCGGGAGGTGGTGAGCCTGGAGTTGTCATCTGTTTCAAGGCTCCGTGAAGCCATAATGTTAAATCAGGTTGTTAAAGCAGAGAGAATAGCTGGAGAAAAGATGGTTAAGGATAAATCCTTGGGACAATATCTATATTTAATAGTTGGAAGGAAAAGGAAATACTCATTTTAAAACATAACCAATAAGCATCATCGCCAAGGTTTTCATAGGTGAAACTTTAGAGTATCCCTTTAGTTAGGCATTATCTCATTACATAAATGATTGGTCTGAATGTTGAGACTTGCTGGAAGTCACACAAGCTATATAGACAATGACTAAACTTACCTTTTTTCTTCTCCAATAATTAATGTTTAATAGAATATTTTATTACTAACCTAATATTAGTAACTATAGAAAACACACTTTCTAACAGGATCTAGAATAGTTTTAATATATTATCAAATATATAAATATATCAAAGCTATAACCTAACTTAAGCTATAGTTTAAGTTAAGCTATAGCTTTGATAAAGATGCAGACATCTCTTTAGAGTTAAAAAAATTGGTTCTTGATTTTCTGCAAGATGTATGACCAGAAATACAATTTTGTAAATAACTTGAAAATAATCAGGGATGGATTTAGACTATATTTGTGCTCACTAATGAACATGACAATGTTTTTACCTTCTGGCCTCTGTGTCAGATACAATGGTGAATGACGATCTGTCTTGAGGGAAGCTGGGGAAAGCATATTTCATCAAATAAAAACTTGGTTGGCCCTTCCTGATATCACCCACATGCTGAGGCCTCCTTCTAAGATGCAAAGCTCCTTTATTCACAGGTTCCTTGGAAGAGTGTTTCCCCAAATAGACTGCATGTTAAAATTACCAGAAGGTCTTGCAAAAATACTGATGGATAGCTCCAAGATATTCTGATTTAACTTCTATGGGGTGCCACCTGGGCATTGAGATTTGTAAAACTTCCTTAGATGATTCTAGCATTCAGCAACATTTATTATAAAGAGGCTCCCAATGTCTTCCAACCAGAGATGAAAGGAATAAAGATCTTTCCTTGAAAGTAAGAAATGTCAACAAATAGTAACTATTTGAAGCAACAGAATTTCTATAACATTTACTGTTCAATTCAAAGTAAGTGCAACTAAATAATACTTTCACAGATAATAAAGAATGCAGTTGCTCAAATAATGTACAATTTATATTTTAAAAATTTATATACATATCAACAACACCTATTTTATCAATTTATCACTAAAATATATTTATCTTTAAGAGTATTACTAGAAAGATATTTCTATTTTCAAATAGAAATACCAGCATATATGGGAATTTTCTGTGTCCTGAGTTTCCAAAGCACTTTTGTACATTTTTAATCAATCCACATAAGATTCCTCTGAGGTGACATTGTTAAAGAATGCAACCCCAAAATATCTATATCATAATCATATTAATTGCTTGCTTAAAATGTAGGGTTTCTCCCTTTCAATTCAAGACTTATCAAGAGTCAAAATTTCTGAGTGCACCTCAATTTTCTGTATACCTAAATTATTACAGGACTTCTATCCTAAAATAATAAGAACTAGGTGCTGTTCTTCATTTATAGCTAAGAAAACTAAATCTATAGTTATAGAGTGTTTCTCTTTTAATGCTGGATATATACATGATTAGCTGAATTTCCTTCTCAAAAGGTTGAAATGGAGAAGACATACATTTTGGGGTCAACACTTTAATAATATTGAATGCTTAATATGTGCTAAGAATATTGTCTTCAACACTAGAAACACAATAATAAAAAAAGACATGATATATGGAACCAAGGGACAACTAAAACCTCAAACTCACGTATTACTTTATGCGAAGAAGCAATTGCAGAGACTTTGTAATTAGAACTAAACTGACTTTCTGTCCTACTGGTACCAAAACAGAGCTATAGACCAATGGAACAGAACAGAGCCCTCAGAAATAATACCTCACATCTACAACCATCTGATCTTTGACAAACCTGACAAAAACAAGAAATGGAGAAAGGATTCTCTATGTAATAAATGGTGCTGGGAAAACTGGCTAGCCATAAGTAGAAAACTGAAACCGGGTCCCTTCCTTACACCTTATACAAAAATTAATTCAAGATGGATTAGAGACTTAAATGTTAGACCTAAAACCATAAAAACCCTAGAAGAAAACATAGGCAATACCACTCAGGACATAGGCATGGGCAAGGACTTTATGTCTAAAACACCAAAAGCAATGGCAACAAAAAAAAGCCAAAATTGACAAATGGGATCTAATTAAACTAAAGAGCTTCTGCACAGCAAAGGAAACTACCATCAGAGTGAACAGGCAACCTACAGAATGGGAGAAAATTTTTGAAATCTACTCATCCGACAAAGGGCTAATATCCAGAACCTACGAAGAACTCAAACAAATTTACAAGAAAAAAAACCAAACAACCCCATCAAAAAGTGGGCAAAAGGATATGAACAGACACTTCTCAAAAGAAGATATTTATGCAGCCAGCAGACACATGAAAAAATGCTCATCATCACTGGCCATCAGAGAAATGCAAATCAAAACCACAATGAGATACCATCTCACACCAGTTAGAATGGCGATCATTAAAAAGTCAGGAAACAACAGATGTTGGAGAGGAGGTGGAGAAATAGGAACACTTTTACACTGTCGGTGGGACTGTAAACTGGTTCAACCATTATGGAAAATAGTGTGGTGACTCCTCAAGGATCTAGAACTAGAAATACCATTTGACCTAGCCATCCCATTACTGGGTATGTACCTAAAGGATTATAAGTCATGCTGCTATAAAGACACATGCACACATATGTTTATTGTGGCACTATTCACAATAGCAAAGACTTGGAACCAACCCAAATGTCCGTCAATCACAGACTGAATTAAGAAAATGTGGCACATATACACCATGGAATACTATGCAGCCATAAAAAAGGATGAGTTCGTGTCCTTTGTAGGGACATGGATGCAGCTGGAAACCATCATCCTGAGCAAACTATTGCAAGAACAGAAAACCAAACACCGCATGTTCTCCCTCATAGGTGGGAATTGAACAATGAGAGTACTTGGACACAGTAAGGGGGACATCACACACCGGGGCCTGTTGTGGACTGGGGGGAGCGGGGAGGGATAGCATTAGGAGATATACCTAATGTAAATGACGAGTTAATGGGTGCAGCACACCAACGTGGCACATGTATACATATGCACGTTGTGCACCTGTACCCTACAACATAAAGTATAATAATAATAATAATAATAATAATAATAATAATAATAATAAAGAAGGGACTGCCCAGTTTTGGAAGAGGAATAACTGCCACCAGGTTTTCAAGGAAGTATTGACAAGGTAATTTCTGTATGCCTCTATAATGAAGTTAGAAGACCTTCGTAGAGCTTGCTATGTCTAGAGTTGGCTGGAAATGATTCACAGTTAAAAACGTAAACAAACTAAACAAACAGAAAGTTAGATTTTTTAAAATAGTATATGGAGTTTAAGAGAAGAGTTTATTTCAAATGCTAATTGAATTAGCATGTGTTAATGCAGAAAAAAATCAGTGACGACAGTGGTTTTGACTATTTTCCTTTTTTGGATGGTGGAACAAATATATATGAGTTTTCACAGGTAAGTAATTTTGCACACTTCTCTCCTTTTCAACTTGACACTGTACCATGAGCATTTTATTTCTTTTTCTTTTTGGAAAATTTTTTATGGGCTATATAAATGTTTGACATAGAGATGGACCATCACTTATATAAAAAATCCAATTGTGTAACAGAATTTTTATTTATACATTTTGGGCATAATAAACAAAAAAGTAATAAATACCTTTGTACAGAATCCAATGTCTATTCTGTATGTTTAATTGCTTTATTAAGAAAGATTCCTGGACGTAGAATTCCGCTGGATTCAGTAGGAGAGATAAAGGATATAAACTCTTTGAAGGTTATGATTACTTGCTGATGAACTATTTTCTGGAAGAGTCGTACAAATAAGAGCTTTCATTAGTATTTCATGAATCTATATCTCCTTCTACCCATTCTAACAGAATATTATTGTTTTAAATCTTTGTTTATCATACACTTTCAATTTGCTATCATCAATTATTGGTGATTAATCATAAGTAAAACTGATTAATAACTTCTTGCATATTTAAAAAAGTGACAATCATTTATTTTATTACTTATTTGAATTTCAAGGATTATAATACAAATTTGCCAGTTAAAAATGCAAATGAAAGTCATTTCTGTCCTATGAAACCTAATGGTGATGCTAGTTTTCAAGAACGAAAAAAAGAAAAGTAACATTTTTGGCCATGTACTATATACTCTTATAAACATTTGGGGATTTTGTTGTTGTTGTAGATGAGAATATCAGAAAGTTTAAGTAAAGTTTTCAGATTTTTAATTTACGATGTAGCATCAATGTTATTCGACATCAATTGTGACTTCAAATATTATGTTCTTTATATAATTATAAATAATGGTTTTATTTTTATTTCCATGGTAAAAAATATATGAGGTCACAGAGAACATTGTCTTTTTTAAGAACTACCTTCTTAGAAATTAAGAATTTCTAATGATGATAAACAAGAATTAATAATGGATTAATATAGTTAATTTAAAAAAGATGTTTGCCTAAAAATATAAATAATATTATAAAAGTGACAGGGCAAAAACTAGTATATTTAAATTTTACTGAGCCACAAATAGTTTAAAATTAGTTGAAGAGATTCAATAAACTTAAACATTGTTTTTAATCTTAATCCAATTTTGTTTCTAGGTTTATTTCTACTTAAAAGCCACATCACAGTCTCCCTACTGACATCATCTAAAGCTTTGATGTCTGATGCTCATAAGTCACAATAAAAGTGAATGATATTTCTGTATTCAAGGGTATAGAATTGTCATTTAAGTTTCAAAATACTAAAAATGATAAAGCTGAATTTTAGTACTGAGTCAAATATTTCCAGTTTAAGATGAAACAGCTTTTTTTCCCAAATATAATTTCTTTAAAATATTTCTTTGTGAGCACAAAGTTAAATTTGAGGCCAATAATAGAAACTATAATTTGTTTAATATATAAAGCTACATCTTTTGATATCAGGAATACGTATGTATGCATGGATATATATATATATATTTAGTGATCGATTAAGCTGTATTGTCTCTGTTTACAAAAGTAATATATTTCTATATATAAAATTAAAAGCTATTAATATATACGCTTACTAATATATAAATAAAAGAAATATATTATTGATTACATATATACTGAGTTACAGAATATGTCTCTGGTATGTAAATAGTACACATGTCATAAATACGTATTCTTTGCATGTGAAGAAAGTAAATGTTATTTTCTTCTATAAAAAGTATGTCACACATTTTATTTGGAATAAAAATAACACTGACTTTCTTTTAAAAAGGACATCAATGCGATTCAACATCAGTTTTGAAATTATGAAAGTAATGACTAAGAACCCAGTATATAATCATAAAATCTAGGTTGTACATGTAAATTTTCAAAAGTAATAAAATATAAAGACAGAAACAAATAGTAAGGTCAATATGCCTAATGATGAAGAACATATAGACAGCTAGCTTTTACCTTCTATTTTTATATCTTTATCATTTATTGCCTATGAGTGGAGGAAGAAAAATTTCAAAAACCAAAAGTAAATCGTGTGTAGGAAACCAAATAAGTTACTTTCGCCCCTAAAAATAACTGTTTACATTGTATCTGGGATAAAATTAGCTTTGAGTTTAAATAATGATTACAACTAACTATGAAATAAATGGACAAAGACCCAAGATGTGCGCACTATTTCTAAATTCTGTATTAATCATGCCTGCTACAAAACTTATTGCATTAATAATTTATTAAAGATTAGGCCCCTTTTCTTGACTGATTCTGTAGTTAACTCCCCCTGGTTAAAGGTGATTTTTTCACGGTATGGCTGTGATTACTAATTCCAGGCTGTTCCAATCCTGAAGATCTATAAACTGGCCAGATCTGACATTCTGGCTTAGGAAATCACGAAAGAAGAACTCTAGTTATTAGATAAGACAGTTCTTCGTATTTTCCAAAAGCAAATTAAGTTACGAAATGTCTGTTTTAATACTCAGAAACTCACAGCATACTTATGTGGTGAGCTAGGAATGCAGAAAGACCAAAAGAGATCAAAGGAAACATTTGCATTTTCTCTTTTTCTTTAGCCCAAATGTCATTAGTAATATTTCCAAAATTATTACTTTTTACCAGGTTTCTTGGCTCACTTTAGCCCTCAAGCTCACAAAACTGTTAAAAGAGAGACGAAAGAATCTGAAAGAAGTACCTGCATTTAAGCAATTGTACATTAAGAAAAAGAATGCTATCTATTTAATTAACATGTCACCTTCTGGAAGGCCAGGTGTTCCTTAGAAGTTACCTATATAAGTATTGATCTATCTAAACCTCATGTGGGTTGACAAGATAATGTGGCAACAGAAGCTTTGTCTGAGGGAAAAAATATGTCTAAAGACTTGTTTACTACTTCAGCTCCTGTTTAAAAAAGGATTTCACAGTGCAGTCTTTGTTCCTAAGTAGAGTTGTGCCTTTTGTACAAGTTAATGCTTGCAGAACAATTTTACTGTGATTATTTGTTGTCCATTGCTTAGATATGTGGGTTAGAAATGAGTTCTTCAGGCTATATTCATCTCCCAAATGTGGGTGACATATTACATACATTTAGCTATAACAGTGTTGATTTTAGAAAATTTAAAAATACTATATACAATAGGAAAAGTATGCTTATCTGCCTCAATGTTTATTTAATTATATACACATATATGCACATATATACACACGTGCACATTTATGAACTATAGATATATAGTTATATATATATTTGTGTATTAAAATGTGTTTTTATGCGGATCCAGAAATTGATCAGAATTGTTAATATATTGGAATGAATTTTTTCTTACTACTTCCTTGAGGAAAAGGAAATATAAATATGACTGGCTCACAATTCCTGCCTTAGAAAACCTTAGGAATAAAAATTATTGCATAATTCAGAAAAACAATTTAAGATCAATGTAATAAAAATATAGATATGTCCACGTGTCAAGCTTTTGTTTTATTAATATAACCAAACATAAAGATAAAGCCAGCAAGTGCCGTTTCAAGATTGGAGCTGAACGAGCCCTAATAATAGCAGGCAGTAGGAAACTTTCACTGGATAACCACTTTCCATTGCCAACAGTGTGACTTACTGCTCACTGGATCAGTGAGAAATCAGGCAGAAGTGCTTAAAATAAAAGTAAAATAAAGTAATTTCAAACTGTAGAAACTAAATGTGAAAATGCACTGACAGAATCTGCCATCACTCCGTGAACTGACAAGTAAGCAACAATGCAAGGAGAAACTGAGACAACTATCCTGCTCTGTGTAAAAGAGAAAGGAACACACAGGAATTCTGGTGATTAGGAGGATTTACTGTAGGTAAGGCAGGAGCAATTGTCCAGAATGTACCACAGCACGAAGAAAATATTCCACTTCATTCATCCATTTGTTCAAAGTTTAGGATTTCTTTTCCTTTCCTTTTTTTTTTTTTTTGAGACGGAGTCTCGCTCTGTCGCCCAGGCTGGAGTGCAGGGGCGCAATCTCAGCTCACTGCAAGCTCCGCCTCCCGGGTTCACGCCATTCTCCTGCCTCAGCCTCCCGAGGAGCTGGGACTACAGTCGCCGCCACCTCGCCCGGCTAGTTCCTTATATTTTTAGTAGAGACGGGGTTTCACCATGTTAGCCAGTATGGTCTCGATCTCCTGACCTCGTGATCCGCCCGCCTCGGCCTCTCAAAGTGCTGTTATTATAGGCATAAGCCACCGCGCCCGGCCAGGACTTCTTAAACTGGGATTTTTTTTCAGTTTTCTATTGCTATGTAACAAATACGTTTTAAGCTCAGTGGCTTAAAACAATTACCATTTTAATCTTTCATAATTTTCTGGGTTGTCTGGGCTTAGCTGGATGGATTTCTGGTTCCTGTGATGTCACTTGACTGGACTTGAACTCCAAGATGGCTCCTGAACTTGTTTGGCACTTAGTGCTGGCTGGCTGTAGCCAGTTCACTTGAAATTTTTGAGAAAGCCTCATCTCTCTTCCATGTGACTCCTTCATGTGGTTTGGGCTTCTCTGGGAGAACAATAGGTTACAAAAAGAAGCATTCAAAGGAGACACATTCCAATGCCTGAGGACTCATCAAGCCTCTGCATTATTCTTGCTAATATCTCATGAGCCAAAGTTAGACATAGGGCAAACTCAAAGTCAAAGTAGGAGGGAACTACACAGGGTCTGAATACAAGAGGGCATGGATTCACCGAGCGACTCAAAAGTAGCATAGTTTCCCTTGCACGCATGTGATTGAATAGGGGAATGGTTTCCGAAGTGGATGCAGGGTAGTAACATTGAGAAGGCAAGAAGGCTGGCGAGAATTTAGCCTCAGCAGTACTGCGGCTTCAGACTGATCCTATGGGAAGCTCTGAAGCTAAAATTTCACCCAGAGTTAGTCCAGCCTTAAGACAAGGAGCTTTTATAATTAGGCCAGTAAGTCTTTAGCTCTTTAGTTCTAGGAAGGAGAAGGGAAGTTGAGGGGGCATGGCCTCCCAATGAGAATGGGGTGGCTGTGAGTTATTAGCAGTCAACTATCGGAGTAGCTGGAGCAGGAAGCACTTACAGCACACACAGCATCAACTACAGGTGTTCACCTGCAAAGCTTTGTTACTATGTTCCTAGGAATATTGATGCTGGCAATGTTGATTCCACACATATCATGGAATACTCCTCTTTGCAAAAATGTCGTTCATTCTATGTATCTTTATATTATCATAATAATTGTTTTTTTCTCCTTATGCTTATAAGAAATCTATAGAAGAGAAGAAGAAAATCTATAGCATTTTTATTTTTCCATACTCATTTTTGGAAAAAAAAAAATATCCTAGTGAAGAATTCACTTTGTAGCATTAAATGCTCAGCCCATAATTCTTTCATTACTGGATGATGATAATGAGTAAAAGAGGTAAAGAAAGAAGAAAAAGATAAAAATGACAAGGAGAATTTCTGCAAAGAGGACTTGAAGAGCTAGGGGGAAAGAAGGAGGCTTCCCGAAGAATAAAAATCAAGTGTCTTTTTATTCAGTGGGAACCTTATCAAAGACAGCTTACCAGAGAAGACAGGATTTGTTGAGACATTTTTTAATAAAGGCCATTGAAAGATGTGTTTGTTCATGAAATACCCAACTACAGACATAATTTAGAGAAATACAAGTGGTTTAAAATCTGAAAAGGAAAACAATGATCTATCTTAAGGACAGAAAATTTTATGTGTTATCACAAGAGAATGAAAATAGGAAGAATCATTTGATATATTTATGAGAGTTTTAAAAAATCAATTATTAAAGAGATTATGAAATACTTTGAAGAGATAGAAAGGAAGCTGACTTTAAAATAAATATATGTTTATACTTATAGGACACTAGAGCAAAAAATGCAATAATATTGGCATGTGTATAACTCTTTCATAAAGTTGACATTCAGATTGCATGAAATATGATATATTTTAAAATTATTTCTATGATTTTAACATAAAATGTGTAATTGAACAATTTTTTATTATATGAAAATATTCCTGATGTAATGTGTAAATTGAATATTTTAAATAAAAGAATCCTTAGTGTTTGCTTTTGGCCAAATCAAGTGAAAATTCAAATTGTAAAAAAAGTTACAGTCAACAATCATTGTTTACATTAGTGAACTCATTTACTACACATTAAAGTAACACTATAATAAACACAACAGCTTAGTGCCAGTGAATGAATAGCTTGTTGGGAAGAACAGAAAGTCAAGACAGACTCAAGTGCAAATGAATATATGTTTAATATAATAAAAGTTGCCTTAAAATTAGTTATGAAAAGATGAATCCCATTATTTCCTTGTTCTATAGTACAATTCTGATATCTCTGTAGTTGATTTGAAAATAACACATCAACTAATAAAGGTACTAGAAGAAAACACATTACTCAAAGAATAAACTTGGGGCAAGAAAGCATGTTTTAGCAAGGTCACACTATTCTAATCACATACTGTGAAAATATTGATAACTTATCATAACATTTAAACATTTTTATAGATTAGAAAACCATAAGCAAAATCATATTTAAAAAAAGAAATGGGACAGGCACAGTGGCTCACGCCTGTGATCCCAGTACTTTTGGAGGCTGAGGCAGGTGGACCACTTGAGGTTAGGAGTTCGAGATCAGCCTGGCCAACCTGGCGAAACCCCATCTCTGCTAAAAATACAAAAATTAGACGGGCATGGTGGCACATGCCTGTAATCCCAGCTATGCGGGAGGCTGAGGCAGGAGAATTGCTTGAACCCGGGAGGCGGAGGCTGCTGTGAGCTGAGATCGTGTCACTGCATGACAGAGCGAGACTCTGACTCAAAAAAAAAATAAAAGAGAGATAACAAAATGTTATACAAAGGGTGTAAAAAGGTTAACAGTCATCTTTGATAAAGGTTATGTATAAATCATTAATCAATAAAAGTGAAATTCAATTGTGTGTGTGTGTGTGTGTGTGTGTTTGTAGAATAAGAGAACATACATGTACTGGGTAAGCAACATGATACTAAAAGGCCCAAGGAAAAATAAGCAAACCACATAAACACACAGATTATTTTTTAAGAAAAGTGCAATGGTTAAGGAACACATGAAAATATAATAAAGTTGAGGGTAATTTTATAATCTTAAAATATAAATGTAAAAATCAAGTGGGCGTGATGGCACGCGTCTGTAGTCCCACCTTCTCGGGAGGCTAAGGCAGGAGAATCGCTTGAACCCAGAAGGCGAGGCTGCAGTGAGCCGAGATCACGCCACTGCACTCCAACCTGCGTGACAGAGCAAGATTCCAAAAATAGCATAAAATAGCATAAAATAAATAAACAGCATAAAAAATAGCATAAAACAGAGCAAAAATAGCATAAAATAAAATTAAATTAAAAATAAAATAAAATATAAGATGTAAATACATCGTTTTAAAATCAATCATAAGCAATTTGATGGAGCCAAGTGTTACCTAGGCTAGTTTGAAGAAATATGCACCTCATGAATTATTGGTGGGAATGTTAATTGATGCAACTTGCTTGTAGGGAGCATCAATATCTACAAAATTTTAACATGCACATATCATCAGATCAAGAAAATTAACCTAAAAATGCACTTGAAAATGTACATGTTCAGGGAACTTCATATAGGCATTGTCTGTGATTCCAAAAGGTTAAAACAATGATAGGCTAACATCGTGGAATAATTTACAGTTATTATAAAAGAATAAGGTAGATCTACCTGTGATCTAATGTGATCAGAAACACATGTACACACATGTACATTCATAAACACGCGTTCTTCCATATGCTTTGAAATGTCCTCCAGTAAATAATCTTTTAATACAACTTGGCTCTGTGAAAGACAAAACGGGTACAATACAAGTGCTAGAAGAAAGCCTGGAAGGAGAGGAATCTGAGATAGCCGAGCCGCACAGTGGAAGCAGGGCAAAATCCCTGTCACTCCTAGGGGAGAGCTGCCTGGGCCAGCAACCAGACCCATCTGATAACAATGGGAGAGGCAATGATTGTCTTATTCTACAGAGATTTGGGGATTTATTTGTGACTGCAGCCTTTCCTTGTCTATATCAGAAAAATAAAATATATACATTTATTACTCTTTTTCCCCCAAAAGTGCAAAATAAATTTTAACATAAGAATTATCTTGATTTTATTGTACTTTCTTTAAATTTTTCTTTCCTATAAGAAAATATTTTCAAATTTTGGGGTTAGAAAACAACGAAAAATTCTCTTACATTCCGTTTATTTCAAGATTTCAGCTCACAGTCTGGCCTTTATTTTTTCCAAACCAGCAAACATTTTGGAACACAAACTTAGTTGCTCAGCTTTCAGATAAAGCCTAAGACTATACATATAATGTAAGGCAGGCAGTGAATAATTTATTTCACAAAATATCACACAGAAATTGTGAAAACAGAGGAATATAGCTTGTGACTACTTAGTTGCCTCAGGTAAGAGATAGATCTGTATATGAATCATTGCTCAACCAAAAATCTAGTAATAACCCATCTCAGGTAAAGTTCATATTGCACAAGTAAAGAAAACTTTACAGAAATATGCAGCTATAATAATATGCTTCACTATTTTGAACGATTCTAAACATATAATTTGCAAGAGACACCGGATCATAATGTTTTACAGTATTCCGTTTACATTATGAAATTGAATACAAGGTGGCTAAAAGTTACTTACTCCCAGGAATAACATGTCATCATTGAATAGCGAGCACGGTAAAGATGATCACACCAGCAGTAGCAACACCTTTATTTGAGCTTTGCCTAAACAGAAAAGAATAATGTTAACTTTAACTAGACGATAGTCCCATGTGTTCTTAAATATACAAATCACTTGATAATAACAATGTTTTAAAATACTGAAGGCTAAAATTTTAGTGTTTGTATTTACAAAATCAATTGCCTGTCAGTGTTTCATTTGAGTCTTTACTATCTAGAGAGTAATCTAATTTACAAAGCTACAATAGTTTTGGCATAAACATAAATAACATGCCTTTCAATAATCAAGACTTTATTTGCTCTATCCATGAAAAAATACAAGAAAGTCTATGTTTTATTTAAAAAATATTTTCATACACGTGTGTATATGATTTTATATATATAAGCACATTGTGACAAAATATTACATACTGAATTTTTAAATTGACAAATAATAATTGTATACATTCATGGGGTCCATAGTGATGTTTTGAAACAGATCCTACATAGTGGTCGTATCAGAAAAATAGCATATTCACCATCTCAGACATTTATCATCCCTTGGTGTTGCGAACATTTAATATCCGCCCTGTACCTATTTGAAACTATATATTAATGTTAACTACAGTCATCCTACAGGGCTATAAAACACTAGAACCTATTCTTTCCATCTAGTTATGGTTTTGTATCCTTTAAGAAAATCTTTCCCTGTGCCTCTTTCTCCCTACTCTTCCCAGCCTCTAGTATCCTCTGTTCTACTTTTTACTTCTATGAGATCACCTTTGCTTTAGCTTCCACATACAAGTGAGAACATGTGGTGTTTCACTTTCTGTGTCTGATTTATTTCACTTAACATAATATCCTCCGGTTCTTACTATGTTGCCACAAATTACAGGATTTTATTTCTTTTTAATGCCTGAATAGTATTCCATTGTGCATAATATATACCACCTTTTCTTTATCCATCCATCTGTTGTTGGACACCTAGGTTGATCCCATATCTTGGCTATTGTGAACAGGACTGCTATAAACATGGGGGTGCAGATGTCTCTTCCACAAACGGATTTCCTTTCCTTTGGATAAATGCCCAGTAGTGAGATTGCTGGATCATATGGGAGTTCTTCTTGTGGTGTTTCGGGGAAACTCCATTCTGTTCTCCATAGTAGCTATACTAGGTTTAGTTTTTGTTTTTGTTTTTGTTTTTTTCTGATCTCTCTACATTAAACTCTCAAAGCAGGCAACACTTGGTGGCACACTTGGGGTATCTCTGGCTTACATAAGTTGTCTTCTACAGAGTGTTCCTTCTTGTGTTCACACTAGTTTGGATGATCATCTTTTATTCTATTTTCCTCATAAAAATAACTTCTATGTCAACTGATTTCAGTTTTCAGATAAATACCTGGCTCTCTATTTTATTGTAGAATTGAAAAAAAAAAAACCAGAAAGCGATAAATACTTTGGTTGTGGAATCAATTAGATTTTTAAACAGATTTCTCTTCCCAGTATTCTCCCAATATTCCATAAAACAATATATTTTTACTCAGTATTATTTTAAAATACTTCAAGGTCTCACTAAAGGCAAGACACGCCTATATGAAATTTGAAACGTTACTAAAATGGAAACATTCTGCTAGCGATGATTTCATTAGCAGTGGGAAATATGCAAATATTTCTAGAGTAAATTGATTGAGGTTTATCTCTCTGTGAAGCTGCTTGAGAGTTTCCACCCTTATCCAGGTGTTGCAGTGTAGGCAGACACATGTTATGAACAAAGGGACTCTTTGATGCCAACATCATATCACTCCAAATTGAACAATGCACCTTATCACAAGGCAATTCTTTCTTGTTTTATCCCCTCATTAAAAGAAAATAAGAGTGGAAATGCATGTGCTTGCAATCCTCTAATACATTTGTTAGAAACAAGCTTGATGGGGCGGGCATGTAAAGCAAAAAGGACTCTTCTGCAAAGAGGCTGATTCACTACTAAGTGCACGCTTTGGATTTATCAGGGTAAGAGATGAAAATAAGAAGATGCAACAATCTTTCTTTGTTCTTAGATGCTGGAGATATTTTGCTTCATTCATTTGCTTTCAAACAAGTACAAACTGCTGCTCAATGTCATCTACTATTAGCCTTCATCTGGATGAGCACATTTTATCTTGAACTTTGACCCACTTCCTACCTTCTCCCTGACCCTTTACACTGGGATGCAAACTTTATGCAGGTAGGGACTTTGTTTTCGGCACTGATATCTCTCCAATATCTAACACATGGTCAGCAAACATCTATGAATGAATGAATGGAGCTAGAATTGTCATGAGCCACGTATTCTCTATTTGAGACACAATTTTGAATTTCTGTCAAACAGACACTAGAAAGAGCTTCAGGATTTGGAGAAGAGCTACTAAGACCATCTATTTCTTCTCTGTCTACTACATATGAATCCAAAACACCAAGAAGAAGAGAAGTGTTAGTTACATCCTTATTACTTATTTCTATAGAAAGTCTAGTTCACTCTAACTAATGACACATATGACCACTACGTTCACGTTTTTCTATTATTTTTAAAGCAATACAGTCATCAAAATAATGGACATTTCATTGATTAGTTTTGACTTTTCAGGTGATTTCTGACAATGATATTCTATAAGATAATAAAATACCATTATTGTAACGAGAACTAATGTTTTATTAGCACTTCACAACTTAAAAAGTACATCCTCACTTATTTAGTAATTTTATAAGCCATTACTCATTTTGTTTTTCTTTTCTGATCTTCAACTTTAAACATGTATTTAATATCTCGTTCTATATTTATTAATTATTCTTCTTTAGTGTCTGTAACACCTTACATATGACGTGTGGGTAGGAGAAGTGGTAGAGGCTTTTAACATATGTTATTTTGTTTAATCTCCAGAAAAATCTTACAAAGCTTATAATACTCCCATCACACACAGGAAAAAAAGAAGATTCAGCAGGATAGAGACTACATATTTTAAAGTCTGTTTTCTTTCTGCTATTTCAGACTGCTGTCTACATAACACTTAATATGTTGGGTTAACGACTATGGAGACTGGTTGGCCTACATCCCAACATTCTTTTTATTTGCATATCTTCACTTTTAGAGAAATTAGTCACAGGAGAGTCTTCTAGTTTGTCCCACTCCTACAGGTTTTTTTCTGCTAATTTTTTTCCTAGTGTTTTTTTAGTCTTGTTCAAAAACTGTTATTAGATAAAATGTTCTTCTCAGACATATAACTAACTTCTGGATTGAATGTTTCCTAGTAGTAATTTTTATTTTTATCATTTATTGCCCTGCTTCTGAATGTGGAAAAATATTCAATCACAAATTAAAGTTCTGTATTAGCTCTTTTTATTTTAGTATAGCCAGGAAGGGCAGTATAGTTGAGAGGTGGGGTAAGAAACATAGACAGATCAGATAATCAATAAGATTACTACTACTTAGGATTAATCAGTTCTGAAACCTAAACTGTCAGCAGCATAAGCACACATCAGTTAACATACCAGCTAATGATTGAAATTTAATTTGGTTATATGTTGTATCCACATTTTTACATAATAAGTACTACTTAAAGTAGTTACTTTAAGTTATACCCAATAACAGGTTTCAAAATGGAGATGCCTCATTTGCTTGGACTTTGGTGTTTTAATACTTTTCATCTAGATATGATTTCAGCTATAATCTGTTGTTTAAACCAGAATGTAATTTACTCAAAGGACATCCAAGTCCTTTGAATCAATGCCTTATAATGACTCTTAACTGTCTACACCATCGCATAACCACTCTCATGTCTGAATTCGTCTCAAAACAAATTAAACTGGACTCAGGAAAATAGGAGTCTAATTCCAGATCTGCCAATGCAGAGTTGTGAGACGTCTTCAAAGTTTGGTCAATTATGTTTGTAGGACGTTTTTGGTTTGCATTAGTCATTTTTGCCCAACATTATCCCTGAAGTCTTTAGGCCTCCCTCTTTCAGGGAAAAGCATAAAATTCCCAGAATCACCTATCATTTGATTGATATTATCATATCTTTCCTTCTTATTATTAGTATCCATACTAAGGCTAAAAAAAAACTCACAATCAATTGCCATTCAATTCAGTCAGTATTGGTGTCTGTAAAATGCCTTAAGAAACTTTTAGTAGATTTGTAATTTAAGAGAAATCTTACATATATATATATACATATATACATATATATAAAACTAATACAGCTACTATATATATACATATATACACACACACATATATACACATATATACATATATATACACAAATATATGTGTATATATATAGTAGCTGTATTAGTTAAGGGAAGTATACTACTTATAGATTTAACAATAAACTTTGCAATACAAAAACCTTTGTAGAGTTTTATTTCTTGTAATTTGACTTACATTTAAATACCTTTAGCTAATATGTTATCTACACTTATGTAGCACATACTACGTAATAATCACTGCACTAGCATCCCAAATGCATGAAACTGTTCAATCTTCACATCTTTGTGGGTTATAAGGTATAAGGCTATGAGGAGTTAATTAAATTACCCAAGATGACCCTCCAGGTAAGTGACAGATCCAGTATTTGAATTGTGGATAAGATGACAAAATAAAAGATACCTCTTTTAAGGAATATGGTGTTTCTCTAGGAATAGGAGCTTGACATCTTTTTAGAGAATCTATAAGTCAGGATCCAATCAGGAGAAAGACATCACATACTAATTTGAAAAGATGAAGTTTAACATGAAATATTGTTTAATTATGATAAAAGTTACTACAAAATATACATAGAACTCTGAAGGATTCTATAGGGATGAGTGAGAGTATTCAAGGGAGAACAAAGTTGGAAGTGAGGTCTCTCCCAAAGCTGAGGCTCCAACATCATTGGAGAAGGCGTGCTTTATGTCCATTGGAAGGCTAAAAAGTTTGCTGGTTTTCCTAGGCCAGAGAATAAGCAGAAGTAACATTTTCAGGATATAAGGATGCTGAGGCTGACAGGCAGACACATAAAGGGAGTAGGGGTGCTGCTGCAAGTGGGAGACCAGGAGCAAGTGACATCTGTTTGGTGAGGAAAACAGAAAACAGCCCTCTGGATTGCAGGTGAGCAGAGGCTGCTGCAACTTTCAGAGCCATAGGAAAATTGTCAAAGAGTCAAAGTTGGTGGACGGTTTTACAGAGGGCATTGGTGTGACCCTGCAGGTTCTAGGCCTCAAGCATGTAGACAGTCTGTAGGCAAGGGAATTTCCAAGCCCAGGCCATGGTTGTAAAGTCACTGAGGAACTGTGCCCTCTGTGTCTGATGTCTCCACCCACATACCCTGTTGACTAACTGTGCTGCAGAAGTATGAGAAAACAAAATAAGGCCTGATAGAACCAGGAAGAAAATCTCCCTCTCGCCTACAATGCCCCTACAGCACCCAATTCTGACCAGGCTTTACATAGTGGTCCCTGTATAGGAGAAATGCTTACAGAGTTCAGTACATTATCATAGAACTGGTACTCAAGGGTGGATTTACAGACCAGATGCAGTAAATTGATAACCAGCACAGACCATGACAAATTTGTTGTTATAGAGTTTATTTACACAGTTTAAAAATCATTTGAGAAGAGTACCACCAATAATAAAAGTCACGTCTTAAGTTAAACATCTGAGTTATTGCACAGACTTTTTAAGACCACACAAATTTTGTTGCAGAAATTGCAAGGAATGGAATTGCCCCCAACCTGACACAGCCACTGATGGCTCTCACCTTTCAAAGTATAGGTTTCCCTTTATATTATTGAATAAGCCACTTTCCTAGTCTCATGTAAGGAATGATTTCAAACAGAAGTACTTTAGCCGTCTCTCAGTAACGATACAATGAAAGCTATCAATCCTTGTGATGACTCTTCAAAACCCCAAGCATAAGTGCCTTTCACTAAAGTAGACATGTTTCATGGAAGATATACAAATTAAAAAAAAAAAGAAAAAAAAGAGAGAAAAGTTAAAAAAGAATTTCAAAGAAGTTTACAGTTTTCTATTACAATTGCTTTTAAAACTGAAAGGAATTTTCATCCATACAATGCAAATTCTATTCTAGTTTCAGGTTTAGAAGATATTGAAATGAATCAGGAAACTCTATAGCATTATTCTTGGTTAACTTTTATCCTTAGGAGCTAAGTATAAACTCATTTGTGTTCTCCTAAAGTTTTGAAATTGGTTCTGGTTTGATTTTTGAATTATTATTTGGAGGAAGAGAGCAGATATTATTTTTTTCAACCATTCTTTTTAATATGCTTGGAAGAAAATCAAGTAGGACTGGGATATATTAAATTATAATTTATGCTCCCTTAAACTTAGCTAGATTTGAAGAATTTATGTTGCCCCAAATACTTGAGCCAGTTTTATGTTCTTAACATAGCAACAAACAAAATGTTAAGGAAAATCCTTTTGAATGATTACACTGCTCCAATTATCTTCTCTTCCCTGAATGTGAAGGAAATGTCAAGTGGGGGAAGTTTAAAATGATTAATATATTGCTCTCTAATTAAAATTACAGTAGACAAATTATACTGAATGGGCAAAAGCTGGAAGCATTCCCTTTGAAAACTGGCATAAGATCAGATGCCCTCTCTCACAATTCCTGTTCAACACAGTACTGGAAATTCTGGTAAGGGCAATCAGGCAAAAGAAAGAAATAAGGAGTATTAAAACAGGAAGAGAGGAAGTCAAATTGTTTCTGTTTGCAGATGACATGATTCTATATTTAGAAAACCCCATTGTATCAGCCCCAAAACTCTGTAAGCTGATAGGCAACTTCAGCAGAGTCTCAGGATAAAAAAATCAATGTGCAAAAATCACAAGCATTCCTATACACCAACAATAGGCAAGCAAAGAACTAAACCATGAAAAAACTCCCATTCCCAATTGTTACAAAGGGAATAAAATACCTAGGAATACAACTTACAAGGGACGGAAGGACCTATTCAAGGAGAACTACACACCACTGCTCAAGGGAATTTTCCATTTCCACACAAATGGAAAAATCATTCCATGCTTACAGACAGGAAGAATCAGTATTGTGAAAATGGCCATACTGCCCAAAGTAATTTATAGATTCCATGCTATTCCCATCAAGCTACCATTGACTTTCCTCACAGAATTAGAAAAAAACTACTTTAAATTCCATATAGAACCCAAAGAAAAGCCTATATAGCCAAGACAATCCTAAGCAAAAGAAAAAAGCTGGAGGCATCATGCTACCTTACTTCAAACTATACTACAAGGCTACAATAACCAAAACAGCATGGCATTTGTACCAAAACAGATGTATAGACCAATAGAACAGACCAGAGACCTCAGAAATAACACCACAAATCTACAACTGTCTGATCTTTGACAAAGCTGACAAAAACAAGCAATGGGGAAAGGATACCATATTTAATAAATGGTGCTGGGAAAACTGGCTAGCCACATGTAGAGAACCAAAACTGGACTCTTTCCTCGCACCTTACACAAAAATTAACTCAAGATGTATTAAAAATTTAAGTGTAAAACCCAAAACCATAAAAACCCTAGAAGAAAACCTAGGCAATACCATTCAGGACATAGGCATGGGCAAAGACTTCATGACTAAAACACCAAAAGCAATTGCAACAAAAGCCAAAATTGACAAATGGAGTCTAATTAAACTCAGGAGCATCTGGGCAGCAAAAGCAACTAGCATCAGAGTGAACAGGTAACCTAAGAAATGGGAGAAAATATTTGCAATCTACCCATCTGACAAAGTTCTAATATCCAGAATCTATAAGGAACTTAAACAAATTTACAAGAAAAAAATAACCCCATCAGAAAGTGGGCAAAGGATATGAACAGGCACTTCTCAAAAGAAGACATTTATGCCGCCAACAACCATATGAAAAAAAGCTCATCATTTCTCATCATTGGATAAATTCAAATTAAAACCACAATGAGATACCATCTCATGCCAGTCAGAATGACAATTATTAAAAAGTCAGGAAATAATAGATGCTGGCAAGGATATGGAGAAATAGGAACGCTTCTGCACTGTTGGTGAGAGTGTCAATTAGTTCATCCATTGTCGAAGACAGTGTGGTGATTTCTCAAGGATCTACAACCAGAAATACCATTTGACTCAGCAATCCCATTACTAGGTATATACCCAAATGATTAAAAATCATTCTACTATAAAGACACATGCAGATGTATGTTTATTGCAGTACTATTTACAATAGCAAAGACTTGGAACCAACCCAAATGCCCATCAATGTTAGACTGAATAAAGAAAATGTGGCATGGAATACTATGCAGCCATAAAAAAAATGAGATCATGTCCTTTGCAGGGATGTGGATGAAGTTGGAAGCCTTCAAACTCAGCAAACTAACACAGAAAAAGAAAAGCAAACACCAGATATTTTCAAACGTAAGTGGGAGTTGAACAATGAGAACACATGGACACGGGGAGGGGAACAACACACGGACACAGGGAGGGGAACAACATAACCAGTGCCTGTAGGGGTTCAGGGGGGACAGGAGGGAGAGTATTAGGACAAATACCTAATGCATGCAGGGCTTAAAACTCTAGATGACGGGTTGATTAGTGCAGCAAACCACCATGGCACATGTATACCTATGTAACAAACCTGTACATTCTGCATATGTGTCCTGGAACTTAGAGTAAAATTTTTAAAAAGGCTATTATAAGAGATTTGCTCACACTATGGCCAAGTGAAGGCCTAAAATTAAAGAAAAACAATCTTCCGATTGTAACGATAAACTCAGAAACAATAAAAAGCAATCACCTACAGGTGTTTGATAGTGAAAAAAATAATTTGGCAGATTTTAGTGAAAAGCCAATCAGTGGAAGAAGGAAAAAGCATGGGTGGTTTCCCACTTTACCGGCTTTAAACAGACAGATTACAGTCAATCCAACATGTGACATATAAAACTCTAGGAGAAGAAAAGATCTATAGAGTTTTCAATGTGAATAAAACCGAGTAAAATCCTTGCTTTAAAAAGTTATTCTCGGCCTGGTGCGGTGGTGGCTCACGCTTAATCCCAGCACTTTGGGAGGCCAAGGTGGGCTGATCATGAGGTCAGGAGATGGAGACCATCCTGGCTAACACGGTGAAACCTCATCTCTACTAAAAATACAAAAAATTAGCCAGGCGTGGTGGCAGACGCCTGTAGTCCCAGCTACTTGGGAGGCTGAGGCAGGAGAATGGCATGAACCCAGGAGGTGGAGCTTGCAGTGAGCCAAGATCATGCCACTGTGCTCCAGCCTGGGTGACAGAGCGAGATTCCATAAAAAAAAAAAAAAAAAATCGTTCTTTGGAGAAATATAAAATAATAAAAAATCTATGCAACATAGCAGTTACAATGGCTAGGATACAACAAGATATAACCCCAAAATTATCTCACAACTAAGAAGAAAATCGTAATTTATTCGCAAGAGAAAGATTAACCAAGAAATACAAACCCAGGATGATCAAGATAGAAGAATTAGAAGGCAAGTTTTCTCAATTTGGAGAAAGAAATTTATGGATTCAAAAATTAGAAGGCAAGTTTTCTCAATTTGGAGAAAGAAATTTATGGATTCAAAAATATTACCAAATCTCAAACAAGGTAATTATAAAAACCACCACTAAGCACATCACAAATAAAATACAAAAAAAAAAATAAAAAATAAAAATTAAGAAAAAGTCTTAAAAAAAAACAGAGAAAAATGGAATATAATGTACAGGGAAAGAGTAATTCTAAACATTGTTAATTACTAATTAAAAACCCCTGAGGTCAGAAAACAGTAGAACAACAGCCTTAAAATGTTGAAGGAAGAAAAGAGAAAAAATAATCAGAATTCTGTATCTGTCTCAGAAACTGGAAATTCTTCTTCAAAAATGAAAGTGAACTAAAGGCATTTATACATACATAAAAATGAAAGAATCAGGTCCCAAGATATTTGCACTATCAAAAAAAAATGTTAAAGGAAGTTTTTAAAGTCATGCCAGATTGAAAGTGAAATCTACATGAAGGAAAGGCAAGGCTTAGACAAAATATCTGGACAAATTTAACACCTTTTTATTTTTAATTGATTTCAGATTAATATGAGTGTTTAAAGCAAACATGTTAACATTGTATCTCAGAGCCCACCATGATTGCAGATGGGTACATACGGAAATTGCAGTATGAATGAAGGAGTGGTGGGGTGGACATGCATTGCTGCTAAGTGTTTTCTTCATAGTGTGTAAAATTGAAAAATGTTAACTCCAACTAGACTCCCAAAAGTTACAGATTCATATTGTAATCCCTGTTTTAACCACAATAGACTTAATGCTAAGCGGCATATCTAAAAATCCGTTAGACGATAGAAAATGAGCTTCCGAAAACATTTTCAAAGAATCCAAAAAAATTGAGGAAAGAGAAACAGAGGGAAAAAACGAGAGCGGATATACAGAAAATGCTAGATCTAAATTCAAAAACCAAAAAACTATGTAAATATGAATATGATAGCACTCCAATTAAAAGACAGAAAGTATTAGAATAGGTTAAAAGACATGTTCCAACTGTATACTATTTACAAAAGACAGACTTTAATATAACGTCACAGATAGGTTGAAAGCGGACGAATGAAAAGTGGTAAGACAGGAAGGCTGGAGTGACTATACTAACATCAGATAATAGCAATTTGAAGTAAAAGTGTTACAAGAAATAAAATGAGTTATTTTCTAATAATAAATGCGTCTATTCTTTAGGAATACATAACAATCATAAATGTCTATGTGCCTAGTTAAAGCTCTTAAATACATGAAGCGAGCATAAACATTAAAAGGAGATTTAGGAGATGTATGGTCATAGTTGGAGATGTTAACATCACTTTCTCAGTAGTTGGTAGACTAGTTAGGTTGAAGAAAATCAATAAAGATATAGATGATCTGAACAAGAACAATAACTTTGACTTTTCAAATGTATATAGTATATTCATTGAGATAGATCATATGGTACTTTACAAAACAAGGCTAGATATAATAAAAATGGCTGTAATAACACAGTGTATGTTTTCTGACAATAATAAAATTAAATTAAAAACCAGTAACAGGCTGGGCATGGTGGCTCATGCCTGTAATCCCAGCACTTTGGAAGGCAGAGGTGGGCAGATCACAAAGTCAGGAGTTCGAGACTAGCCTGGCCAATATGGTGAAACCCCATTTCTACTAAAAAAATACAAAAATTTGCCAGGCCTGGTGGTGTGCACCTGTATTCCCAGCTACTCAGGAGACTAAGGCAGGAGAATCGCATGAACCCGGGAGGAGGAGGTTGCAGTGAGCCGAGATTGCACCACGGCACTCCAGTCTGGGTGACAGAGTGAGACTCTGTCAAAAGAAACAAAAGAAAACATAAAACAAAAAAATAAGATATATAGAAAAACGCAAATATTTGGAAATTAAACAGCATAATTTTCAATAATTATTCAAAGACAAAATCATAAAAATTAGAACTATTTTAAATTAAATGATACAGAAAATATTACATATAAAAATATACAGCATGCAGTTAAAAATGTTTAGAAGAGATTTCATAACTTTAGATTCTTATAATAGAAAGGAAGAAAAACCTAAAATTCATGATCTATGGTTCATCCTAAGTAGACAGAAAAAAGAAAGCAAAGTAAATCCTAAGTAATGTAAGAGTAGAATTCAATAAAATAGAAAACAAAACAACACAAAAGAAAACAAAGCCAAAAGTGGCACTTTCAAAAGATCCACAAATTGATAGATCCATGCGTTCAAGAAAACAAAAAATAAAAGGCACAGATATCAGCAATGAAAAAAGTGTTTCTGACTACTGATCCTACAGACAATAAATTATAAAGTAATATGAACAACTTCATGAAATCTACAGACACACACACACATAATACACACACACACACGAACACGCATACACACCCCGTAGATGGCCTGGTACTTTCACTGGTGAATTACATCAAACATTTAAAAAGTACCAGTCTTGGTTGGGCACGGTGGCTCACCCCTGTAATCCTAGTACTTTGGGAGGCCGATGTGGGCGGATCATCTGCGGTCAGGAATTTTGAGACTAGCCTGACCAACATGGTGAAACCCTGTCTCTACTAAAAGTACAAAATTAGTCCGGTGTGATGGCGCATGCCTGTAATCCCAGCTACTCAGGAGGCTGAGGCAAGAGAATCGCTTAAACCCGGGAGACGGAGGTTGCAGCGAGCCGAGATTACGCTGTTGCACTCCAGCCTGGAGACAGAGCAAAACTGCATCTCAAAAAAAAAAAAGTACCAGAAGTATCAGTTTTAAACAAACTCTATCAAAAATGAAACAAGAAATAACTCTAATACCAAAACTCAAAAAAGACATTACAAAAATAGAAAATTACAAGCCAATAACCTTAAGGAATTTACCCCTTAATAAAATATTAGCAAATTGAATCCACCTATGATAATACCTTACAACTAAATGGAATTTATTTTAAAAACTGCTAGATTGGTTTAATGTTCAATGCTAATCAATATAATTTGCCATAATATCAGAATAAAAAGAATAATCATGTGATCATTTCAGTAAGTGTGTAAAAATATTTAACAAAGCTTAACTCTCAGGCACACTACGAAGTCTTCAGAAAACAGGAATCAGAGGGAATCCCATTGACTTAATAAAGAGTAAGTATTAAAAAAAGAAACTGAAGGTAACATTTTGCTTAATAGTGAATCACTGCAGAAATTTCCCCTCAGTTTGGGAATAAGGGATGAGTACTTCCATTATTTCTTGCCAATATTCAATTAAATGGCCTAGCCATTACAACTAACTAAATAAGCCAAAAGCATAAAGGTGATAGAGGAAGAAATAAAACTTACTCTGTTTGCAGATGACATAATTGCTTATGTAGAAAATTTTAAGGAATCTATCTATAAAATGGTTTTTTAAACTAGCTAATGAATTCAGCATATTCACAAGGTAGAAGTTAATGAATAAAATATATTGTATTCATATATGTGAGTAGAAAATATTTAGAAAATAAAAATTTTTTAAAGCAATTTATAATGAGGTCACAATCATAAAACACTTATGAATAATCATGAAAATATATGCAAAGCTTCTCAATAAAAGCTATATTTTATTATGTATTTGCAGAGAAAATTTTAAAAACACCAAAAGATAGATGTAAAGATGGATTATGTTCATAGACCAGAGTGATCAATATTATTAAGATGCCAATAGCCGAATTTATTTCTAGATCAAATAATCCTCATCATTACTCTTTTGCTTACTTGTAGAAGAGTTTTTATAGAAATTGACAAATTAATGTTAAAATTGATACGAAAATGAAAAGTAGAAAAATCTTAAAAATGAAAAACAAAATTAGAAGAATTATACTATCTGATTTTAAGACTCTAGTAAAGCTACTGCACAAAGGAGTGTGGAAATGGCATAAGTAACAACTAATAAATTAACAAATGAAAATTAGAAGCCCAGAAATAGACCCAGTCATTGGGTTTTCACAAAGAAACCAAAGAAATTTAATGGATAAAAGTAAGTCTTTTACACAAATTATGCAGGAAAAACTATTTTAAAAATATTTTTAAAATAAGCCTCACCCCTATTTCACACCACACACAAATATTAATTTGAATTGGATCACCAATTTAAACATAAAAGCTGAAATCATAGAGTTTATTAAAAACATAAACAAATCTTTATAATCTTGAGATTAGCAAGTATTTCTTAGACAAGTCACAGAAAGCAAAAAATCTAAAGTAATAAACTATACTTTATTAAAATTAAAATTATCTACTCTTCAACAACACTGTTGAGAAAAGAAACAGGTAAATCATCTATTAGAAGAAAATATTTGAAAAGTATATATTTAACAAAGGACCAGTATCTAAGATATATAAATACCTTGTATAACTCAGTAATTAGAGTAAATAACCCCATAACAAATGGGCCAATGAGTTGTACAGACAAGGAAACCAATTGTGAATCAGTACATGAAAAATGGGAAAACTTAATCATCAGGGAAATCTGAGAAGTCACAAAGAGGTATCACTACACACCTACCGTCATGGCTAAAATTAAAATGATTGGCAATACTAAAATTTAGCGAGAATTTTATTTAGTAGCATATTATGGGAATGTAAAATGGTTCAACTATGTTTTTAAATTGTTTGGAAGTTAAAGTTAAACATGAACCTATCATCCTTGTGGCACAGGCATTTCATTTACTCAAGAGATTACGGTTTTCGGCATGGAGGAAATTTATGTGAAATTTGTGTCTCAGAAAATCAGCAAAACCCGCTGGCGACCGCTGCCTCCGGGAAGTTTGCAGACCGTGGAGACGTTTGCTACAGAATCTTGGGACAATGAGGAAAGTTATGTTTCACCGTGGTCTATTGGAGATTTTGGAAACTTGGACTCTGATGGAGGGTTTGAAGGAGACCATCAGTTATTGTGTGATATCAGACACCATGGTGATGTCATGGATTTACAGTTTTTTGACCAGGAAAGAATTGTCACTGCTTCGTCAACAGGATGTGTAACAGTTTTCCTTCACCATCCGAATAACCAGACTCTGTCAGTCAACCAGCAGTGGACTACAGCCCACTACCACCCAGGCCCTGGCAGTCCTTCTCATAGCGGTGCACCATGTGCAGGTGTTGTGTGCAACAACCCAGAAATCGTTACAGTTGGAGAGCATGGTCGAATAAATCTCTTCAAAGCTGATCACAAGGAAGCTGTAAGAACCATAGACAATGCAGATAGTAGTACATTCCATGCTGTAACCTTTCTTCAAACTCCTGAGATTCTTACTGTAAATTCAATTGGACAGTTGAAAACATGGAATTTCAGACAACAAGGAAATGAGCCTTCTCATATATTGTCACTGACTAGTGACCGAGTGCCACTCCACTGTGTTGGTAGACATCCCAACTAACAGCATGTTGTAGCTACTGGTGGCCAAGATGGAATATTGAGTATTTGGGATGTTAGACAAGGTACTATGCCTGTATCTCTGCTGAAGGCTCATGAAGCTGAAATGCGGGAAGTTCACTTTCACCCATCCAACCCAGATCATCTGTTTACCTGCTCTGAAGATGGATCCCTCTGGCACTGGGATGCTTCTACAGATGTACCTGAAAAGTTGTCACTCTTTCACCAAGGAGGAAGAAGCAGTACTTTTTTGTCTCACAGCATTAGTAACCAAGCTAACGTTCACCAGTCTGTCATTAGCTCCTGGCTTAGCACCGATCCTGCAAAAGACCGAACTGAAATCACAAGCTTGCTTCCAAGTAGGTCTTTGTCTGTGAACAGTTTGGATGTTTTAGATCCTTGTCTTGTTTGTGGAACCGATGCAGAAGCAATTTATGTTACTAGACATCTTTTTTTCATAGAAGTACTGTAATTACAAGATTTCAAATAGAACATAAAATTAGCCTTTTGAAATTCAACTTCTGTGCAAAATTTTATTATCAGAAAATGTGAGAGTTGCAGGGGAAACATCAGTAAACTACCATTAATGTCAATGCCCAGTTTTGGCTTTTGTTAGCCTGACACTCCCAAACAGTTGTAGGATCTGATAGATGACTGATGACAAAAGATTGTGAACATGTGGAAGAAAATCAATGGGATTCTGGTGCTGATGAATAGGCTGCCTTCAGAATATTCTTGACAGACAGCTCCTGGAACTAGTTCTTTATTTTTGATGTTGTGGGAATTAACACATCAGTGGTGGTTATGGGAACCACCTACAGTTTTTATCAGTAGTATGTGGAATATATGCCTTCCTAATGGCAGTTACCAACATTAACGATTATTCTTTTTACTGCAAGTATTTCCTGTGATCCTTCCACACTTTATTTCCTTAATAATAATAATAAACTTTTTCAGAAAGAATTGAGTAGAGCAAAAATGACAAAGACGTATACCTGTGTTCTATTTTTCTTTTCTTTTTTTTTTTTTTTTTTGAGGCAGAGTCTTGCTCTGCTGCAGTGCAGTGGTGCGATCTCGGCTTACTGCAACCTCTGCCTCCTTCCAGCTTCAAGCGATTCTCCTGCCTCAGCCTCCTGGGTAGCTGGAACTACAGGTGTGCACCACCACACCCAGCTAATTTTTGTATTTTTAGTAGAGACGGAGTTTCACCATGTTGGCCAGGATAGTCTCAATCTCTTAACCTCATGATCCACCCACCTCAACCTCCCAAAGTGCTGGGATTACAGGTGTGAGCCACTGTGCCCATCCTGAATTTTTTTTAAGGTGAAAATATTTTGACAAGTTCCTTTTTCAGAATAGGTTTTTGAGCTGAAAGAACTCTTTCAGCTCCTTAGACCCAACTTTATTTTTGCTGAAAAGGGAAAAAATACAACATTTTTCCTAAGGAATTTAGCTTTTGTTTAGCTTCACAGCATAGTTGAAAGTTGCCAAACTGGACATTGTGCAATAAAGTAGAATTCTATATTGATAAGTGAACTGATTTTCAAACTAAAATTTGATAGATAAAAGTGTGATTAGTCAAATGGTGATATGATCAGAGTAAAGAATTTTGCCATTTTAATCCTTTTATTTTGTTTTAGCCACCTATAGTCTTACCAACCATCTTTATCCTATCCTTGTCTGCAGGGATAATAATGACCTAATGCAGTGTTTTAAGATAATTTAATGATACTATCTTTCCAAAGTTTGTTAGATTTTAAATGTATTATTGACCTGAGACCTTAATGACAAATCACTGCTATTAGACAATTGAAGTGTTAATTTACTTTGTAATTCCAATAATCATAGTTATGGAATTATGGTAAGGTTTTGCTTTTCTGTCCTAGTAAATGTACACATTTTTTGAGACGGAGTTTCGCTCTTCTTGCAAAGGCTGTAGTGAAATGGCAGAGTCTCAGCTCACTGCAACCTCCGTCTCTTAGGTTCAAGCAATTCTCCTGCCTCAGCCTTCCGAGTACCTGGGATTAAAGCATGCGCCGCCATACCCTGATAATTTTTTTTTTTGAGATGAAGTTTCGCTCTTTCGCCCAGGCTGGAGTGCAGAGGCGCTATTCTCGGCTCACTGCAACGTCCACCTTCTGGTTTCAAGTGATTCTACTGCCTCAGCCTCACAAGTAGCTAGGATTATTTACAGGTGCTCGCCACCATGCCCAGCTAATTTTTGTATTTTTAGTAGAGACGGGGTTTCACTGTGTTGGCCAGGCTGGTCTTGAACTCCTAACCTCGTGATCCACCTGCCTCAGCTTCCCAAAATGCTGGGATTACCAGCGTGAGCCGCCGCTTTTGGCTGATTTTTGTATTAATAGTAGAGACAGGGTTTCACCATGTTGGCCAGGGCTGGTCTCGAACTCCTGACCACAGGTAATCAGCCCTCCTTGGCCTCCAAAAGTGTTGGGATTATAGGCTTGAGCCACCGCGCCCTACCTATTTGCAATACTTTTAATGCCACTTTACCTCAGGGGTTTTGGATTTTTGATCTGTCTATAGTATTATTGCTGGGACTAATTATTTTTTCTTTTTTTTTAAATTTATTATACTTTAAGTTCTAGGGTACATGTGCATAACGTGCAGGTTTGATACATATGTATACTTGTGCCATGTTGGTGTGCTGCACCCATCAACTCGTCAGCACCCATCAATTCGTCATTTATATCAGGTATAACTCCCAATGCAATCCCTCCCCCCGCCCCCTCCCCATGATAGGCCCCGATGTGTGATGTTCCCCTTCCCGAGTCCGAGTGATGTCATTGTTCAGTTCCCACCTATGAGTGAGAACATGCGGTGTTTGGTTTTCTGTTCTTGTGATAGTTTGCTAAGAATGATGGTTTCCAGCTGCATCCATGTCCCTACAAAGGACGGAAACTCATCCTTTTTTATGGCTGCATAATATTCCATGGTGTATATGTGCCACATTTTCTTAATCCAGTCTGTCACAGATGGACATTTGGGTTGATTCCAAGTCTTTGCTATTGTGAATAGTGCCGCAATAAACATACGTGTGCATGTGTCTTTATAGCAGCATGATTTATAATCCTTTGGGTATATACCCAATAGTGGGATGGCTGGGTCATATGGTACATCTAGATCTAGATCCTTGAGGAATCGCCATACTGTTTTCCATAATGGTTGAACTAGTTTACAATCCCACCAACAGTGTAAAAGTGTTCCTATTTCTCCACATCCTCTCCAGCACCTGTTGTTTCCTGACTTTTTAATGATTGCCATTCTAACTGGTGTGAGATGGTATCTCATTGTGGTTTTGATTTGCATTTCTCTGATGGCAAGTGATGATGAGCATTTTTTCAGGTGTCTGTTGGCTGTATGAATGTCTTCTTTTGAGAAATGTCTGTTCATATCCTTTGCCCACTTTTTGATGGGGTTGTTTGTTTTTTTCTTGTAAATTTGTTTGAGTTATTTGTAGATTCTGGATATTAGCTCTTTGTCAGATGAGTAGATTGCAAAAATTTTCTACCATTCTGTAGGTTGCCTGTTCACTCTGATGGTAGTTTCTTTTGCTGTGCAGAAGCTCTTTAGTTTAATTAGATCCCATTTGTCAATTTTGGCTTTTGTTGCCATTGCTTTTGGTGTTTTAGACATGAAGTCCTTGCCCATGCCTATGTCCTGAATGGTACTACCTAGGTTTTCTTCTAGGGTTTTTATGGTATTAGGTCTAACATTTAAGTCTCTAATCCATCTTGAATTAATCTTCGTATAAGGGGTAAGGAAAGGATCCAGTTTCAGCTTTCTACTTATGGCTAGCCAGTTGTCCCAGCACCATTTATTAAATAGGGAATCCTTTCCCCATTTCTTGTTTCTCTCAGGTTTGTCAAAGATCAGATGGCTGTAGATGTGCGGTATTATTTCTGAGGACTCTGTTCTGTTCCATTGGTCTATATCTCTGTTTTGGTACCAGTACCATGCTGTTTTGGTTACTGTAGCCTTGTAGTATAGTTTGAAGTCAGGTAGCGTGACGCCTCCAGCTTTGTCCTTTTGACTTAGGATTGTCTTGGCAATGCGGGCTCTTTTTTGGTTCCATATGAACTTTAAAGCCGTTTTTTCCAATTCTGTGAAGAAACTCATTAGTAGCTTGATGGGGATGGCATTGAATCTATAAATAACCTTGGGCAGTATGGCCATTTTCACGATATTGATTCTTCCTATCCATGAGCATGGTATGTTCTTCCATTTGTTAGTGTCCTCTTTTATTTCACTGAGCAGTGGTTTGTAGTTCTCCTTGAAGAGGTCCTTTACCTCCCTTGTAAGTTGGATTGCTAGGTATTTTATTCTCTTTGAAGCAATTGTGAATGGAAGTTCATTCATGATTTGGCTCTCTGTTTGTCTGTTACTGGTGTATAAGAATGCTTGTGATTTTTGCACATTAATTTTGTATCCTGAGACATTGCTGAAGTTGCTTATCAGCTTAAGGAGATTTTGGGCTGAGACGATGGGGTTTTCTAAATATACAATCATGTCATCTGCAAACAGGGACAATTTGACTTCTTCTTTTCCTAACTGGATACCCTTTATTTCTTTCTCTTGCCTGATTGCCCTGGCCAGAACTTCCAACACTATGTTGAATAGGAGTGGTGACAGAGTGCATCCCTGTCTTGTGCCAGTTTTCAAAGGGAATTTTTCCAGTTTTTGCCCATTCAGTATGATATTGGCTGTGGGTTTGTCATAAATAGCTCTTATTATTTTGAGGTAGGTTCCATCAATACCGAATTTATTGAGCGTTTTTAGCATGAAGGGCTGTTGAATTTTGTCAAAAGCCTTTTCTGCATCTATTGAGATAATCATGTGGTTCTTGACTTTGGTTCTGTTTATATGCTGGATTATGTTTATTGATTTGCGAATGTTGAACCAGCCTTGCATCCCAGGGATGAAGCCCACTTGATCATGGTGGATAAGCTTTTTGATGTGCTGCTGAATCCGGTTTGCCAGTATTTTATTGAGGATTTTTGCATCGATGTTCATCAGGGATATTGGTCTAAAATTTTCTTTTTTTGTTGTGTCTCTGCCAGGCTTTGGTATCAGGATGATGTTGGCCTCATAAAATGAGTTAGGGAGGATTCCCTCTTTTTCAATTGATTGGAATAGTTTCAGAAAGAATGGTACCAGCTCCTCTTTGTACCTCTGGTAGAATTCAGCTGTGAATCCATCTGGTCCTGGACTTTTTTTGGTTGGTAGGCTATTAATTATTGCCTCAATTTCAGAGCCTGCTATTGGTCTATTCAGGGATTCAGTTTCTTCCTGGTTTAGTCTTGGAAGAGTGTAAGTGTCCAGGAAATTATCCATTTCTTCTAGATTTTCTAGTTGATTTGCATAGAGGTGTTTATAGTATTCTCTGATGGTAGTTTGTATTTCTGTGGGGTCCGTGGTGATATCCCCTTTATCATTTTTTATTGAGTCTATTTGATTCCTCTCTCTTTTCTTCTTTATTAGTCTTGCCAACGGTCTGTCAATTTTGTTGATTTTTTCAAAAAACTAACTCCTGGATTCATTGATTTTTTGGAGGGTTTTTTGTGTCTCTATCTCCTTCAGTTCTGCTCTGATCTTAGTTATTTCTTGCCTTCTGCTAGCTTTTGAATGTGTTTGCTCTTGCTTCTCCAGTACTTTTAATTGTGATGTCAGAGTGTCAATTTTAGATCTTTCCAGCTTTCTCTTGTGGGCATTTAGTGCTATAAATTTCCCTCTACACACTGCTTTAAATGTGTCCCAGAGATTCTGGTATGTTGTATCTTTGTTCTCATTGGTTTCAAAGAACATCTTTATTTCTGCCTTCATTTCGTTATGTACCCAGTAGTCACTCAGGAGCAGGTTGTTCAGTTTCCATGTAGTTGAGTGGTTTTGATTGAGTTTCTTAGTCCTGAGTTCTAGTTTGATTGCACTGTGGTTTGAGAGACAGTTTGTTATAATTTCTGTTCTTTTACATTTGCTAAGGAGTGCTTTACTTCCAATTATGTGGTCAATTTTGGAATAAGTGTGATGTGGTGCTGAGAAGAATGTATATTCTGTTGATTTGGGGTGGAGAGTTCTATAGATGTCTATTAGGTCCGCTTGGTGCAGAGATGAGTTCAATTCCTGGATATCCTTGTTAACTTTCTGTCTCGTTGATCTGTCTAATGTTGACAGTGGAGTGTTGAAGTCTCCCATTATTATTGTATGGGAGTCTAAGTCTCTTTGTAAGTCTCTAAGGATTTGCTTTATGAATTTGGGTGCTCCTGTATTGGATGCATATATATTTAGGAGAGTTAGCTCTTCCTGTTGAATTGATCCCTTTACCATTATGTAATGGCCTTCTTTGTCTCTTTTGATCTTTGATGGTTTAAAGTCTATTTTATCAGAGAGTAGGATTGCAACCCCTGCTTTTTTTTGTTCTCCATTTGCTTGGTAGATCTTCCTGAATCCCTTTATTTTGAGCCTATGTATGTCTCTGCATGTGAGATGGGTCTCCTGAATACAGCAGACTGATGGGTCTTGACTCTTTATCCAGTTTGCCAGTCTGTGTCTTTTAATTGGAGCATTTAGTCCATTAACATTTAAGGTTAATATTGTTATGTGTGAACTTGATCCTGCCATTATGATATTAACTGGTTATTTTGCTCGTTAGTTGATGCAGTTTCTTCCTAGCCTCGATGGTCTACATTTTGGCATGTTTTTGCAATGGCTGGTACCGGTTGTTCCTTTCCATGTTTAGGGCTTCCTTCAGGGTCTCTTGTAAGGCAGGCCTGGTGGTGACAAAATCTCTAAGCATTTGCTTATCTGTAAAGGATTTTATTTCTCCTTCACTGATGAAACTTAGTTTGGCTGGATATGAAATTCTGGGTTGAAAATTCTTTTCTTTAAGAATGTTGAATATTGACCCCCACTCTCTTCTGGCTTGTAGAGTTTCTGCTGAGAAGTCTGCTGTTAGTCTGATGGGCTTCCCTTTGTGTGTAACCCGACCTTTCTCTCTGGCTGCCCTTAGGATTTTTTCCTTCATTTCAACTTCGGTGAATCTGGCAATTATGTGTCTTGGAGTTGCACTTCTCGAGGAGTATCTTTGTGGCATTCTCTGTATTTCCTGAATTTGAATGTTGGCCTGCCCTACTAGGTTGGGGAAGTTCTCCTGGATGATATCCTGAAGAGTGTTTTCCAACTTGGTTCCATTTTCCCCCTCACTTTCAGGCACCCCAATCAGACGTAGATTTGGTCTTTTTACATAATCCCATACTTCTTGCAGGCTTTGTTCATTTCTTTTTCTTCTTTTTTCTTTTGGTTTCTCTTCTCGCTTCATTTCATTCATTTGATCCTCAATCGCTGATACTCTTTCTTCCAGTTGATCAAGTTGGTTACTGAAGCTTGTGCATTTGTCACGTATTTCTCGTGTCATGGTTTTCATCTCTGTCATTTCATTTATGACCTTCTCTGCATTAATTATTCTAGCTATCAATTCTTCCACTCTTTTTTCAAGATTTTTAGTTTCTTTGCGCTGGGTACGTAATTCCTCCTTTAGCTCTGAGAAGTTTGATGGACTGAAGCCTTCTTCTCTCATCTCGTCAAAGTCATTCTCTGACCAGCTTTGATCCATTGCTGGCGATGAGCTGTGCTCCTTTGCAGGGGGAGATGCGCTCTTACTTTTTGAATTTCCAGCTTTTCTGCCCTGCTTCTTCCCCATCTTTGTGGTTTTATCTGCCTCTGGTCTTTGATGATGGTGGCGTACTGATGGGGTTTTGGTATAGGTGTTCTTCCTGTTTGGTAGTTTTCCTTCTAATAGTCAGGACCCTCAGCTATAGGTCTGTTGGAGATTGCTTGAGGTCCACTCCAGACCCTGTTTGCCTGGGTATCAGCAGCAGAGGTTGCAGAAGATAGAATATTGGTGAACAGCGAGTGTACCTGTCTGATTCTTACTTTGGAAGCTTCCTCTCAGGGGTGTACTCCACCCTGTGAGGTGTGGGGTGTCAGACTGCCCCTAGTGGGGGATGTCTCCCAGTTAGGCTACTCAGGGGTCAGGGACCCACTTGAGCAGGCAGTCTGTCCGTTCTCAGATCTCAACCTCTGTGTTGGGAGATCCACTGCTCTCTTCAAAGCTGTCAGACAGAGTTGTTCGGGTCTGCACAGGCCTCTGCTGCTTCCCCTGTTGTTTTTTGCTGTGGCCTGTCCCCAGTGGTGGAGTCTACAGAGACAGGCAGGTTTCCTTGAGCTGCTGTGAGCTCCACCCAGTTCGAGCTTCTGCTGGGACTAATTTTTTGAAGAATTTTTGTTACTACCAAATAATTACAGAAAAAGCAAAGTCTAAAAGAAAAATTTAAGTATAGAATTTCAAGCACACAGTATTCTTTTCATATCCATTTCTATCCATCAATGTACATAATTTTTTAATAAAATGAAATATACATAAAAAAGAGATTATAAAATGTTTCTGTAATTATGTATATGTGATAGTGTAAATTATATATGTTTATTCACAAAGATATTGTAAAATAATATTCATTGCAGCTTTATTCATAATAGACAAAGGTTGAAAACAGCTCAGGTGTCCATCCATAGGAGAATGAATAAACAGACTAATACAACAAAATACTACTTAGCAGTAAAAAAGAAGCAAAACACTAATATGCAAGACATACCAATCTCAAAAACATTATATTGAACAGAAGAAGCTCTACACAAATAATAAGTACTGCATAATTCCTTTTATATAAAGTTATAAAATAGGTATAAATAATCCAAGTCTGTAAAAATTTAGAACAGTGGTATGAGGGTATGGGGACAGGATTCAGTTAACAGGGACGTTGGTTGATGTAATGTTCTATTTATTGATCAGATTTGGGTTACAGAGATGTACGCACTACTAACCATTAGTGAATATACCTACTTAAGATTTCTACATTTTACTGCAGTCAGTTTTACAACAAAATATTGAAATGATAAATACTGAACTCTACTCGATGGTATATATGCTGAATATTAAAAGTGATGGTAATAATGTCTACAATTTATTTTGAAACGTACCAAGAATGAGATAGAGTGATGGATGGAGGAGAGATAGATACGTGGATATATACATAGTAAGATGACAATAGTAAGGTGTCAATGGTAGAAATCCCGTAGTGAATAGAAGTAAGAGAATTCACCCTCAAGTTTACTGCAAGTTTGAAATCTTCAAAGCACAATGTTGAAATAAAGTTTTTATTCTTTCATCCCACTCTCATGTTGCTTAGGTTTATACTCTGAGAATATTTAATGAGATAATATTTGCAAAGTCCTTAAAACAATGTTTGGTATATAGTGAGTGCTAAATGAGGGGTTTGCTTTTGTTTTTTAAAGCTAACTCATTAATCAAATAGCAAAATACTTATAAGTATGAAATTAGATGTTGTCACACTGCAATGCACTGGTTAATGAGAAATTTTCAAAATAGGTTTGTGCTGTAATTCAAACAGACCTAGAATTGGCTTGAGTTGTTTTCTCCATGTACCTGTATGGCACTGACCTCTCCTCAAGGAAGGTACAGAGTCGCCGTGTTACTTTGTAAGCTCCAGTCCAAGGGGTGATTTGAGTGAGTTTGTCAACATTGTTTTTTGATAACAATAGGATTGATAATTTGCAGCTGGTCTCAGTGATAACCCTGGAGAGCTCTGCTGTTGGGACTGATTATATAGGAAGAATATGAATACGTAACCAGCAGCATATAAGAAATTTTGGCCAAAACTTCATTTGGGGCTTCCTGGTTCCAAAATATCCCATGTACAGGCGAATGTTTGGTTAATCTAGAGACACAGCTCCATTGGAAAGGCCCACACAGAGGGAGAGCAGTGGCATCTCTCGCCTGCTATCCCCAGCCTTAGCTGTACCTTACTTAATACTGCAGCCATCCTGTGCCCTTAGCCATCCTTAGCTGTACCCTACTTAATGCTACAGACATCCTGTGCCCTTCTTGTGCAGTAGACTTTTGATTTGTAAGCATTGCCATTTGAGGTCCTGTGGGCCTTCTTTAGCAATATAGAACCCTCACTACTAACTTTAGCACAGTATTTTAGTATAATTTTCTTTTAAATCAAATTAAATGAAGAACATCATTTTTTTTTTTTTTTTTTTTTTTTTTTTTTTTTTTTTAAGAAAAGAGACGGTAGAGGCATGTGTTATCCTCAGTGGAAGTAGTGTCCAGCACCTCATGAGAGAAAAACACCTCATGTCTAATAATGCAAATGACCTTTGACTAGTTGGGTTAGCAGTATCTAATCTAAACCAATATAGTAGGACAACACAGTTTTGAAGATATAGTGAAATCTATTTTATTGAGATACTAAACAAAAGAAAATCAACTATAATTTTCCTTGAATTTTCTTAAAAGCAGCAGATAATGTTTCATTTATCAATACAACCAAGATACCAGATTTTTTTAACACAGTTATCAGTTGGAACGTTGTGATGGTATTCTGATGATCTCCAAAAGTGAATCATGTACATCCATGTGTACACATTGTACTGTCTTCGTCATCAAATAAAAAATTATTAATATCTTGACTAAAGGGAAGTGGCAAATAATCTATGTGTAATCCACCGTACCCCACTACTATAAGTCAGGCTGGATAGACTATCAACTATGAATCTATCTGGTACTTTTTTATTTTTAGTTTGTGGCTTTTAAAAATTTTTTCCTTTTGTGCAAATCAGTTTAAAAGCTCAGTTGTTATCACAGTTTATGTGCAATTTATACATTTTTTAGCTTAAAATTCCAACATAAGCATTTTTCCATGTTGTTCTGAATATACATAAAAATCATTTTTAATGACTGAGTCACAGTGTTAGGAGAAGATAAATCACATATTACATAAAAATTTCTCTACTTTTGGACATTTACATGTGTTTGTTTACTTGCTTTTTTATTATAAATGCTGACATATTCACTTCTCTATATCTAACTATTGCCACATTTTGAATTATATTTTAATGTGTAGAGTTTAAAAAAAAACCCTAGAAACAATATGATCAGGGAGTTCACAAAAGATAAAGTGGAAACAACGAAGCAGCATGTTTTAAAATGTTGAATCTACCTGATTTTCTTACACCATTTAGGATTCTGAAACTGACGAATATACATGATTCCAGGGGTGTAAAAAACTGGGTGCCAGGTAATCACTTACACTTAGAAGAGTCGAATAAACGCAGTGATTAAAACAATTAAATGGCACATATGTAAAGCATTAATACAAAAAATAAAATAGGAAGCTGAGTTGTGAAGGGGTTGTTCAAGACTTACTCAACATTATTCTACTAAACACTGCATCTTTAAGATATTTCTTGAAGAAATATTCTTTGTCCAATTACATTGGAAACACTTTGCATGGATTATCCGCCACCCACCCTGCCCCTCAGCAAAGTCACCATGAAGAAAAACTGACTAAAGCCATGGAAAAAACCTGCAGGAAATAAGCCTGCTTCATTTTGCGGTCAGTCAACAGTTTATCATGCTGTCCCTTCATTGTTATTATTCATTATTTCAGCATGGGATCCTTTTTTCTTGGCAGCAATACCGATGTCTTAAGTGCAGTTCACTTCCAGACAAGCTGGATTATTCTAGGAAAAAGAATTTTCTGGAATTGAGAGTTTGTAGGAAAGGGTAGTATGCACAAAAGAGAAAAAAGGAAAAAAAACTTACCACGGTTGGCAAAATACTTTCACATGACATGACCTGAACAATTTTTCTTTTTTCACCTTACTTGCTTGGATGGGTATTTTTACAATAAGCCTATGAAAAACTCAGTATCATGGATTGAATGCAATCTATTTTTTCTTTTTTGAACTTTAAGTTCTAGGGTACATGACCACAATGTGCAGGTTTGTTACATATGTGTACATGTGCCATGTTGGTGTGCTGCACTCATTAACTCGTCATTTACATTAGGTGTATCTCCTAATGCTATCCCTCCCCTCTCCCCCAACCCCACGACAGGCCTCAGTGTGTGATGTTCCCCTTCCTGTGTCCATGTGTTCTCATTTGTTCAATTCCCACCTATGAGTGAGAACATGCGGTGTTTGGTTTTTTGTCCTTGCGATAGTTTGCTGAGAATGATGGTTTCCAGCTGCATCCATGTCCCTACAAAGGACATGAACTCATCATTTTTTATGGTTGCATAGTATTCCATAGTGTATATGTGTCACATTTTTCTTGATCCAGTCTATCATTGATGGACATTTGGGTTGGTTGTAAGTCTTTGCTATTGTGAATAGTGCCACAATAAACATACATGTGCATGTGTCTTTATAGCAGCGTGATTTATAATCCTTTGGGTATATACCCAGTAATGGGATTGCTGGGTCAAATGGTATTTCTAGTTCTATATCCTTGAGGAATCACCACACTGTCTTCCACAATGGCTGAACTAGTCCCACTGACAGTGTAAAATTGTTCCTATTTCTCCACATCCTCTCCAGCACCTGTTGTTTCCTGACTTTTTAATGATTGCCATTCTAACTGGTATGAGATGGTATCTCACTGTGGTTTTGATTTGCATTTCTCTGATGGCCAGTGATGATGAGCATTTTTTCATGTGTCTGTTGGCAGCATAAATGTCTTCTTTTGAGAAGTGTCTGTTCATATCCTTTGCCTATTTTTTGATGGGGTTGTTTGTTTTTTTCTTGTAAATTTGATTGAGTTCTTTGTAGGTTCTGGATATTAGCCCTTTGTCAGATGAGTAGATTGCAAAAATTTTCTCCCATTCTGTAGGTTGCCTGTTCACTCGGATGGTAGTTTCTTTTGCTGTGCAGAAGCTCTTTAGTTTAATTAGATCCCATTTGTCAATTTTGGCTTTTGTTGGCCTTGCTTTTGGTGTTTTAGACATGAAGTCCTTGCCCATGCCTATGTCCTGAATGGTACTACCTAGGTTTTCTTCTAGGGTTTTTTATGGTATTAGGTCTAACATTTAAGTCTCTAATCCATCTTGAACTAACTTTTATATAAGGTGTAAGGAAGGGATCCAGTTTCAGCTTTCTACTTATGGCTAGCCAGTTTTCCCAGCACCATATATTAAACAGGGAATCCTTTCCCCATTTCTTGTTTTTGTCAAGTTTGTCAAAGATCAGATGGTTGTAGATGTGTGATATTATTTCTGAGGGCTCTGTTCTGTTCCATTGGTCTATATCTCTGTTTTGGTACCAGTACCATGCTGTTTTGGTTACCGTAACCTTGTAGTATAGTTTGAAGTCAGGTAGCATGATGCCTTCAGCTTTGTTCTTTTGGCTTAGGATTGTCTTGGCAATGCGGGCTCTTTTTTGGTTCCATATGAACTTTTAAAGTAGTTTTTCCCAATTCTGTGAAGAAAGTCATTGGTAGCTGGATGGGGATGGCATTGAATCTATAAATTACATTGGGCAGTATTGCCATTTTCATGATATTGATTCTTCCCATCCATGAGCATGGAATGTTCTTCCATTTGTTTGTGTCCTCTTTTATTTTGTTGAGCAGTGGTTTGCAGTTCTCCTTGACGAGGTCCTTCACATGCTTTGCAAGTTGGATTCCTAGGTATTTTATTCTCTTTGAAGCAATTGTGACTGGGAGTTCACTCGTGATTTGGCTCTCTGTTTGTCTGTTATCAGTGTATAAGAAAGTTTATGATTTTTGCACATTGATTTTGTATTCTGAGACTTTGCTGAAGTTGCTTATCAGCTTAAGGAGATTTTGGTCTGAGACAATGGGATTTTCTAAATATACAATCATGTCATCGACACACAGGGACAATTTGACTTCCACTTTTCCTAATTGAATACCCTTAATTTCTTTCTCCTCCCTGATTGCCCTGGCCAGAATTTCCAACACTATGTTGAATAGGAGTGGTGAGAGAGGGCATCCCTGTCTTGTGCCAGTTTTCAAAAGGAATGCTTCCAGTTTTTGCCCATTCAGTATGATATTGGCTGTGGGTTTGTCAAAAATAGCTCTTATTATTTTGAGATATGTTCCATCAATACCGAATTTATTGAGAGTTTTTAGCATGAAGGGCTGTTGAATTTTGTCAAAGGCCTTTTCTACATCTGTTGAGATAATGATGTGATTTTTGTCTTTGGTTCTGTTTATATGCTGGATTACGTTTATTGATTTGCATATGTTGAATCAACCTTGCATCTCTGGGATGAAGCCCACTTGATCATGGTGGATAAGTTTTTTGATGTGCTGCTGGATTCGGTTTGCCAGTATTTTACTGAGGATTTTTGTATTGATGTTCATCAGGGATATTGGTCTAAAATTCTCTTTTTTTGTTGTGTCTCTGCCAGGAAGAAGCTGAATCCCTGCATAGACCTGCATAGACCAATAACAGGCTATGACATTGAGGCAAAAATGAATGTAATATATTTTTAAAACCTCTTAATTCACCTGAAAACTGGAAACTCGATTTATCTTTTTTTTTTTTTTTTGAGATGGAGTCTCGCTCTGTCCCCCAGGGTGGAGTGCAGTGGCGCGATCTCTGCTCACTGCAAGCTCTGCCTCCCGGGTTCACGCCATTCTTCTGCCTCAGCCTCCTGAGTACCTAATTTATCTTTTCCATCAAATCAAAAGGTAGCAAGAAGAAATAAGGGCTTCAGAAAACAACGCAAATTCAAACTCTTGGATTCTTAACCATCAGTGTGAGGCTGGGGTTAACTGGAATATTGGTTTAAGTGTACTTTGAAAAAGCATATTAAGTATTATAAGTTTTTTCAAAACAAAACCAAATGTACTTTTAAAACAATTTCTAATAACCCCTTATAACAAGGTTCCCAACCAGGGGTGAAGTGCAGGAGCAGACTTTGTGGTACGTGTGCTGGTGGGTCCTAACTGGTGGGACTCTCAGGATATGTTTCCTGTTTAGGCTTCTTCAGGGAAGTAGAAGAAAGTAAGAATTTTAGGTCCTTAAGATGCAAAGCAGAGTCTAAAGTATTAAGAAATGTTGCTATCATAACATTAAGTCCTCGGGGAATTGCACAATTTCTCACATATTGGTGATAAAAGCATCCACTCATGTATTCCTATTACTTTTCCATTTCAGGTCCTGATTGTTCCCTTGGGCATTTAGAATTTCTTCCACCAATTTCCTACAGTGGTCTGTGACCAGAATTGATCCCGCCAGCAGCACATTAGACAAGGAAACTTTATCCATAGTGGAGGTTATTATTGTGCAATTCCCAAGTAAAGAGCGTTTGTTCTGTTGATTGATGGCTTACTCTTCTCTGGCTGCCCCTACTAGATTATCTGTATGCATTAGAAGAAAGGTCAGTTACATAAATAATGCGTCCTACACACCTAGAGCACCTATAACTCAGAATTATAGATATAGAATCAACAGGTGGTAAAATAAGAAACACTCAGCACCTGTGAGAACTTTAGCAATCCTGCAATCCTGCTTTCTGGAGTTCAATTATTCACCTGTATAGTGAGAGAGCTGGGGTAGTTAGACTTCTTGCTTTTTTTTTTTTTTTTTTTTTTTTTTTTGGTCTTGCTCAGGCTGGAGTGCAGTGGTGCCATCTCAACTCCCTGCAGCCTCCATCTCCCAGGTTCTAGTGATCCTCCTGTCTCAACCTCCAGAGTAGCTGGGACTACAGGCGTGCGCCACCACACCTGACTAATTTTGTATTTTTAGTAGAGACAGGGTTTCACCATGTTGGCCAGGCTGATTTTGAACTCCTAGCATCAGGTGATCAGGCCTTGGCTTCCCAAAGTGCTTGGATACAGGCGTGAGCACCTGTGCCCGGCCTAGACTCCCTTCTGCAGCTCTGAAATACAAAACAAAATTAAAAATTGTTATTTTAGTGAGATCAGGGATCTAGAAGGAAGAGGGGACATCCCTTGAACTTCGCAGGTCAACCTCTTGAAGGGGCAACCGCTCCTTCTCAAGGGAGAGCATTTGTAATCATTGTAGCAGACTTAATAAGGAAGCACAAATCTCACGCAAAATAACATTTTAAATGTTCCAATTTATTACGGTCACTAAGGTAAAACAGTACATTCCTTTTTCTACACACAAATAAACTAAAAATCATCAGATAAAAAGCAGCTGTTGTGTAAGGAGCTGAATTTATTGAGGGAAGGGGGAAAAAGCAGAAAAGAAGAAGACTTTTATTCCTCTCAAATATTCTAATCATGTGGTATGTATAAATAGATACATAGCTACGGGAAGTGGATATTTTTTTCTGAAAAGTAGGAAAATAACTTTCCTACTTTCCAACAGGTAGGTAAAATTCATTGCAAAAGGTTAGTCTTCATTACACAAAAGAAAAACATTTGATTGAAGTTTACATCTAGAGATGGAGTAGTCAAGCTATATAGGTCATAGTTAATTTCATGCTGAATGCCCCAGATAAAGCTGTGAGAGGGAAGGTTAGTTCACATGGATGGCTTTCAAATTCTCTCAGTCAAGACGTGGATCCTTGTTTTTCCATCTGATAGGACATCCTAGCATGCACTCTACTGATTATATCACATCAACCACGGAACCCTGCAGCACACCAAGTCACCCCCGTATAAGGGAAATAAACAACGTGTTGTCAAACTTCCAAAGATGACGTACTATAATAAAATGTAAAAGCAAAAACTTGAATGACAATTGTAAATTTAAGTTGCTCATAAGTAGTGTGTGGCAGGCATAAAATATTTTGTGAAATGAGTACTTCGAATTAGGATAAATATGAAAACTTAAAGCCGGTTTATAGCTACTACTTTCAAAGACTTCTAAGATATACTTCTTAGAGATGTGAACCAGAATAAAATTGCAAACAGATTAATTAACAATACTGTTTTTGTTTCCATTGTGCTGATATAGAGTAAGCAAGTTCTACATCAACAAATGTTTCATGTATTTCCCGAGGAAATTTAGTTGCACAAATTTAGTTAGGGATGTTGCCATTGGCCAGTGCCTAGACATCTTCCATAACAAAGTTACTGAGAAAAAACCACTGGGTGGTATCAAACAGTAAAATCAACACGGGATGTTAGAGGAACTTCATTTCCTAAGTGCTGCTCCAGTCTTACCCAGCTCCTGCATGATTCTGGATGAAGGAGATCTGACAATCAGATTGCTAATCAAAGATATTGCCCTGGGAATTTTGCCTCCTTGCACGCAATTTTTCATCATTTGTTGTGTTAAAAGGTGTAGTATCATATGAAATACAGATTTACCAGCTTTCAGAATGGGTCGTGCTAGAAATGGGGTTCAGCAGTCAGTCTGACAGCATTTCATGAGTATTGTCTGTCTTCACTTCCTTTCACACCCTGCTCTGGCCTTAGTGGAGGATTCTCACACAGGACCAGAGGGTATGAGTGAAGAATATTTAGTATTGACTTTCTCTTTCAAGTATGATAACTATAAATGTAAACAGAATAAGAAAGAGTGGAGGGAAAAACTATTGCAGATGTCGTATTAGTCAAGGTTCTCTGGAGAAACAGAATCAATAAAAGGAAATGTATTATGAGCAATTGACTTATGTGGTTATGGAGGCTGAGAAGTCCCACAGTCTACCATCTGCAAGCTAGACACCCAGGCAAGCTGGTGGTGAAGTTCCAGTCCGTTCCCAAAGGCCTGAGAACCAGGGAGTCAATGGTATACATGCCAATCCAAGTATGAAGGCTTGAGAATTAGGAGAGGCTGATGGTATAATTCTCAGTCCAAATCAAAAGGCCCAAGAACCAGGAGCACCAGTGGATGTACCAGCTCAAGCAGACAGCAAATTCAGCATTCCTCCACATTGTTATTCTATTTTAGTTCTTAGTGGATGGGATGACACCCACACACATCCGTGAGGGTGATCTTCTTTATTCAGTCTATTGATTCAAATGCTAATCTCTCTAGAAAAGCCCCTAGAGATACGCCCAGGAATACTGTTTTACCTGCTATCTGGGCTTCCCTTATCCCAGTCAAGTTACCCATCACAGATCAAAACAATGTATCTATGTGTGATGTTCCCCTTCCCGAGTCCAAGTGATCTCATTGTTCAGTTCCCACCTATGAGTGAGAACATGCGGTGTTTGGTTTTCTGTTCTTGTGATAGTTTGCTAAGAATGATGGTTTTGCTGACGAGTTGATGGGTGCAGCACACCAACATGGCACAAGTATACATATGTAACAAACCTGCACGTTATGCACATGTACCCTAGAACTTAAAGTATAATAAAAAAATAAAAATAAAAAAATAAACAAAAACAATATATCGCCTCAGAATCCATGTCTGAAGCACACTTACTAAGAGTGACACACTCTGATTGCCTTTTCCCTCATGTGTTCCTTCTTTCTGTTATTTGTTCATTGTCTCACATTTGGTGATTCCACAATCATTATCCCCCGCTTTTTTTTTTCTTTTTCTTTTTCTTTTTTTAATAAAGACAAACATGACTCTATGACCTAGGAGAAAAGCGGATTTGTTGTCATTAAAGATCATGCTGCTTTTCTTGAATGGTGCTTCCAAAAGATACGAAATTGGTTTGTTTTATGGTGTGTTGAAACACCGTGGAACAATACTCTGAGAGTTAGAAGATTGGCTTTTTAAAATGATTTTTTTCTGCATTTTATAAAGAATTCTTGACATAATCACTTGACTTATGCTAATGTTTTGATTTCCCAACATCAAAATGAAATCAATAATGCACAGCATTTACTTACTTTGTGGCAATATTTGGGGGCGGGTTATGAAGAAAATGATTTTAGCTGTCTTGAAGAATTTTTAAAATGTTCTGACAAATTATTATATCCCATTTAGCAGTTAAGAAAATAAAAGAAAAAAATCTCAAGTAAATTTTTATACTGTAAGCATTTTAATTGGAACAGTGAAGAGGATATAAGAATGACTTATATGTCTATCATATAAAATTGCTTTTATATAAATAAACTATTTTGTGACAATGAAATAGTTATAAAATATTAAAGCCTGCAATGACTAAAAACAGCTAAGTCAAAAGACTAAATTGGAAATTATTAAATAATAAACAAACTGTGGATAAGAAAATAGTTTGTCTGGTAGGCATTCTTTCCACATTTATACAAACTTTCTATTTCTTTTTAGGCCAATAACCTAGGAACAACAATAGTAATCTAAAAGGCTTATCTCATGTCACCTTTCAACTGATATGTGAAAATACATTAGCTTTTTCTAGTTTAATGGAAAACAACATGATTATTTAACTTCCCAAGTATCATAATAGAGAATTGAATATGATTTAAAGATCCCAAATGAGTTCCCTAAAATCTTCATACATTGAGTGATCAACATTGTAATGTGATGAGATTAGAGACCATTGGCATTACTTTGGAAGTCCTGGATTATTTCTTCTACGGCTAATTAACTGCACAGTACCCACATATGTAGTTAAACAGTCTTCTATAAGTTTGCTACTATTTTAAAAGAAGAAACCCTATGTTAAGACAACAATTTAAGTGAAGAGTGAAAGAAAATGCTTACTATATTTGTCACTAGTTTCTTCTTATATAAACAGAATATCTAAATCATAACATTTTAAGCTAAAACAGCACTTTTGAAAGTTCAAGTTCTCTTGATCTATAAAAGTAATTTGTGACTGCACAGTAAGCAAAACAAAGGTTACCAATCCATGGCCCAAATTATTAAACTGAAAAAATGAAGGTGGGCATGATTATTTTTACATTTCTGACAGATGCAATTTTTCACACGCTAATACTTCGCTGGACGATGGGAAGGGTTAGGAGAAGGGATTGTCACGGAAATGTAGATGCACTTGTAGAGTTGCTTGCTGGAATGCACTGGAATGCAGGAAGGAGCTTTGATCCTTCATGTACAGCTGCTGTGTAGAAAACCCAATGTGTAGTGTAGAGATGGAAAAACCCCTTCCTTTTTGTTTTTATTTAAAATGATTTTCTTTTATGTATCTGAAGCTTGAGTATCCGTTAAAAAACAACGTCAACGTCCCATAAAAGTAAGTTCGCACTAGGAGAGGCATATGTGTGTAGGCTGCTGCCACTCTGTGTCCTTCTGTTTCAGCATCTATAAAAGGAAGTGCCTGGATTATATACTATTTCAGGGACTTGAAGATAGAAAATTTGATATTGTTATTAAAAGGAAGTTTTGATGGATTGATGAAAGGGTGCATATGTTATAAAGGCAGTATCATGAAATTAACTAGGTGCAGTCTATGTGGGCGTTCCCTGTACTTTTAGAAATTTTCATAATTAAATACTGAAAAGTACAATGTTGATTAATAATATTCTACAGTATGTACTGATAGATAAGAATTGATACATGCATTCACATTGTTTAGTATTTACAGTAATATCTGAAGTATCAGCTCCATTTTATAGATGCAACTGAGAAAAGAGAAAGGGTTTACCTACAATAACCCAAATAGTTAGCTAAAGATTATAAAAAGAAAAACAGCTCCTGATTGTTGTAATAAAAATTCAAATATGTATACACACACACACACACACATTCTATTTGCCAAGTAATTATTCATACTTTAGGCATATGTGCCCAGCAGCACGTTAATGACACTATTCAATTTTATAGAAATTTACAGTTTATAAAGTAGTTTCAGATGTGTTGTCTCATTCAATTAATGAAACAAAACTGTGTGCTAGGTCAGGTAGGAGACACTACCTGTATGTTAGCAATGAGGCCTCTTATCACAGAGAAATATCTTGATTTTCTCAGGTAATCCAATAAAAAATCAGATCGTGGCCCAGAATCCTGGTTGTCTATCTCCTATTGGAACTGTGCAGACTATAAAAGAAAAGAAGGGACTTTACTTAGAAGCAACTAACAATCAAACTGGCAAGATATGTCGTATGAAGTAATTTGAAAATAAATTTAAAACATTAGTGAATACACTCTTGGTTTGTAAGAATACAATAGTCGGGAACGTACTAAAGAAATTCACAGAAAGAGAAAACGCTGCTGTTAGTTCCAAGATGACTGATCTTCCGGTTTTATACATCAGTGTCAATTCAGAAAAATTTGAAATACAAAAATTTTAGTCTTTATCAGTAGTTCCCAAATTCTCCAGCAAATTTGATGGTATACTAATGATCCTTAAATTCATTTTTTTCTAAAAAAAAATGAGTCTTGGTCAGACAAGAACTCATGCCTGTAATCCTAGCACTTTGGAAGGCCCGGGTGGGAGGATCACTTGAGGCCAGGAATTTGAGACCAGCCTGGACAACATAGCAAGACTCCAACTCTTCAAAACATAAAAACATTAGCCAGGCATGGTGAGGCATACCTGTAGTCCTAGCTCATTGGGAAGCTGAGATGGGAGAATCACTTGGGCCCAGGAGTTGGAGGCTGCAGTGAGCTGTAATCAGGCCACTGCACTCCAGTCTGGACAGCAGAGCAAGACCCAGTCTTTGGGGAAAAAAAAATGTGAATCTTGGGATGGTTCACTTATAAACCTGAATAATCTCCTTATTTGTACTTAGGACCATCTAATAAAAGTCCATATTATCATCACCGTGACCTCAATCTGCTCAACCTGTTTTTGAAAGGAATGCCCCTATGACTACACCAGTATGGGATGAATATTTAAGAATTTATAGTGACTTTGAACAATGTAAAGGTGTAATAACAGCATCCAGACAAAATACAAAATTTCCTTTTCAAAGGCAATAACTATTGCCGATTTTGAATTAAGGGAATTAAATTACATGGTTTGGTTCTATTTTCCTTGTTGACACAATCTCAAACTGTCCAAATAAAATTTCCATTAAATATATTTTTTCCATTGTGCACTTTCATGGAGAAAAAAATAAAAATAAAAATAACAAAATGAAAATGTTGAGTATGACAAAATAAAATTATAAGATCTTTTTCAATGACTCATTTATTAGGATATTATTATTGTATAATTTTTAAAAGGATAGTTAGATTTTCTCTGATGTCCATACACAAATTTGATTCTATCAATAATCTATTTGGCATTAGCCAAAATAGTAGAATGTATGGTTATATTTATAGAAACATGGTACCATATCTATATAAGATAAAGTCATAAATGCATAATAGAAAATTTTATGTAATTATAGTTCATTAACATATCATATTTGAATTTGAATAAGAAATTAGAATATGAAACAATAAAAATTATTTAAAATTACAATGCACACTGAAGCTCTAAGAATAATGCCCTTCACCTGTAAGGGAAGCAAGCCTGCATAATAAGCACATTGGATATTTCCATTCCTTCTGATTTCTTCTCTAATCTGTTGTGGAAGGGAGATCATTGGCACCTTCAACGTCTTAGGTAAAAACATTAGTTTCCTCATTTCGAATCACTTTAATTGAATGTGTAGTGTGTATATGGAACTATAATTCTGTCCAGAGGTTGCTTGTCAAACCATGTTTTTGTTGTAATTACCTGATTTGTTCAGCTTTAATCATATTTAGTTTTGAAGGTCAGCTGTCCTGCTCAGACACGGTTAGTTGAAGAAGGGAAAAATATGTAACACCCACAGGCAGAAAGCCTAAAAGAAAGAAAAAGGAAGAGAGTGTTGTCTTCCCATTTGGACATTAAACAGAGCCAAGCTGTCACCTACAAATTACTGTAAACGGACAGATCATATTATTTCCTTTCACTTCATTACATTTCATATCCAATTTTGGAATTTGATGCTGACTTGTAACTTTTGGGAAAGAAGTCTTATCATTCTTCTTTGAAGATTTGATTGACTTTGATCTTGTTAGACGCCAATGATGATGAATCTATTCACAAATAGACTTAAAGAGAGAAAGCTGAAAATGGACAACATCCCTCTCTTCCATGATTTCCACTTTGGAAACGATTTTAAGTCAATTTTTCATCACATTTCTGCAGTTTGTGGAAACCTTCCCAAATTCACCTACCAGGCTCTAGGTTAACTTTTGTGAAGAAGTGGTATTTTAACACTATGACTCCACTTAATGCCACAAATCTTTTGGATTATTATAATCAGTCGACATCACTTACAAATACTTATTTACTTTCTGATACATTCACGTATAATCAATACAGAGCAAACTACCTATTATATCTTGAAATTGTTAGCAAGAGGGAACCAATCGAGCTAGTGACTTCATCTTGGTACCAAGTTGAAAATGATGCTATTAATGGTGTCAAGGAAAAGAAAAATGAGAAATAGCAAGATGAAGAAAATTAGCACCAAAAGCAAATTTTAATTTGTACATAATAACCAGTAGAAGGATTTGATAGGAAATCTAAGACAACTGAACACTTTTGTACAAGGCAATAAGAAGATACCACACATGATTGTGTCCAAAAAAAGAAAATTCAAAAATTCAAAACAAAAATAGCCACTATGATGACCCACTTATCTATTGCTTATATAATACAAAATCCCCAAACTTAGGGGTCAAAATATCAACCGTTATTCTATTCCTATGGTTTTTAATTTGAATACTTGGTTAGGCTCAACTAGGTGTTTCTGATTCTCTCATGCATTTGCACTCTGACAATGGCTGGAGCTAGAGGTAGCTTAAAAGGTTCTTCACTCACATCTGGAACCTCAGCTGGGCTGTTGACCAGAACACCAATATATGGCATCTACATACAACCTGGGCTCAGGTTCTCACATAGAATGAGCATTTTAATTTTTTCTTCTCAAGGAAGTTCCTACTTCCCTGAAGAGGGAGGCCAGCACTAGTCACTCTTGCTATAATTGGGTCAGTAGGCACAGATTCTGAAAGTTGCTTGTGAGATCCATTTGACTATCATATGCAACAATGTTTACAATCTTAGCTTTTGTAAGTCATAAAGTTTATTCTTTAAGTGCATGTGCCCTGTATTTGTTTTATATTCCAATGTATTAAAAACTCAAGAGTCCCTCTTCAGAGACTCTACCATCTCAGTACCTTAATGATATTAGATGCTAAATAAATATTCGCTAAAATCAATGATAACTCTTATGGTTCTACACCAGATGAGAATGGTTGGATTATACTTATATTAAATGAACTTAATTTAAAATTCCCTCCTAAAGAGATAAGAGGCATCACAGAGCCTATTATCAGCAAATCAAACCTTCAACTAAAAACTGAAAAATCTATGAGGTATCAGGCAGCAACTGATAAGACTTCAGGGACAGGTGAATGTCAGTGTTACTGATTTTTAAAAATTTTTCAATATGTTTACTTGATTGGTGCCCTTCACACCATCTAAATCAAATCTGTCAAATCTTGGCATTTTGCTCTGATATAGAGTAATAATGACGTATTCGAAGAGATGCCAACTTGGAATGGTGTTGGCTGAACAGGCTAAAATAGATGTTGAAGTATTGACACTTGGTACTATTTCAACCCCTAGGCATGCTGTGAGCTAACACGGAATGAACTGAACTATGTGCCTGAGTTATTGGCAAACTACTTTTAATCATGTGCTACTGTTGAGTCAAGCCTACAACTCATTCCACTCACTTTCCTTAAGGCAATATAAAATAAACTTGGGAAAAGATGCAGACTTTTATGTTTCATGGAACAAAATCTTCATGGACAAGACTGACAAAAAGCTCAGAATCTTGGGCCCTGTCTTTTACCATTTTTTTTCACATAGTAGATATAAATGATTGAAGTTAGTCAAGTTTTTAATTTTTAATTATGTGGGTACATAGTATGTGTATACATACATTTATAGGTTCATGACATATTTTGACACAGGCACGCAATGTGTAATTATCATGTCAGGGTAATTGGGGTATCTATTACTTCAAACATTTGCCCTTTGTCTTACAAATAATCCAACTATACTCTTTCAGTTATTTTTAAATATACAATTTGATTATTATTGACTATAGTCACCCCGTTGTGTTAGCAAATGGTAGGTCTTATTCATTCCATTTTTTGTACCTATTAACAATCCCCAACTCCCCATCACATGTCTCCACCCCTCCCCCACAATCCTTCTATATTCTCTCTGTGAGTTCAATTGTTTTAATTTTTAGTTTCACAAAGAAGTGAGAACATGTGAAGTTTGTCTTTCTGTGCCTGGCTTATTTCACTTAACATAATGACCTCCAGTTTCATCCATGTTGCAAATAACAGGTCCTCAATCTTTTTATGGCTGAATAGTGCTCCATTGTGTTTAAATAATCACATTTTTTATCCATTCATCTGTTGGTAAATACTTAGGTTGCTTCCAAATCTTGGCTATGTATTTTCTGAGGAACCTCCAAACTGTTCTCCCTAGTGGGTGTACTTATTTACACTCCTCCCATCAACAGTGGACAGGACTTCCTTTTTCTTCACATCTTCACTAGCATTTGTTATTGCCTGTCTTTTGGATAAAAGCAATTTTAACTGGTATGAGATATGTCATTGTAGTTTTGATTTGCATTTCTCTGATGATCAATAACGCTGAGCACCCTTTCATATACCTGTTTGACATTTGCATGTCTCTTTTTGAGAAATGTCTATTCAGATCTGTTGCCTATTTTTAAGTTAAATTATTAGGTTTTTTTTTCTATAGACTTGATTGAGCTCTTTATGGATTCTGTTTATTACTCCCTTGTCAGATGTGTTGTTTGCAAACATTTTCTCCCATTCTGGGGGTTGTTTCTTCACTTTGTTGATTGTTTCCTTTGCTAGGCAGAAGCATTTTAACTTGATGTAATCCCATCTGTCCGTATTTGCTCTGGTAACCTGTGCTTGTGGAGTATTATTCAAGAAATCCTTGCCCACTCCAATATCCTGAAGAGATTCCCCAAGGCTTTCTTCCAGTAGTTTCATAGTTTGAGGTCTTAGATTTAAGTCTTTAATCCATTTTAATCCATTTTGATTTGACTTTTGTGTTTTGTGGAAAATAGGAATCTAGCTTCATTCTTCTGCATATGGATATCCAGTTTTCCCGTTGCCATCGATTGAAGAGACTGTCCTTTTCTCAAGGAATGTTCTTGGTACTTTTGCCAAAAATGAATTCACTGTAGGTGTATGGATTTATTTCTGGATTCTCTATTTTGTTCCACTATGAGTCTGTTTTTATGTCAGTACCGTGCCTTTTTGGTTACTATAGCTCTGCAGTGTAAGTCAAAGGCAGGTAATGGGATTCTCCCAATCTTTTTCTTTTTATTTAAGATAGTTTTGGCTATTCTGTGACTTTTGTAGTTCCAAATATATTTTAGGATAGTTTTTTCTATTTCTGTGAGGAACTTTTTTGGTATTTTGCATTGAATTTGGAGACTGCATTGAATCTGTAGATCGCTTTAATAGTATGGGCATTTTAAAAATATTCATTTTTCCAAACTATGAACACAAAACAACTTTCCATTTTTTGAGGGTCCTCTTTAATTTCTTGCATTAATTTTATATAGGATTTATTGTAGAGATCTTTCACTTCTTTGGTTAATTCCTAGGTATTTTTATTTCTAACTATGATAAATGGGATCCGTTTTCTTGATTTATTTTTCATATTGTTTGCTATTAGTATATAGAAATTCTACTGATTTTTTTTTTTTTTTTTTTTTTTTTTTTTTTTTTTTTTTTTTTTTTTTTTTCTAGTTTTGGATCCTGCAGCTTTCCTGAATTTGTTTAACAATACTAATAGCTTTTTTGGTGGAGTCTTTAGGTTTTTCCAAATATAAGATTATATCATCTGCAAACAAGGAAAATTTGATTTATTCCTTTCCAGTTTGGGTACCCTTTATTTCTTTCTCTTGTATGATTGCTCTAGCTGGGACTTCCAGTACCATGTTGAATAACAGTGGTGAAAGTGGGCATCCTTGTTGTGTTCCCAATATTAGAGGAAAGGGTTTCAGTTTTCTCCCAGTTAATATGATACTAGCTGTGGGTCTGTCATATGTGGCTTTTGTTATGCTGAGTTATGTTCCTCCTGTACCCAGTTTTTTGAGAATTTTTATCATGAAGGGATGTTGAATTTTATTAAATGTTTGTTTTAACATCAATTGAAATGATCATGTGGTTTTTGTCCTTCATTCTGCTAATATGATGTTTCACGTTGATTGATTTGTATATGTTAGCCATCCTTGTATCCCTGGGATAAATCCCACTTGGTCATGAAGAATAATCTTTTTAATGTATTGTTGAATTTGGTTTGCAAGTATCTTGTTGAGGATTTTTGCATCAATCTTCATCGGTGACATTGGCGTGTACTTTTATTTTCGTTGCTGTGTCTTTCTCTGGTTTTGGTATCAGGGTAATAATGACCTCATAGAATGAAGCATTTGGAAGTACACCCTCCACCTCTACGTTTTTAAATAGTTTAAGTAGGATTGGTATTAGTTCTTCTTGAAATCTTTGGTAGAATTCAGCAGTGAAGGCCTTGGGTCCCAGCTTTTTTCTTTCTTTCTTTCTTCTGGGAGATTTTTTATTATGGCTTTGTTCTCATTACTTGTTAGTGGTCTATTCAAGTTTTGGATTTTGTTATGTTCAATCTTGATAGGTTTTATGTTTCTAGGAATCTATCTATTTCTTCTAGATTTTTACATTTATTGGCATACTATTGCTATTGCAGCCAGTAATGACACTTTGAATTTCTGTGATATTGGTTGTAATGTCTCCCGTTTTCCTCTCTAATGTTATCATATTATTATTATTTTTGAGACAGAGTCTCTCTCTGTCACCAGGCTGGACTCTAGTGGTGCGATCTCGGCTCACTGCAACCTCTGCCCCTGGGTTGAAGCGATTCTCCTGCTTCAGCCTCCCAAGTAACTGGGACTACAGGCACGTGCCACCATGCCCAGCTAATTTTTGTATTTTTAGTAGAGTCAGGGTTTCACTATGTTGGCCAGGATGGTCTCAATCTCTTGACTTCATAATTCACCCACCTCGGCCTCCCAAATTGCTGGGATTACAGGCATGAGTCACTGCACCCAGCCTCTAATATTATTTATGTAGATCTTCTCTCTCGTTTTTCTTACTTAGTCTGGCTAAAGTGTTGTCAGTATTTTTTATCTTTCAAAAAAAAAAATCAACTTTTTGTTGCACTGATCTTGTGTATTATTTTCTTCATTTCAATTTCATTTATTTCTGCTCTGATCTTTATTATTTTCTTCTCCTAATTTTGGGTTTGAGTTTGCTTTTGTTTTTCTAATTCTTTAAGCTGCATCACAAGGTTATTTATTTCAAAATTTTCTTCTTGTTTGATGTAGGCACTTATACACTGCTCTTTCAGTGTGACTTTTACTGTATCCCATAGGTTTTGGTGTGCTGTGTTTTCATTATCATTTGTTTTAAGAATTTTTTTATTTTCCTCCTTAATCTGTTCATTAACCCACTGGTCATTCAGGAGTCAATATTTTAATTTAGTCTTTAGCAACTACTAAAGAAAATTACTTGTGTATCATATTATGAAAGGAGAACCATTTGACTTTTGATGTGGCTTTAAGTACCTAAATTGGGAAAGACTCATTCAAAAAAATCACAAACTACATATGTCTCAATAGCAGAAGAAATTCAATTTTGGAATTTGCAAAGATGATAACTGAAGAGCCAAATGGGGAACAGTGAGTCACCCCAAGGACCAACAACAGCAGGAAAAAGGTACTGCCTTTATGCCTGGAAGGACAATGAAGGTTGTGGTATTGACAAAGCCCAGAAGTCAGAGCTTTACATTGAGAACCAGAGTGGAGGCTGTCCAGCATCAACTATGTCCATGAAGTGAGGAGTAGTCTGGTGGTAACGGGAGAAGCAGAGAGACACTGTTACTTTCAGGGACATTCCATGTTGAAAGCAGAGCAAGAAAGGGCAAGATTCCACGGCTTTTCCCCTCTCCCTACTTTCTAGTGTTCCATGGGTATCTCCTATTAGCTAAATATTTGGGGAGTGGTATATCAAAGGATCTGGGAATGTTCTTCACTGAGACAGAGACCAGAGCTAGAAGAAAACAGAGAACACATAAGGATAGTCAAATTTAAGTAAAATAAACACAACTGAAGGAATCATATTACCTGACTTCAAATTATACTAGAGAGTTATAGTAGCCAAAATGGCATGGTACTGATGTAAAAACAGACACATAGGCCAGTGGAATAGAATAAAGAACTCAGAAATAAGTCCATACATCTACAGTGAACTCAGTTTTGACAAAAGTGCTGAGAACATACATTGGGAAAAGAACAGTCTCTTCAATAAATGGTGCTGGGAAAACTGGATATCCATATGCAGAAGAATGAAACTAGACCCCATCTCTCACCATACAAAAATAAAAAATAAAAAAATAGATTAAAATGGATTAAAGATTTAAATCTAAGACCTTGGGGAAACTCTTCAGGACATTAGAGTGGGCAAAGATTTCTGAGTAATACTCCAGGGAAGAAAGAAGACAGAGTACCCAAGACATCAAACAAAAAAACTGACTCAGTACTCTCTTAGCATAATTCTGCTACAATTTATGCTAGTATAAGATTATGTTCTAGCTATGCTGAAGTACTGAAGTATATGTAATTTCCAAAACGATGCTGTGTCTTGAATCTGTGCCTTTGCCCAAGCTACTTTCTTGCTGGATGTGCCCCTTTTATTTACATCCCCTTGGTAGATAGCTACTTATCTTTAAAGATTTGTTACTCTGAAGCCTGTCCTAATCACCTTTTCCTATTCCACTTGAATTAGACACATCCTCCTTTTTGCACCTATTGTACTTTCTCTATATAAATACCATAGCATTTCATCATTATTGTTAACATGTCGACCCTCTCCTACTGAATGGTAAGCTGGAGAGAGTAACAGCTTACTTTCATTGTTTCAATGTTTATGACATCTATCACAGTGCCTGGCTTATAATTCTGCACATAAATAGGTAATGAGTGACTAAGTCGTTAGATGGATAGTGGATAGAATCCCAGGAGATCTAAATAAATATTTACTCACATCCTGCCTTCACAGTCTAGTGTTTCCACTACAATTCTAACCCTTCACTTTCTGATATTGAGATACATATTAACTACTTTGTTAATTGATTGCAAAGATGAGAAATCCTTTTCTTTCTTGATAGACTCTTTATTAACCTCCTATTTGGCTATAAAAGACTATTTTAGGAGTTAAGAAATACTGAGGAATGTATAGTTTAACTGAATCTTTTGAATGGCCTTAAACGAATTAATTTTTTTATGTAGGTTCACATTAGGACATATTAAAATAATTTGTATTCTGATTAATATATTTAGTCATATAACTGAATTTATTTTAAAAAACCACTACTATTCAATAAGCAGATCAATAAGTATGTGATGTTAATTTTATCCATCAACTTGATTGGGCCATGGAGTGCCCAGATATTTAGTCAAACATTATTCTGTGTGTGTCAGTGAGATTATTTTTGGATGAGATTAACATTTTCATCAGCAGACTGAGTAAAAAAGATTATGCTCTGTAATGTGGATGGGTCTCATCCAATCATTTGAAGACCTAGTTAAAACAAAAATGTTAACCCTTTCTGCATTAAGGGAAACTCCACCTGCCTGGCTGCTTGATTTTTTTCTGCCCTTCAGACTTGAACTGAAACATTTGCTCTTCTCAGAACTTCAGACTGCCAGCTCTTGAACTGGAACTTATACCTCATTGGCTCTCCTGATTCTATAGCTTGCTAACTGCAGATCTTGGGATCTCTCATCCTCCATAACATGTGTGCTAATTTCTTATAATATGTATTTATCTCTCTCTCTCTCTCTCTCTCTCTCTCTCTCTCTCTCTCTCTCTCTCTCTCTCTCTCTCTCTCCCTCTCTCTCTCATCTATCTATCTCTCTCTTTCTCTCTCTCTCTCTCTCATTATCTATGTATCTATGTATCTATCTATCTATCTATCTATCTATCTATCTATCTATCTATCTCCTATTGGTGCTGTTTTTCTGGAGATTCCCGACTGATACAGATTTTGGTACCCAGAGCTGTTTTAGAGGAACATAATTTTAAGAGTGTTTTCTGAATTGATTCTGGAATTTCTAAAATTGGCTCCTTAATTTGCTTAGATTTAAGTATGCTAGTAACTCAATTTCTGGTAGTAAACAGAGCACTCACAGTCTATGGCAGGCAATACAGATACATAAGATGTCACCATTAGAAATTCTTAACCATTTCAAGGAAACAAAGATCTGGCTAACTGTATAATGTGATATTTTTGAACATTTTCTGCAAACTAACAAATTTAATGAGATGGGCTGGCTGAGCTTATTGTCTGAATAAAGTGGGAAAAGAAAAGAATGATCTCAGGGATTTGAATTCTCAGCTCAAACATCACATACATAACTTGAAAGCTTGTATGTGTGCCTTCATAGAAATGTTTATCTCCAGTAAGGGCTGAAATTGCTGAAAGTCAAATGCAGAATCTCATTCTGTGATTAGTTTAATTACAATTCAAGTTGAACTTCCAGCGTTGAAAAGTGTTTACAATTAAAGTGAGGGCATGAAGTGGAAAGAAATGGGATCCTGAAAGCTGGAATGAGACAGCTTATGCCTGTCCCGTCATTATATTTGGAGCACATAACTTGTCTGGTTTTACAGATTGACAGCAGGCATGGAATTTTGCCTCAGGATACTTCATACCTCAAGTATAAACCATATCTGATTTAGATAACACTTAGTTGAGACTTTGGACTTTAGACTCAGAGTTGGGATGCGCTAAGAATTTTAGGGCTATTGGGATGAAATGACTGTGTTTTGTATGTGAGAAGGACAAGAATTTAAGGGGGTGAGGGAAAAATGTTAAGGAATGAATTGTGTTTCCTTCAAAAATATGTGTGATAAAGACATAACCCACAATGTTATGGTATTCAGAGATGGAGTATTTTGGAGAAAATTAGGTTTAAATGAGGCTATGAGAGTGAGGTCCTCATAAAAAAAAAATTAGTGCCCTCGTAAGAAGAGACACCAGGGAGTTTACTCTCCCTCTCTCTTTCTGCTATGTGAGGAATTGTGAGGAGCTGGCCATCTGCAAGCCAGGAAGAGAGCCCTCACCAAAATCTAATCATGCTGGCATCCTGATTTCAGGCTTCCATCCTCCAGAACTGTGAAAAATACATTTATGTTGCTTACACCATCTAGTAAATGACATTTTGTTATGGTAGCCCAAGCCGACTAAGACATTGTACCAATGTAGATAATGCCATTAGTTTTCGGAATCTCCTTAAACCAAATGAGCACATGAACTTTGTTTCCACGAGCAGCATAATCTGCATTGCTTCTGCATCTTGAGAAAGCTGTATGTAACAATATTTAAATTGGTATCAAGTTGAACTAACCGAAATATGTTTAAAAGTCCTACATAATATATATTATGAGCTATGATCTATGGGAAATTATTATTGGTGAGAATCTGTAAAGCAGGTGGCTATCATTTTGGAAACATAGTCCAAAACCATATAGAGTCAGGGTCTTGCTTGCTGTGTTGCCCAGACTGGAGTGCAGTGGCATGATCATAGGTCACTGCAGCCTGGACCTCTTATACTCAAGAGATTGATCCCCCCACCTCAGCCTTCTGAGTAGCTAAGGTGCCACCTTACCCGGCTATTTGTTTTTATATTATCATTTTTTAGTAGAGACAATGTCTTGCTGTGTTGCCCACACTGGTATCAATTTCCTGGGCTCAAGCAATCCCCCCTCCTCAGCTTCCTAAAGTCCTGGCATTAAAACAATATTTTATGCCAGTTTTAATTTATAGGAAGAAATTTAAATTTCTAGAATAAAGTTTTTTTAATCAAGTAAATCAAGGGAATCATATTGACATTTAAATTAAAGGTTTGACAGTTTATGAAATCTTCAATTTCTATATCATGTTGTACTATTCAAGATAAATTATAGCTGACACATAGTTTCTACTTTAACACGATGGTATTTCCCAATGACACTTTTATTTCTAAATTCCCATTCTCTCTATTAAATACTCAAGCCAATGTTATTTAGAACAAACACTGCACTTCCCTGGAAATTTGTTTGTAGGCTCTTCTATTTTTATCAACTCTTCATTACAATTTGATCTTATATAAATTATACTCATAAGTCAAATGATTTGGCAAACACAGACATTTTGCAGATCAGATTTAAATAGTGGCAACAAATATTTTGAAATGTTTAATAGTTCAAACTTTTTAGTCATTTTTTCCAAATGTGTAAAGCAAGTGAACATACTTAAAATAGCAACAGTAAAAAGTCAGTGTACTAAACAGAGACAGTCAACAGCTGGTAGAAAATTGAATTGAACTTTGTCCAGACACAATAGAAAAAGGAAATTAAAGGCTTCAAATTGCTTATAGCAGACCAGAGTAAATCCAAATGCATTTTGGGGTCATTAAAACATCTTGAACAATTTTCCAAAGATTTTAGTTCAAGAAGCCCCCCTCAAAAAAAAAAGAAAAAGAAAAAGAAAGAAAAAGAAAATTTACCAAGCATTACTTTCCTATCATATTTCATAAGAAGGTTAATCCATATGTTTCTGATTCATTTATACTTAAGCCATCAAACAGTTTTTGTGCAAGAGCTATTTGATTTCTAAGAAATCATTTGAGCCTTTTATAGAAGTCCACTCATTTTCTTTGAAGTAAGTTTTGCAAAACTGAAAATACTTGACTCACTGTTTAAACTTAGCTTTTAAGGTTTTGTACAATCACGGAAACTCAGATTTTAGAAGAGATAGTAAATGTAATCTATTCCAACATCCAACTCAAAATAGAATGTCTCTTAAAAATCTTTGGCAGATAAAAATTTTATTTACTTCTTGATTATTTGCAGTGATAGGGAACTCATTATTTCAGAAGAAATTTTATCCCATCAAACCTCATCATCTCTTTTATCCTATCACAATTATTTAGTATTCATAATATAATGGGGTGTGTGCGTGTGTGTATTCACATGTGTGAATTATGACTTATTTCTTTTATTAGAGAGCCTCCTAGTACTTTACTGCTACTTTGTCTTGATTCTGATAATTTTAGAATTTAGCTGATGTAAAGAAACTAACTCAAGTTTGATACACTAATATTTTTTCTTAGAAAAGCTTCATTACATTTTTGTTTAAATATGTAATAGACCCAGATGTATACTCTGCATAAATAGTTCCAATTCATCTAGATCACACTTTATGAGAAAATATTACTTCACCAATTTATGGACGAGGAAACCAAATTTCAGAGAATTAATTTGTTTTAATGACGCCACATGACTATCTCATAGCTCTTTTATTCAAACCCAGGTCTTGATTCCAAAGCCCTGGCTTTTCCCTTCTACATTGAACTTAATCCCAGTTAAAATTCTCTTATTTAAAAGGATTTTATCTCCATGTAGTAGGTATAAAAAACAAACTGAATTTTACGCACTTACATGTTACTGCTACAGAATTGTCCAATTATGTATTATGAATAGGGTGAGTCGCGTGAAAGTACTGCTGTTGTCACTCAAAAATGCTTAGTATCTGCAATTACATATGTCCAATGAAACATCTAGATATACTTGCCTCCATGTTTGCGTTAAGATTTGTAGTAGAACATTTCTGGTAGTGCATAATATAAGCTCAGCAGATGAACAAATCTGATTATAGTAAAAAGTGGTTTCTTCAAAAGATAGAAGTGAAAAAATCATGGACATTTGTCTATGTGTAAGTATTTAACTGAACAGATAATCAAACACAAGTGCAAATTGTGCAGGAAATGCCAGGCTTTGGAATTATCTCTTCTCTGACTTCACTTTACTTACTGAGAGTCAACTATGTGACAAGCACTGGGTCCAGTCCTGGCCACACGAGAATGAATAAGTCACATTTCTCTTTCAGAGCCTTTAGCTTTTTGTGGAGGTTGTTCTCTTTTATTATTCGTACTGTGGCTCAAGCATTCAAATCCAGATTTCTTGGCTATATTTCTGTGGGTTTTGCTTTTGTTTTTGTTTTCTTTTAACTCTCTCTTAATTCTCTTAATCCTTGGGCAGCCCAATGATTTTCTAGTTGGAAATGTGACTTCTCCCAGCTTCTTTTAAAAATATCTCTTTTAATTTTTTTGCCCTCTGTTTTCATGACTGACATTGAGGTCTCTCTGGTGGAAAGCATTCTTGTTACAAGTTTTGAATTTCAGTTTCAAAAACTTTATTGCTCGAATTATCTAATTAATCATCAGAACTTTGTGTTGCCCTTAGAAAAATATCATTTTCCATACTTGCAATGAAATCATCAAACAAAATGTTAAAGCACCAGAATATTCAAAGGTAAGAAACAAGATATGATTTTACTAGGTATAATTTTTAAAATATTGATGTTTAAATATAATTTAGTCATAACCTTCACTCAACATTTATTGAGTGCCCACCTTATTGGTAGAAGGAACTGTAATAGAAGCTTTAAGGTAATCTTACATTGAAGAATCATTTTTCAGGAGGAGAACTGGATAATGTGAAAGAAAGCAAATAATAACATAGCTGTAGATGTGATTATTTAAATGATCCTTGTGATGAAAACCAGGAATGGTTGTAGTTGAAAGAACAATAGGCTGTAGGCTGACAAATGCAGATGTGGAGCATTTTGGTACGATAAATAATAATTATAGTGTGTGAGGAGACATATCATCTTTTTTTTTTTTTTCTGTCACCCAGGCTGGAGTGCAGTGGTACTTGGCTCATTGCAGCCTCCACCCCCCAGGGTCAAGTTATTCTCCTACCTCAGCCTCCTGAGTAGCTGAGATTACAGGTGTATGCCACCATAAGCAGCTTATTTTTGTATTTTTAGTAGAGATGGGGTTTCACCATGTTGGCCAGGCTGGTTTCGAACTCCTGACCTTGTGATCTGCCTCCCTCGACCTACCAAAGTGCTGGAATTACAGGCGTGAGCCACCACGCCCGATCCGCAAGTAGATATATTTTCTAGGCAAGGAATATGAATTGAGATATTACAAGAGACTAAAATAAACATGTCAACAGGGATTACATAATACAAACAACAGAATGGAAGGTGCTTTAGAAATTATCTCATTCAACCATTATGAATTTACAGAGAATTGCACAAAAGCTCCAGTTTTTCCTAGGTAATGTCTGATACAACTGGTACTGGATTCTAAAAATCAGAACTCCAAATTCAATGCTTTCTCCATTTGTGTGAGTGGTGTTGTTTGGTAGGGTATGGCAAGAGAATGTAAGAGGGAAAAGTGAAAGCTTTGAAGATCCACGTTACAATTGTATTCACTGGTAAATTCCAAGCTGTGTTGCTTAACTGTACGATACATTGAATAAATATGTGAACTTCTTGAAGTAGAAATCTATCAATGGATGTGAAAGGAATACAGTATTCATTCAGCAAAAGGTATATACTTAAAATAAAAATCAAATGTGAAAAGTTACAATTAAATTGATAGGATAATAAACAAAGAGTTTAGCTGGGACTCCAAATCTTTGACTGTGCATCAGACAAGTTTGGGATTCAGGCAAGAAAATACCTGAAGCTGGGTGGAGTAAGTAAAAAGTTTGCCAATGGTTATGTTATTGATCTATGGTATTAAACATGGATTGTGTGTATAATAAATCCTAAACCAAATCAAAGGCAGTCCTATTTGTGAAACTGTCGGTACTATTCATTTAATTTATGATACCAGGTTGCCAAGGCTACTAAAACACATATAGAAGGATCAATCATCATTTGAAACATTTGAAAAAATGTTATAGAACCCATCACAACTGGTTTTTGACTTGGGGCAAGGAGTTGGACAAGTTTGCACAGGATCTTAGAGCAGATATTGTTGTTATTTCTCTGTGGATAAAGAAAGATAAAGTTAAGAAATATTGCATTAGCAAGAAAGGTAGAGCAGTAGTTTTATGTATGAATTGCTAATACTCCTTAGAATTGGTTCTTTCTTTATATATTTTCTAACAGCTAATGTATTTTCATTTTAAAGAGTTACCTTTTAAAAGTATTAAACATCATATTTTATTCAGTTAGCAACTGTATTATTAGAACTGTAGAGATGAATTGGGGAAAAATCCAACTTCTGAAATATAATTGTCTTCTTTTGCTTTCCAGAGGGGTAATTGAAGTGTTTACTTTTATAATAAGTCATCAGGCAGATCTAGGTCTGATCTCAGATTCTAGGGCTCTTTCCTTGTCTCAGAGCTTCCTCTTTCTACTAAAATGCTAATGGTGAGTTTTAATAACAACAACAACAACAACAACAAAATAATAATTTAATTTGCTTGCACAGTGCAGGTGGTTGCTACCAAAGTATAATTGATGTATTCAGATGATTTTAAATACCAGGTGGTCATTTTAAGGTGGCACATTTTTATACATCCTGATTATTATGAGTAGCAGAGACTCTGCCAAGATTTGCATAACTACTAAGCATCCTTACATATGTGATGGCCTTAGATTCTTTCAGCAGCCCTGTGAGACTGTCAAATAAAAGCAAAGACCAGGAATATGAAGTTACGCTCCCAAGCTTGTAGGATTAGTAAGTAGCAAAGATAAAATTTTAACCCAAGCTCCCCGGAACCCACTGCCCAGCTTTCTGAGTGTTCTAGCCACAATGAAGCAGGGAGAAGGTCAGAGAGACAGAACATAAGAACACTTAAAATTGTTTACATCAATGTCTGTATAATTTCATGACTCCAACACTGAGAATAAAAATTGTAAAATGTTCACAGTTTCACCAGGCATATGCAAATGCTAGAGTCACTATCCTTTTTTTTTCCCACTAAAATACATAATTATTAAACCCTAAATGCATTAACACCAGAGTTACTCAAATCTAAGTACAAATGCTTACTTCTAAAAACCATATATGTGAATTGTCACAGATCCTTGCTCATAAAGCAGGGATTTTAAAGTAATCAATAAAACGGTTAACTTTTGTATAAACAGCTCACAACTATGAGTGACTTGCCAAGGTGAGACAACTAAAGCTTGGGGAGCTTAAACTGAGCCTGAGTCTCCTCCCTAGGTTCAGAGTGACTTCTGCTGCAAACAATTCCCCAGAAGAAACAAAAATACCAATATTATCGATTTTTAAAAAACATGTAGTATATGTAACTACATAACGTATTACACGAAACTATTTGGTATATCTATATAGTTCTAATTGTTAGTTGATAATCTTTTTTTGAATCATTGTGCCAAACTCAAGGACCCCAAAGGATACTTGAATTCTGACTGAACAATATTTATCCGATTTAAAAAAGCACATACATGTATGCAATGATGGGTGCCACACTACGTATCTTAATGCGATTATTTAATATTTACTTCTGAAATCTTAAAATGTGAGTCCTATTTTAATTATTTTTTTCAGTCCATAATTTGTCTAATGTGATGTTTGCTTGCATTTCTTCATCCATAGAACACTGTAACTCAGGAGGTTCCCTGTACTGTTCTGTCCAAGTACTTACATCCAAGAGGTGATTGGCTGTACCACCATGACTCTCTACACCTTGAAAGAACATGCAGCATCACTGCTTTTCGTACTGTCTTTATCTGTTCTTCCTCTTTATGTCTCTTTTATCTTTTTAATATTTTTTTCTTTTCTATGATTACTTTTCCATCACCATTTACCACACTTGATTCCATGATTGCCTGCATACCTTTCTCCATTTAGCCAGACCTAATTGCTGTGATTCTGTCCTGAGAGGTAGAAAGATTACAAGTGTAGGTGACAGAAGTGTATAGCTGCTATAGGTTTTTGTAATGGATGTGTGGTACATCGTCCCTCCAACTCAAAGCTTGGAAAGTTAAGTGTAGGACTCATTTTGGGAAATTTCTGCAAAAAGGAAAATCCTCTTGTTCCCATTAGAGGAGTTTGTTTGTGAAGTCCTCTTATGCAACTAACACCATGTGGGAAGAAAGAGAGGATTAAGAACATCACAACAGGCACAAAAATAGGGTCAATTTTCACATTACACAGTTAAATTAGAACGGAAGGAAATAAAGACATCAGTGGATAAAATTAATGTAATTGGAGAATACTGTAGTCAAAGTAGTTTGTTTGCTCTAATCTTGCACATGATATAAAAATGTTGTTGTGAATGGACCCCAGCTGCAAGTAATCACAGTCAGAGACTAAATGGCATCAGCAGTGATGATCGGGTAGAGAGGCCAATGCCTATGCAGCTTTTCTTAGAGGGGAATAGATAATTAACAGTCCCATGATTAATGCATAAAAGTGTGTTACAACTCCGAAAATTAATTCATATACCCAAGCTAAGAATTTGAAATGATGAAAAAATTGTTTCCAGCTCTACAGTTCTTCTATTTATAATTTTCTTTTCTTTTTTTCTTACTCTTTTTTGAGATAAAGCCTCACTCTGTCATTCAGGCTGGAGTGCAATTGCACAATCTCGGCTCCCTCGATGTCCCAGACTCAGGTGATCCTCCCACCTCAGTCTTCTGAGTAGCTGGGACCACAGGCATGCACCCATCACACCTGGTTAGTTCTTGTATTTTTTCGTAAAGACATGGTTGTTTGCCATGTTGTCCACACTGGTCTCAGACTCCTTAGCTCAAGCAATCTGCCTGCCTCGGCTTCCCAAAGTGCTGGGATTACAGGGGTGAGCCACCATGCCTGGCCTATTTTTTCGTTATTTAAATGGCATAGATAACCACCTTGCTTGTATGATCAGTCCATCATCAAAAGAGTCATTTAGTATGAAAGGCCTTGGAAGTGTGTTTGTACCAAAAAGGAGATGGGTACCTATTCCTCAATATCTCAAGTAGTGCATGATCATAGATGTAAAACATGGCTCTTTTTGCAATCCAAATTTAAAGAGTAGCATCAGGGCCCGGCGCGGTGGCTCAAGCCTGTAATCCCAGCACTTTGGGAGGCCGAGACGAGTGGATCATGAGGTCAGGAGATCGAGACCATCCTGGCTAACCCGGTGAAACCCCGTCTCTACTAAAAAATACAAAAAACTAGCCAGGCGAGGTGGTGGGCACCTGTAGTCCCAGCTACTCGGGAGGCTGAGGCAGGAGAATGGCGTAAACCCGGGAGGCGGAGCTTGCAGTGAGCTGAGATCCGGCCACTGCACTCCAGCTCGGGCGACAGAGCGAGACTCCGTCTCAAAAAAAAAAAAAATAAATAAAAATAAAAATAAGTAAAGAGTAGCATCATCATCATCAACAACAACAACAACAACAACAACAATACACACACAGAAATTCAGGAAGAGAATGAGTCTTACAGGTATATCCCTACTGCTTTGGACTACAGAAATATTATATTTATTTAAGAATCGGTTAGCTTTGGTTGTGAATATCTTGTAAGTAAATGATTAAACCCAATCTTAGTCTATGAAAACTTTGAGTCTCTCTTGGACAGATCTTCACAGAAGAATGCAGGATACACCCCTAACAATAACTGGTTATTCACTAATTCCTTCTCCAGTGATTTTCTCTCTGACGGTGTAAGTAGCACTTGCTTAGAGCAGGATAAGCAACACTTGGCATTCTGGATCACTAATTTTATTCTGATATTTGGGAGGTAATTTCAGTCATTTCTATAGTAATTCAAAATATCATTTTGCTACTGAAGCAAATACACGGTGTTGAATTTGCATGGATATAAAATATAAAATGTGAAGTATATTATTTATTTAGTTTTATCTATCTTAACAATCCCTGCTAACAGAAGCTTATTCTCACCTGCATTAAAACAGCCTCTGTACAAGTTTGCTTTCCATCACATTATTCTCTTTATTTTTTCATAGACATTCTCACAATCTGAAATTATCTTGATGGTATTTGGATTACTTTTTAATTATCCGTGTGAGGCCAGAATGCAAGATCCACAGAAGCAGAGTTCTCACCTGTCTTGGTCATGTATATTTACACATGCCTGTATCAGAGCATCCTTGGTTGTTCAGTTTTTATTCATTAAAAAGGATGATTGAAAGATTTAGTTAATTGGATTTTTTAAAGCTTTAGAATTATTGACCTAATAGATTCCAGGCACACTTCTAAATGATTTTCCATGACTCGCTAGCTATTTTGAGGTTATTTCTATTTTTAAGAAGATGACATAAGAATCTAGTAGATTAAATATTTTATTCTAAAACACAGAAATAACTGTTATGTCTTCAACCTAACCCTTTCTCTGTTACATTCAGTGTTAAAATTTGCAAAGATGAACTGAGCTGAAAATAATGCAGTGGTTAAAAGCTTGGGTTTTAATATTAATCTAACTTGATATCTAACTGGATACACTAGTTTCTAAACATGACCATAAGTCAACCTCTCTAAAGTGGACATAATAATTCCTATTTCCTTGAGTTGTGAGAATTGATGCAGTGATATATACAATGTACTTAACACAGTGCCTGGCATGTAAGAAGCTCTCCCACATAGTAGCTCTTCTTATTACTTGTTTGAGTGAATTTTCAAGGAAGGATGGCATGAAGTCTGGGCATGACCTGACAACAGAACTAGGAATTAAGCCAGAGGAAAGCATGATCTTTGTGAGGAAAATACAGTTGGTTCCATGAATGATGCTGTATAATGTACTCATGCAAAGTCCATGCTAAACATCTTGTTTACTTCTGCAGGTATTAAAACATTACAAATATTAATATACTTTCCTTAAAATTAAAGTTATAACATACAAATTACAGGATAACTCTTATGTCACCATGAAAAGTTATTTACATTATACAAATATATAATCTTTATACAATCTTTTTTCCCCAGTTGGACTGAAGTATAATTGATAAAAACAGAAATCTTATCTATTTACGGTATACAATGTGATGTTTTAATACACGACATATTGTGAAATTACTACCACAAGCAAGCTAATTAAGATATTCATCACTTCACATGATTATGTGTGTGTGTAAACGTGCATGTGTGTGTGGTGAGAACACTTAAGATCTACTATTTTAGCTATTTTCAAGTATACTATACATTATTATTGACAATAGTAACGATGCTGCACAAGAGACCTCTACAACTTCTTCACCCTAACTGAAACATTGTAACTACTGGCCAACATCTCACCATTTCCTTCCCTGCCTTAACCCTTTGACATTCACAATTTTACTCACTGCTTCCCTGAGTTCCACTTGTTAAATTCTACATATAAAGTGAGATCAAGAGGTATTTGTCTTTCCATGCCTGGCTTATTTCACTTAACATAACATCCTCCAGGTTCATCCATGTTGTCTCAAATGACAGAATTTTCTTATTTTTTGAGGCTGAATAGTGTTCCATTGTGTATTACACCATTTTCTTTATCCATTCATCTTTCAATAGACATTTAAGTTGATTCCATATCTTGTCTGTTATGAATAATGGTGCAATATACATGAAAATGCAGGTATCTCTTCAACATACTGACTTAATTTCTTTTGGATATATACCCAGAAGTAAGATTGCTGGATCGTATGGTAGTTTTACGTTTGTTTTTAAATGAATCTTCGTGCTATTTTTCATAATTTCTGTACGAATTTGCATTCCTACCAGTAGTATACCCTTTTATCCACATCCATGCCAAAAGTTTTAAGTGTTTTGTCTTACTGAAAATAGCCGTTCTAATATGTGTGAGGTGATATGTGTGAGGTTTTAATTTGCATTGCTCTGATATTTAATGATCTTGACCATTTTTTCATATACCTGTTGGCCATTTGTATATTTCCTTTCAAGAAATGTCTGTTCTGTTCTGTTGACCATTTTTTAATTTGGTTGTTTTTTGTTTGAGTTCCTGAGTTCCTTCTATATTTTGGATATTAGCCTTTTGTTAGATATATGCTTTACAATTTTTTTTCATTATGTAGGTTATTTTTTCGCTCCATTGATTGTTTCCTGTGTTGTGTGGAAGCCTTTTAATTTGATATAACTGAATTTTTCTCTTTTTGCTTTTGTTGTGTGTGTTTTTGCGATCATATCCAAAAAATAATTGCTCAGACCAATATCAAGAAGATTTTAAAAATATTTTCTGCTACTAGTTTTATAGTTTGGGGTTTTTAATTTAATTCTTTCATCCATTTCAAGTTGATTTTTGTATATGGTATGAGATAAGGGTCCAATTTCATTCTTCTGCATGTGGATATCTGGTTTTCCTTTCCAAAGGAAAAGAAGATACTTTACTGTCCCTATTGTATATTCTTGGTACCTTTGTCAAAGATCAGTTGACTATATAAATATGTGGATTTACTTCTGGGGTCTCTATTCTGTTATATTGGTCTTTATGTCTTATTATCGCAGTATGATGCCATTCTGTTTACTACAACTTTGTTGTTTATTTTGAAATAATGTAGTTTAATGCCTCCAGCTTTGTTTCATTTTGCTCAAGACTGCTTTGACTATTCAGGGCCTTTTCTGGTTTCATATGAATTTTAAGGTTCTCTTTTCTTTCTCTGTAAAAAATTCATTGGAATTTTGATAGAGATTATATTGAATCTGTACTTTGCTGACATGGTTTGGCTGTGTCCTCACCCAAATCTCATCTTGAATTGTTCCCATAATCCGTATGTGTTATAGGAGGGACCGAGTGGGAGGTAATTTAATCATTGGGACGATTACCCTCATGCTGTTCTCATGATAGTGAATGAGTTCTCATGAGATCTGATGGTTTTATATAGGCTTTTCCTCATTTTGCTCGGCACTTCTCCTTGTTGCCACCATGTGAAGAAAGACGTGTTTGCTTCCCCTTCTGCAATGATTGCAAGTTACCTGAGGCCTCCCCAGCTATGCTGATCTGTGAGTCAATTAAACTTCTTTCCTTTATAAATTACTCAGTCTCAGGTATGTCTTTATTAGCAGTATGAGAATGGACAAATACAGTAAATTGGTACTGAAGAGAGTGGGGCACTGCTGTAAAGGTACCCCAAAATGTGTAAGTGATTTTGGAACTGGGTAACAGGCAGAGACTGGAACCATTTGAAGGGCTCAGAAAAAGACAGGAAAATGGTGGAAAATTTGGAACTTCCCACAGACTTGATGGGTTCAGAAGACAGAAAGATATGGGAAAGTTTGGAACTTCCTAAAGACTTATTGAATGGCTTTGACCAAAATGCTGATAGTAATATGGACAATGAAGTCAGGCTGAGGTGGTCTCAGATGGAGGTGAAGAACTTGTTGAAAACTGCAGTAAAGCGTCCTCTTGCTATGCAAAGAGACTGGCAACATTTTGCCCCTGCTCTAGAGATCCATGGAACTTTGAACTTGAGAGAGATGATTTAGGGCTCCTGCCAACAGAAATTTCTAAGTGGCAAAACAGCCTGACAATGTGATGGAAAAGAAACCCCCATTTTCTGGGTAGAAATTCAAGTGGGCAGCAGAAATTTGCATAAGTAATGACGAGCCAAATGTGAATCAACAAGACAATACAGAAAATGACTCCAGCGCATGTCAGCGGCCTTCATGGCGGCCCCTCTCATCACAGGTCTGGAGGCCTAGGAAGGAAATATGGTTTCCCAGGCCAGGCCCAGGGCTTCCCTTTCCTATGCAGCATCATGGCATGGTGTCCTGCACCCTAGCTTCATCAGCTCCAGATGTGGCTAAAAGGAGCCAAGGTATAGCTTGAACCATTGTGTCACAGGGTGCAAACCTCAAGTCTTGGTGGCTTCCACAAGGTGATGAGCCTATGGGTGCATAGAAGTCAGGAATTGAAGTTTGAGCACCTCTGCCTAGATTTCAGAGGATTTATGGAAATGCCTGGAAGTCCAGACAGAAGTTTGCTGCAAGGGTGAAACCCTCCTGGAGAACCTCTGCTAGGGTAGTGCAGAAGAGAAATGTGGGGTTAGAGCCCCCAAACAGTGTTCCCACTGGTACACTGCCTAGTCAATTTGTGAGAAGGTTGCATCCTCCAGAGTCCAGAATAGTGAATCCAGCAACAGCTTGCACTGTGTGCCTAGAAAAGCCGCAGACACTCAATGCCAGCTCATGAAAGCAGCCAGAAGGGGAGCTGTACCCTGCAAAGTCACAGGAGTGGAGCTACCCAAGGCTGTGAGAGCCCACCTCTTGCATCACTCTGCCTTAGATGTGAGACATGGAGTCAAAGGTGATCATTTTGGAACTTTAAGGTTTAATGACTTCCCTATTAGATTTCAGACTTGCATGGGTCCTATAACCCCTTTGTTTTGGCCAATTTCTCCCATTTGGAGTGGGTGTATTTACCCAATGCCTGTACCCCATTGTATCTAGGAAGTAATTATTTATTTTGATTTTACAGGCTCATAGGTGGGAGGGACTCTCCTTGTCTCAGATGAATCTTTGGACTTGGACTTTTGATTTAATGCTGTAATAAGTTTAGACTTTGGGGAACTATTGGAAGGGCATGATTGTATTTTGAAATGCTGAGGACATGAGATTTGGGAGGGACCAGTGGTGAAATGACCCTGTGTGGTTGGCTGTGTGGCCACCCAAATCTCATCTTGAATTGTAGTTCCCATAATCCCCACATTTCATGGGAGGGATCCATTGGGAGGTAATTTAATCATGGGGGTGGTTGCCCTCGTGGTGTTTTCATGATAGTGAGCAAGCTCTCACAAGATCGGAAGATCTTGTAAGGGGCTTTTCCCCCCTTTCCTTGGCACTTCTCCTTGCTTTCACAATGTGAAGAAGGACATGCTTGCTTTCACTTCCACCATGACTGTAAGTTTCCTGAGGTTTCCCAAGCCCTGCAGAACTGTAAGCCAATTAAACCTCTTTCCTTTATAAATTACTCAGCCTCAAGTATTTATTAGCAGCGTGAGAATGAACTAATACATACAATTACCTTGGATAATATTGACATTTTAACAATACTGATTCTTCCAATCTATGTACACAGGATAGCATTCCATTTAATTAGGCCTTCTTAAATTTCTTTCACCACCATTTTATAGTTTGCATTGTCCATAGTTTTTATCTCTTTGGTTAAATTTATTCTGAAGTATTTTATTTTTCTGATGCTATTGTAAATGAGATTTTTAAAATTTCAATATAGATAGTTAATTGTTAGTGTTCAGAAACACTACTAATTTTTGCATATTGATTTTGTATTCTGCAATTTTATTAAATTTGTTTATTAGTTTTAACTCTTTTTTGGTGAAATCCTTAGGGTTTTTGTGTTATCTACAGAGGCAATTAAATTTCTTTCTGATTTGATTGCCTTTTTTTATTTCTTTGTGGTTTTGCTTTTGTTTTTGCCTAATTACTCTGATGAGGACTTTCTGTACTGTATTGAATAGAAATGGTGAAAATGGGCGTCCTTGTTTTGGTCCTCATCTTAAACACAGTTGACTGGGATGTTAGCTGTGGGCTTGTCATATATGGCCATTTTTATTATGATTATATATGGCATTATGTTAAGGTGTATTCCTTCTATACCTAATTTTTGGGGAATTTTTATTATAAAAGTATATTGAATTTTATAAAATGCTTTTTCTGCATCTATTGAGATGATCATATGTATTTATCCTTTATTCTCTTAGTGTAGTGTATCACATTAATTGATTTTCACATGGTGAACCATCCTTGAATCCTAAGGATAAATCCTACTTGACCATGATATATGATTATTTTAATGTGCTATTGAATTTGTTTTACTGGTGTTTTGTTGAAGATTTTTGCAACAATGTTCATCGGGAATATTAACTTATAATTGTTTTCACATTATAAAAGCTTTCATTTCTATTTCTTTTAAATAAAAATAAACTCTCATACGCCATTTATTCCTTTATTGAAATGATAAAAATAAACCACAAATTATATAAAATTAATAGCCTCTCTCAGTTAGCATGTGAGTGAATATAAAATAGAATTAAAATTCTACCAGATAAAACAAATCTGGTTTTTAGAAATGTACTTTATAGATGATCTGAGACCTTTTTTTGTTATTGTAAGTAAAAACTATAAAATAACTTAAAGATGTCTACAAAATTCAGCCTGTGAGAACTCAACAATCTGCCATGTTCCCTGATGCAAGGCTGCCATATTCCCTGCCTCAGGGCTGCTCACCCTAAAGAAATTATGATCACGTTCTATACTGCTTATAAATAAGTCCAAATTTATTTTATCACTATCACAAGAACAACCTTCTATGATTAGCCAAAGTCTTATGAAGCCAGACTATTTTCATATTTGGACAAAACTTGTCAAACACATTAGAAAAACATTCATGTGTTATATTACTAAGCCCAAAACCTTTATGCATGGGGTATTCCATAAGTCTATCCCCTAAAATAAGGTTAATTTAGAGTGGCTTTGCTTTACAACATGAAACAGATTGTGTCTTATATATTATAGTTCAGTTAGTCCTAGCAATTTGAAAGCATGTAACAGAGAAAAATAAATTAAGTTTTTTTAAAACTGGGAAACCAAGTTAGAGCCTCCAGTGTAAAGTTTATAAAATAAACTACAATTTGAATAAAAAAATAATTTCAATCTTGGAGTTTGCCACTAAAATCCTTTTGGATTTATACCTTACTTTTACAGTTATTATTTATATGTGTTTGCAAAAATGAAAAATGAAAAAGGTAAAGTTAAACTCTTAAAAGATGGAGAAGAATGATTGGCAACAATAATCAAAAGAGGAGGAAAATGTGTTAGACGGAGCTGTCTCTCTCTGGCCCTTCCGCTAGAGACAATGAATTTTAACATGAAACTTTGTGGGAGCAGGACAGAATCTGAATTTTTAAAACTTAGATTGCTGAATATTTTGTATCCAGTTTTTTATCATTAAATTCTGAAAGTCATTCCCTAATACTGAGTACTTTATTTCAGCTTTAGGACAAATATTAGCCTCAAGAAGCCTGGAATCAAGATTATGCTGCCTCTTCAGGGGTGTCACTGAGCAGATGCCTTTCTCAGTTTTCAGTGGATGTGAAATGGGCCTATAACACCTAGCTTGTAAGGATGTTTATATATAAACTGATGATTGTACAACACTATGTAAGTGCTGATTGACCTGTATTTGTGTTAAAGATTTTGTAGTTATAACTGCATCTTGCCAGGTATAACTGCAAAGCCTTTTTTTCATAGTTTTTAAATGAATATTCATTCACTAACCCTCTGGAAAGAAGGTTGGAGTTATGAGCATGATGGGTGGAGGTAAAATGTGGCTATTTTAACCTGATTTTGAAAAGGATTTCACTACTATTCATATAGGCTGTGCTTATAACACTACTAAAACACATTAACATTCCACTTGTGACTATAAATCCTGATGCCTAGAATGAGTCTAATATTTTGACTACAAAAAGGAGACCTGATGAAATTCCAAATGAGATGTAATGAAGTCTTAGTTTTTCATGCCATGAAATATCACCAATTAATAAACATAAATGATGAAATCACTCCACTTGTAAATAGCAAATATAATATTTCTGTGTCCCAGAGTGATGTGATGGCTATCTGGAGGCAAAAAATATTGTTAATATTTGCAAATGTCTTAACATGTATATATTCCACATAAGGTAATATGTGGAATTTTTAAAACAAACAATTGTGGTATGTTTGAAAAAGTGTTTAAAAAGAGGTATTCCAATGAATTTTGGTGTATACTAATCAATAATAAAAAACAATTTTCCTCAAAAACAAGAAAAATATTTGGAACTTTCTTAAAGACTCTTAATAGAAAGAAACATTTCATATGTGGTAATTCATATGTGGCAATCTGCCAAATAATAATTTTGTTTCGATCTGTCTAGGCAGCAGCAAACTTGTTTCTCAAGAAGATAATTAAAAATAATAAGAAAAAATGCAATCTGTAGGAGTTACTATAGATACTTGTAGCCAAAATATAGAGTTATAGGGTAAGATCATTAAATACACTTCTGAATAATGAAGGCATGTTCCAAAACTACTTTTTAATGTCTTTGGTTTTGAAACTTGCCCTGTCATCCATGTCTCTACATGTTCCCTCCTGCCTTGGTACAATGGACAGGTAAGAGGAGTTTTGTGCCATCTGAGTAGCAGGTCACACAGCTAGTCTAAAATCACTTGGATATGATTTGTTGATATCGCTTAGTGTTATTGATCCAAAATAAATTGTTCCAAGTTCACATCTGCTAGATTAACATATTTCTCTAGTGCTGTCAGTTAAAAATGTACTTTTATGTAAGCACCTGTACATTTTCCATGAAATACATTCATGTTCCTTCAGCACTTACATAGCATAAAGTAATATATTATTCACACTTTCCTCCCTTCTACATTATGAGACAATTCTATATATTTTTATCTTCTGTTTCATCAGTGATTCCCTTGCATTTAAAAATGTTTGTGAACTGCAAACTACATAATTTATTTTTCTTGCAAATTAAGAGTCCCTCCAAATGTTCTGCTTGAGGAGAAAACACCACCATTGGAATGAACAGGAGAACTTAAACCAATTGGGAGTTGACATATTAAATGTAAACATAGCTTAGGTAGATAGAAAAGTAGATAGATAGAAAGATAGAGAGAAAGATAGATAGATAGATAGATAGATAGATAGATAGATAGATAGATAGATAGATAGATAGATAGATGAGTAAATTACACCTTTCCTTGGTTAACACATCTAAACTTCTTGAAGCTACGGTTTCAAAACCTATGATATTTTCTTCTTAAGTGCAGAAATGCTGAAAAATTAAAAACTTAAAAACTAGTGTATGTACAATGTACTGGATACCAACAATCACGAAATTGTTTCTTTAGAATTCCAAGTATATATACATATATACATATATGCACACATACGTTTAAAATCTATTTTATTTGTCCATTTATTTATTTATGAAATAAATATTATGAATGCAAAATTATTTGAGGGCAAATTATCTCCTTAAATACTGAAAGATAAATAATAAAATTAATCCCAAATTTTAACAGATATAATTTTATGTACTATATTATTATTAATATGTATTATATTAGCCATATGGTTTATATATAAAAGACCTTGCCAAGCTATTCAGATATTTACTTTATCAAATACTTACTTAAAATATTTAATAAATATTTTATTAAATATATGTATTTATTTATATTATGAATTAGGGATAGAAGACATTTATGAACTTCCTTGGTTTTTTCCTGCCAGTTTAACAGAATACTAACCCATATTTCAGTTCTCCATATTGATAGCCAATACACACTAAAAACACACCAATTATCTAGTAGGGCAATTTCATGGTTCCATAAGTTATCAAGAAGTAACTTGGCAAGAGGAAAGAAAATTACGGATAACCTCTGTAATTTTTTGTTTAGCAGCTTTGCCACAAAGTTGTTTTGGGAAACTAGTTGATTAATAGGCGGACAAAAAACATGATTTTACTAAAAGAAAATCCATGTCTTCTTTCAAATCTACTGATGTTTTCTGTAATTATAGAATAGAAGCTTTTTTATTTGTTAAACCAATATTTTGGAAGTGTATGGTCAAATCAGGAGAAGCAGGTCTATATTAAGAAACACTGGCCGGGCGCGGTGGCTCAAGCCTGTAATCCCAGCACTTTGGGAGGCCGAGACGGGCGGATCACAAGGTCAGGAGATCGAGACCATCCTGGCTAACACGGTGAAACCCCGTCTCTACTAAAAAATACAAAAAAGCTAGCCGGGCAAGGTGGCGGGCGCCTGTAGTCCCAGCTACTCGGGAGGCTGAGGCAGGAGAATGGCGGGAACCCGGGAGGCGGAGCTTGCAGTGAGCTGAGATCCAGCCACTGCACTCCAGCCCGGGCGACAGAGCGAGACTCCGTCTCAAAAAAAAAAAAAAAAAACACTGGGGTTTTCTATCTTCTATTCTTCCCTTTCCTTTTCTTTTCGGTTTATTCTTTTTCTTTCATTTTTTCTTTCTTTCTTTTTTCTTTTTATTTCTCCTAGACAGGCAAATTCAAAGAGCATCAGTAGCTAAAAAGTTCCCAGATACTCTACAGGTAGTCAATACTAATGATTACACTACCAAGATTCTAGTGATTTAGTGGTTCATTGCTAATCTCACTCTTACACTTTCTCTGCATGGTTTAGTTCCATCCCATGACTTGAGTCACTCTTTCATCCAATGACAGCACCACTTACTGCGTTATGTTGAGAAGGTAGTTGTTGCCAGTTACAACTGACTCAGAATTTTATAACTGAGATAAAAGTCAAAACTTTCTAGTTTAGATCTCAAACTTTCCTAGTCCACAATTGTGGTTCAGAGAGAGTAAAAAAAGTTTGAAGGTGGAATGAGAATACATTTTGATTTCAATGTCTGAAGTGATGAAGCTTTGAAGCTCTATTGTGTCTCTTACTATCTGTGACACTCCGGATGTGTTTCTAAAATTCTCTAAACTTCAGTGACTCTATGCAAATAAAATAAAATCATGGAGAGGGGATAAAGTATCTGACACACAATGGATCAGCAAATGTGTGGATATTATAATTTTTAATAGGAAGAGCTACATTCCTATGAAGTGACAGAATTGTGATAATTCAGGCTTCTTGACTTCTAGTACATAATTCTTTTCATTATTCCATATTATCTCATATTTGTCTGGAAGTAGGGAATCGTGCAATAATATACACTTGGAATTGCCAAATGAGAGGTATAGTTTTGGTTCATGGCAAGCCTCAAAAATACTAGCATATAAAAATATTTTAATATATTTATTAGGGAAAGCCAACAAATACAGGTTTTAAAAATGTGAAGACAGCTTACAAAGCAGTATATGAAAATACGGAGAAAATATTATAATTTATTTCAATACTGCAGATTTGAAAATACTTTGTGAATACTGTTTGTGCTAAGAAGAATTTCTTTAAATTAGCAACTGGATTTTCTTGCATTTTTAAAGCAATATTTCCTTAAGAAAAAAGCAGTCTTAGTTTTTCTGTGACACAGAAAATTCCTATCGTTTTCACTTTGTTCCAAAATTATATTAATGGAGTTTTTGTCATGGGAATAAATTAAAATGGGGCATACCGCATGTGGAACGTGATGGTATTTCTGCAGCATACGATTTACAAGAAAACAATCTCATTTAGATCTTATCACTGACCGCGTGGCCAACACGGGGGACCACCTGGAGCCCATGTGTAACCTCTCCACGCAAATGGGTTCATTCAGTAAGAAACATGTGATTTTTAAGAGATTTCATTTAGAATTCTTCAGAACAAGTTTGTGAAAGGATCACTTATATTTAGATTAGAATGGGCTATTGCTTGCAGCTGTGCAAATTTCACATTGTATTTAAGTCCTGGAGATTTCTGACAGAAACGTAAGTTGAATGACAGTGACAGAGAAAGAGACACCTTAGCAAAAACAGCCAAAACCATGACCTTTACATATAAAAATATCTAAGTTTTAGGACCTTCTGCATAACCCTGTTGCTTTTAGATGTGTGACTTTCCAATATAAAGGATAAAATATACCATTGTATTAAACTTTCATGATCATGTCCTTTTATCATCAACTTTAATCTATTTGTAAACTAACAAGAGCAATAAGACTGTGTCTAAAAACAAATCACAGAATCAAACAAACCAAATTCAGATACAATAATAAGCTGGCAATATTAAAATATCAGAATTGGCATTGAAGTATTTATGTTTAATTAACATAAATGAAAAAAGAGTAGAACATACATTTTTGAAATGTTTCTAGCATTTGGAAGATTGTTTTAGTTTTTATTGTAGGCATTTTCCCATAGCAATTCAAATTGTGCTATAAATCTACATATATCAAACCAAAGCATATTCAAAAAAAAATTGGACTATACAATGCACCCATAAATTAGAATCTCCCAAAATGTGTCTTCTCTCAGGACACTAAGGACAAGGATAGTGAGTAAACCAAAGTAACTTTTTTTTTTCTGGGTAGTATTTATTTAAACCAACTGGAAAATGTTGGTAATGAAAAAGTTTTGAAAACACTATTTATCATTTATTATAAATTACTAAAAACATTATATAAATGATGGATTGTACACTGGGAGAAAGAAAGAAAGAAGGAAAGAGCACATGATAAAGAAAATTTTTACTTAGCATTACTGTGTTCAACAAGTTTCAAGCTGATTGTTTCTCTGGTTTGTGAAATTTATGCTTTTAGCTTAATAATGTTCCAGAAGAAATAAAACCACCCACTGCATGTAAGTCAATATCATTCTCTCTTCCATTTTTCTGTTTTGCCATCCAATTTTTTTTTTCGAATTCACAGTTTACAAAATAAAAAGAGAGTCTTTATGGCCCAACAATCAAGAGACCCTCTGAGTACAGAAGAGCCGAAGAGGAGGCCAAAGGGAGGTGGAGAAGGGAAGAGAGGAGGCAAGATATAACATTCTCAAGATAAATCCGATAGGAAATCTCACAAGTAAGGCATTCAGCCAACTGCCATATGCCCTGACAAAGATACCAACAGCAGCAGTGAGCCCAGGGAGCTGTTTTATCATTAGCCCCTCACCCAGCAGTGGTAGAAACTCATTTAGCCCCATGCTGGACTTTCATTAGGCCAGACTCGCATCAGATGGTCCCGTGCTTTGGCTCAGGAGCGGTGTGGCCCTTTATTGGGGGAGGCAGCCACATCTCAGCTCAGCAGGGAGCCCAGATTGGAGTGTTCCTCGCTGACAGATGCCAGGGCCTCAGCGGAGGACCCAGTGGCCAAGGGGGCCTGATGCAAAACTATCCTTTATGTTGGCATTTTGTGGCACAAAACCTATGGAAAAGAAAAAATAATAATCCTAAAGCTTTTAAGTTTGTCTTTAACCTGACTTCCACTGAAAGTAAGATAGAGTGAAAAAGAAAATCCACAAAGCTGAAAGCAAAGAGAAAATGCCAAAAAATCTTCACTGGGAATCACAACAAAGAGCTGAGCTGACACTGACAATCGTTTTGTTTTTTTTTTTTTTTTCCTCCGGACTGTAATAAAAAGTCAATGAAGCAAGGGATGTCAATATATTCTAATAACAAAGATGTGAAATTTTAGAGGGTCCTCTTCCTTCTTCATAGGGAAGCTTTAAAATATGCAGAAATAGAGAGAGCAAGTATCCAAGTCTAATAGATGCATATAGGAAAGATATGTTTCTTTAAAAAAAAACAAAACTAAAACTTACATCATAGCAGGGATACATATTGTGGTTTTGGGAAGAAAAGAATTTAAAAATTGAATTTGTATTTATTTCTTCTAAATCTATAATTCTATCAAGAATTACAGACAAAAGAAGAAAACCAGCTGATGCTTTTTTTCTATTAGACTTTTCAAGGAGGAAAAAATGGTGTTCAATATTTGAATCCCTGATTATTTAAAAAAATTGTATTATAATGCTTTATTATCTGAAAGCTTTTTAGAACTATATAGGAACCCAAAATGTATCTTTCTGTTCATTTTTTAGGTGTCTATGAATTATAGAATAAATAACAGATGATCTAGGAGAAACAGAAAGCATTTTTATTCTTTTATTTCGTTCATTTTACTGGGTTATTTTTATACCAATTACAAATGCCATTACTTTATATATAAAGTTTTCATGTCAATATGGTAAAGAATACTTTTTAAATGCAAGTTATTTTATATTTACTAACTCTTCTGAAAAGTGTATTTCAATTTCTATAAAAGCAGCAGATTGAAAGGCAAAGGAAAGCAGAATGAACCTTCCTAATATACAGTATTTTCTATGGAAATTTATTTATTGTATATTTAGAAGATTTCAATAAAACATTAGCAAATTACATAACAATCTAAAATACCTGTGATATTCTGAACTCTGAATGTTGGTCGACAAACCAGGAAAAAAATACTTGTCAATTTCTCATCTTTTCAAAGATGAGTGCCTAGTTATTGTAAAGTAGTCTAGTCTCCTTCTTCATCTTCTCTTAGATGAAGTTTGCGGATATCTTTAGCTCAATGGACCATAGGGAGTTTTCTTGGTGCAGTGAAGCCCTTTATAGTACATTTCTCTCCAGGCATCTCTATTCCTGTTTGTCAATCACATGTGGCTTTTCATCCAGTTAATCATCCTGGTTTATGTCAATTTACAGACATGTTAGGGAGCATCACTGCAGATAGTTTCTTTTACAGAATTTTTAAAAATGAACTTTTGGTATTTCTGTATACTCTTTTATGTATTTAAATAGTAATATTATTTGAAAGAGAAAATCTTTTTGTTTACTAAAACTAATGGTGCAAAAATACTGCAAAATTATTTTTAAAAGAAAACAAATAGACATGCATACAAGCAACTACAAACCAATAACCCAAACAAAAAATAAATAAGAAGCTGAAATTATTGCAGTATCATTGATATTTTGAGATCTGCTCTCTCCGGCTTTTAATTTTAGAAGTAGAGCTAGTGTAGGTATGTATGAAGGTGTGTGTGTGCATGTGAGTGTGTGTGTGAGAGAAAATAATTACCAGTGACCTACAGTAACAGTCCTTCCCGCCTAGATGTTTCAGCTGCATTTGACGTTGTTATTGCCTGAGACAACAGTCTGGCTGTGATGTTAACAAACTGGGCCAAGCCTCTTTGATGCACCACAGGTATTAGAAAGTTGAGCACTCACGGAAGCCCTCGAGCAGGTGGGCTGTGTTGAAGCGCCACCTACTGAAACATTGAGTTTCCCAATCCTGCATTCCCAAAGTTGTCATTTACTACAGTACTGGCAAAACTGGTTCAGGGGAAAAAATTCCAGTACAAATGAAATCCTATTTTTGGCAAGCAGGACTCTATAAGTGTGTCAGCTTCCAACTTTACTGATTACAGCAGTTTGTCTATGCTGATGCATTTGTGATCTCTCTTTTCTGTGTAAGAATATAGACCAAAAGGAATACCAGCTTGCATGTTCATAAATTGGGTCATTTACGAGTGTAGGAAAAGAAGGGAGAGGAAGGAAGAGGACAGGGCAGTGTTCAATGCAATTTACACATTTGCAAGATTTTTTTTCATAATAAAATAGATGTGAGTAAAAAATGTGACACAATCTCATACACTCGCACATGCGCATACATAAATCTCTAACGGATTATATTCATCCTATGGGAGGCGATTAAAATAACACCCAAATTGACATTTATATGCACATTCCCTTATTGTTGCCAACCTACTCTCTACTATTAAAAAAGAAAAGAAAAGAAAAAAGTGTTCAGGAGGAACTGAATATTCTCTCTCTCTTTATAAGTGAGAATAAGAATGCTGTCCAGTCACATTGCAAGAGGTAACACTAGCTCGTGACAGACAGGACAAGCTTTAGAAACTGATCTTGAGGTTGGTTGAGATGTTGTTAGGTTTTAAAACAGAATGGCATGTTACAGATCATGGATATTGAGAAAACAAAATGATTTTCTTTCTGAAACAATTTCTTAAAATATAATGTAGCATTTCTTCTACATAGCAGGCTTGCCCTTGGTGGGGAAAGCCATTTAGGGTGACAGCATAAGGATTTCTATTTGTAGAATTTAGGGGAAGAGATTATTTGGTTTTTCTTTTGACTCCATTTTTAAAGTTATGCAAGTAGTAAATCCATTCTTCATGGAAATATAGACTATCTATTTAAATAATATACCAAAGGCTAATTCTGACAGTGCTAATGTAATTTTCTGAATCGAGGTCATTTGTTTATATATATATATATATAATATATATAAACAAATGTGTGTATATATATGTGTGTGTGTGTGTGTGTGTGTGTATATATTTAAACAATGAAAGTAAAAGTTCCCAGGCCTGATATATTCTTAAATTTCTCTTTGGTAAATATATAGTTGTATGATATAAGTGAGAGCTGTGCAGAAGTCTATATAAGAAGAAAAGTCATTTATATACTTAACTACTGTAGCAACACATTTACATAGGCTCCCTTTAAGACTGCAATGCTTTATTACATTGACTTTTAGACTCATAAACTTCCAAAGGTAATACGCCTTATAACACTTATTATCTTTTTTCAAAACAAGCACTGCCCTTTCATTACATAGAAAGTTTAATTGTCAAAGTCAAAATTAAATCCTATTAAGGGATTGGTTTAAAGCCACAAAGGAGTAAAACAAATTTGAGAAAGCAGCTTAATCCTCTTCCTCAGCTATGTACCATTAGGTATTGTGTTTTCAATGTAAAAAGAACTTGGAATTTAGATTCAAAATATTTATTCACATATAACATTTTAGGTATTGCTCTAATTTATTTTTAGGCCATTGTTCTTAGTCAGAATTAAAAGCTGCACCCTTGGGAATTATAACCCTGGCAAGAAGTGGGGCTGGCTTTTGTGGCCTCCACTAACTCATTTGATCAAAAAAAATGGGAATTCTTTCCCTATTTTCCATTAAATGTGGGTCATGGTAACTACTTTTTCTCCCGGAAAAGCTGTGGAAATAATACCTTAAATCATCAAGATTTTTGAAGAGAGACATTATTTTAAAATCAAAATTTCAAAACTTTCCTGAAAATGCAAATTAAATTTTAAGCTTAATTAATCCAAATTTGCATCTGGAAATACATACCAACATGTATACTAACATGCTCTTATAAAAAGGTCAGCCTCAGAAACAATTCTTTTACTAGTTTGTGAAAATGACCGACTTAGAACTGGTGCCAGAGTCAGCACTCCTCGTTATTAAAAGGCAAATTTAAGGATAGGGTTTGTTACAGGTAAGTCTTCATTCTATGATGGAATTTTATTTTAAAGGTTTTCGAATATCTACCAGAATAGAAAAGGAAAATATGGGCATTAAACACCTGCAGCCCTGAAAGGCAGACAATCTCACTCAACAAAAAGAAAAGAATGAATCCCACCTAAGAAGAAACTTTTTCTCACTTTATGGAAGCATGTGCTGCTCAAATCTGCCCTTGCAAAAGAGCGTAGTGATCAAAATATGCACATGCTTCAGGTCATAACAACTAACACCTAAAATAACAAAACACAGGCGCACAAATACAATCATGAACATATTGATAAAATGGATTAGACTTCATCATCTTCTACTGTGTCCCAAACAAAATATCACTCATTCATGAATTCAGCCCCAAGGCAGAATCTGAGTAAATAAATGGGCCTTGCCCCATGCTCCAGGGTCACCACGCTCTGGCTTGGCTTGCTCAATGGAGAGCAAATTCCAAAGTGGAGAGCACTCTGCCCGATCACACCCAGTTTCAGCCTGAAGACTATTAGGAATCCAAGGTAGCCGGTGCTTTGAGGTCATACACCACATACATGCAATTTGGAAATAAAATAAGTGCCTAAACCAGTCTATCTAGTAGACACACAAGGGTGCATTTAGTTGGTTCTTTTCACCGTTAGACAATTATTTAAAAGAAGAGTGCTTTATTTACAAGTCTCAAAGTGGCCTTAATCTTTATACTTTGCTAAAAAATCAATATGTAATCAAGTCCTCTAAGGAATGGTTTTAATTTAATGTATTCTGGATTTCATTTAAAGAAATCTGGAAGGACTTTCAAAGCAATGCAACTTTTTCAGAGCAAATGAAAAGTATGTCTTAAATGGTATTTGGCAGTTAACATCCCCCTAACGACACCATTGCTAAGTTGTTTGAAAATGATGACTCCCATTGTCCGGACAGAAGTGCCCATTTTTCTCTCTAAGAATGTCCTATTAAGCTTAGTGAAACAATGCTAGGACTTAAGTCCATGGTGTACAACGTGGCCCAAGTATTAAGCATTTAAGAACTCACAGAAGATACAGAGTAAGATGGCGCAGATCAAACCTAATTATGTATGTATGCAAGTATTTTCTATGTACAAAATAAATACTTAAAAATAAATAACTAAAAAATAGCAGCAAATGTCTTCTAGATATTTTAAATCCAGATATTTATGATTAAAAATTTCATGTTGCATATGTAACTGGATTACATGGTTTCTAAGCCTGGTGCACAGCTTGGATTATCCTGTCCTCTACTGGTTGATGATTCTTGATATAAATAATTTTATTCTTATATTTTTCAATCATGAAAATTTACATCTTAAAATAAAATCATAAATACTTCTCTTCCAAGAGCAAATAGGTTGCTCTCTATACATCTAATTTTTCCTATATTCTCTACCAATAAGATTTTAATAAGAAGTATTACCACTTACCCTCCCAAACACTTGCAAATTATTTTCTTTATAAAATTATAAAATATATAGTTAATTAAAAACTGAAACTTCCATACCTACAAGTTAAGAAAAAAAGTTCTGCAACTATTTAAAGACTATTACTCACTCAAAATACTGTATATATAAAAAGAAAAGCATGTTGAAAAGTTGATAATTAACTCAAATAAAAATCAATGTGACATTCGTTTGTAGTTATTCATATCATTTTTCTAAACTTCAAAGCAGCAGCAGCATCTAAATGTTTGTCCAAAGTTCCCAATTTTGGTTTTAACTGTAGCTATTTAGCTTGTAAAGCACAACGCTGGCCTAATTTCCAAGCTTTAGACCTTATTAGTGAACAAATTTCTATATTTAGAACCTCATGTTACACTTGATTCTTCACATACCTAATTTTTAGTGCCAAGCCCCTGATTTAGGTTCCTAAATGCATATTTCAAGCTGCCAACTATTTCTTGTCATAATAGGATTAAGTTGTCTATTGTAGATCATAAAATAGATAAGATATGCCAAAACTGTTTATACAAAAATTTAAGACCATGAGCTAGCAGAGTGTCATTCACATTATTATCATAATCCTACAAAAACCATAAAGTCATCATTAGTAATTGGTTAGGTTTGTAAATTAGATTACTAAATTAGCAGATCCAAAATAATACCAACGATTCTTTTTCTTAAATTAAGAAAACTGTATTTATAATAATTCTGCTAGAAATTCGGCATAAAAATTGGCAACTGCCCAAGTTATCTGATATCTAAATATTTTACTTATGTAATGCTAGGACTAAAGGTAAGCTTTGGAAACAGCAAGCTCATTCTTTCATTTTATAGATGAGGTCAAGAAACTCCTGATCACATAGAGAACTCAAGATTTCTGGTTTCTGGTGTATAGAGCTTGTTGTTACCTTTCCTGCATTTAACTCAAAGCTGAATAAATAATAATATCTTCTGGTGGAGTTCTCTAATAGAACTGCATTCAAGAATTATTGATCTGTTTACACTAAAACTCAACTCTTTTCAAATCTGGATGTAAGTCCATTTGAGAAATAAATAACCTCTGTATATGTTGACAGATTAAGTGCCAGTGGCTTTGAGAGTAGAAAGAAAGAGTGGTTATGTGAACCAAACGAAGCTCTCTATTCTCTTCCAGGTTATACCTGCTCCTGAGTCCCTTACTTTGTGGCGGTCATCTGGTTTATCTATGGAAACAGCAAGCCTGCTGATACTTTTATGCTCAGATCAAAATTACATGCCCAACGGGGAGACACTTTTTGCCAAATTAGATCGTTGGAGGTGTTGTCTTCACTAAGAAAAGGTGCAGGGGGAGCATGGGAAGAGACGCATTGGATGCAACTGATTCAAAAAAGTGCCTGAGACCAGGAGGACTAAGGTATCCAAGACAAACCAAAGTCAAATCGAACGCTCTTTCACCTCTCTTCTTCCGCCTTTTCATTCCCATCAATTCATAGAAATGTAGTTCTCCCTGGGCCACCTCATCTTTGCGTTGGCACTTCGGTCCCTATCCCGTTGCTATCCAGAAACAGCTTACTCATTGTCTTATTTCTGCCCTTCTCTGATTCTGAAAAGGACAGAAAAAAGAACTATCTAGATGTCACTCAAAAGGCAAATTGAATTCCTTAAATAGAATCAACATGGGGAGTTCTTCCACCTAAAGCACATGTGTTCTCCGACATCAGAGAATTCATGGGGAAAACAAAGGGAATGTCTTCCCCTAGGATTTATCCCCAACACCATATCAGAGAGACAATGAATGTGACCGATTAAATGCACCAACTTCTTCAGCTAGGGTTGTTTTTGCTTTGGCATGAGAAAATTGAAAGTTCTTGAATGTTATGGAATATCTCCTATGTCAAGCCTTTCCTTGTTTTCCCAAGGAAATAAAAGTTTCCCTCATCTCTTTCCTTCTAAAAAATAGGTCTTTTCAGGCTGAGAGTGGTGGCTCACACCTGTAATCCCCACACTTTGGGAGGCCAAGGGGGGTGGATCACTTGAGGTCAGGAGTTTGAGACCTGTCTGGCCAACATGATGAAACCTTGTCTCTACTAAAAATACAAAAATTAGCCAGGCAGGATGGCACATGCCTGTACTACCAGCTATTCAGGAGGCTGAGGCAGGAGAATCGCTTGAACCCGAGAGGCAGAGGTTGCAGTGAGCTGAGATCATGCCATTACACTGCAGCCTGGGCCACAGAGTGAGACTCTGTCTGAAAAAGAAAAGAAAAAAAAAGTAGGACTTTTCCATCTATCAGGCACTGACTACATTGTCCTGTAATTAGTAACTTAGGAGCCTGCCCCTAGCACCCCACCCAGCTGACAGCTGATTGAGAGCAGAGCCCATGATATTTCCATCTTTCTGTGTCGTTCAGGTTCTGCGTACCTGGAACACACACTTTCTCCCTGGCCACCCCCCACGGAGAATGCGTGTTCATCTTGAGAGATTCACCTCCTTCCTCTGGTGTGTCTATGTACGTGTGTTCCCATTCGCATGTCCTAAGTATATTCAACCACATGACAACCTGCCCTGTGTGATATTTCAGCCTTTTCAAAAACTATTTAATATGGAGCCTGGCACATACTAAGCATAATTATAATCTAGAATTAAGAAAGTAATATCTTGGCCGGGTGCCGTGGCTCACGCTTGTAATCCCAGCACTTCAGGAGGCCAAGCGGGCGGATCACGAGGTCAGGAGATAGAGACCATCCTAACACGGTGAAACCCCGTCTCTACTAAAAAAAAAAAAAAAAAATACGAAAAACTAGCCGGGCGAGGTGGCGGGCGCCTGTAGTCCCAGCTACTCCGGAGGCTGAGGCAGGAGAATGGCATGAACCCGGGAGGCGGAGCTTGCAGTGAGCCCAGATGGCGCCCCTGCACTCCAGCCTGAGCGGAAGAGGGAGACTGTCAAAAACAAACAAACAAACAAAAATATCCTGAAATAGTTTCTAGAGTTTTTTTTAACTCCTCATTTAATTATCTTGGTGTATTTCCTACCGAACTTAATGGGTACTCAGTAAAACTGAACAAAAAACAAATTCAGTTGGGTGCTCTCTTATTAATGCTTTTATTCTCCCAAGAACTAAGAAGAAAAATTAACATTCTAAATTCGAGAGAAGAAAAATATATTTAGGAAATTTTAAAACTGGAAATTACACTTTTACCTATTATTTTTATCATTGTTTATCATTGTTGCTTACTAAAATGTTAAAAATAGATGTTAAAGAATTAGCAGCTACAGAGGGTCTTTGCTATTGAAATAGTCTTTTAATAATAATTAAAAAGTAAACATAATAAAAATGGACTTTTAGAAAAGACATTCTCTGACTAGTCACTTTAATGAAAATGTCTGAGATTAATTTGAAACAGAGTAGCAATTTTCTTATCTCTTGATATGCAGAGATCTGAATGCTTTAGATGATGAAGATACATGATATCCTACTTACAAAGAGAACATGTTCTGTAAAGCTGCCTAAAGCACGTTTGTTTGGCAAACACTTACATTGGGTTTACTGTATTCTAGGAATCATTCTGAGCTTGCTACCGATCAATAATCTAAATAGTATCATTAACTCCATTTCACAGTTGAGGAAACAGAGGTACATAGAAGTTGAGTAATGTTCAGGGTTCTATAGTAAGTGGCAAAGTTGGAATTACAATCTAGCCATTCCGACCACAAAGTTTATGCCATTGTCCTACACAAGAATTAGAAAATGACAAATAAGGACTCTGCGTACCCATGGGCTTACCTTACCTGTGGGATAGAAGTAAGTCTTAGGGGGAAAAATGTCTCAATCTGAGTTTAAAACATTGATTAAACAGATCAACTTACTTTGTGACAAACAATGTTTTACAAGTGCTCATCTACAGCAGCAATTGCTATCCCATAAAATACTATCTCTTTTTATGGTTAGAACACACTGTTAAAAACCCGCTGGGCACCTCAACTTGGCAAAACTACTTGCAACTTAGTTAATAAGCCTAACCAAAGCTCATTGTCACTGCCCTATCAATGCTTAGTGGAGCTTCAAGCACTCCTCCAGGTATTCAGTGCAAACTTCAGAACATGCCTTTTGTTCTTTACTCCCTTCTCCTTCCCCAGCCCCAGGTGCAGTTGGTCACCCAATCTTGTGAATTTGGCTTCCTTACCATCCTTCAACTCCATTCTCCTCTCCATCCTCATTGCTGCAACCTTATCCTAGCTTCCAAGTTCTCTCCTGGGCAACTGCCATGGTCACCCCATGGTCTGCCAATTTCCAAGCTTTCTTCACTCATCCCAGTTCATCCTCCATACAGCTGCAGCAGTAGGTGAACTTTCTAAAAAGCAAATTTAATTATTCCAGTTCTCTTCTGTGTTGCCATCATCTTCATTCTTCCCCCATTGCCACCTGCCCACGATAAAGTGTAAACTCCACAGGATGGAATAAAAGGCTATAAATGACTGTGTCTAGTCTTGCATTGCAAAATATGGTAGCCATTAGCCACAAGTACTTTGAGCACTTGAAATGTGGCTAGTCCAACGGAAGTGTGCTTTAAGTGTAAAACATGTGCCAGATTCCAAAGACTTAGCATGAAAAAAGAATGTAAAATATCTCTTTAATACTTTTATTTTGATCACATGCTGAAATGATATTTTAAATATATTGGGTTAAGCAAAACATATTATTTAAATTACCTTTTTTTGTTTTCTTTTTCTTGCCTTTTTTTAATGGGACTACTAGAAAATTTCAAATTATGTACGTGGCTTGCATCAAGATTTCTATTAGATTGCATTGACTAACTGTTAGTTCAACTAGCAAAGTTCAACTGCTGAACTTTGGGTAGCTTCCAGGATATATCAATCTGCCCAGAACGCCCTCCTTCCACTTCTCCACTTGCACAGCTTGCCCTGGTAAAGGTGAGTTTGTCTTGAAACACTCAATTTCCCTACAAAACTCTTACTAACTTTAATGCCATGTGCAAGGGCCTTCATTGTGCAGCCACATGTGGACGTCCAGATTTCCACAATCTACTCATCCGGCACATAACCATCATCATCAGAGCAAATTCCTAACTAGGGTTTCCTATGTGCTAAGCACTGTTCTAAGTGCTTTACTTTTACTCATTCAATCTTTATAAGAGTCCCCAAAGGAGTCTTATAAAGATACCTGCCCATAGCAATCCTATGTGGTAGGTATTATTGTCATGCCATTTTACAGATGGGGCACAGAGATGTAATCTTCCTCGTCACTCACCCAGCTCTGGAAGGTGCTCCTAGCAATTCCACTCTACTGGCTGTCTAATTTTCAGCCAGTTATTGCTGCCTCCACTCCAATCTTCCCTGCCTCATGCTTTTGTTCTTGCTGAACTTTTGCTTTACTGAGTTGTCACACTTCATTATCCAGTACCAATTGCTTGCTAGCTTAATTATCCACCATCAATTGATAAAATGCCCATGACAGGAACGATCAAACTATCTTGTTCACTGAAATATCCTCAGTGCCTAACAGATGCCTGGCACATAGTAGTCAGTCAATAAATACTTTTAATTGAAAAACAAAGATTCCAGGCCTATTGTTTTTTCTTCTGAACTACATATAGGAACCACAGACATATAAGCAAGACATAAAAATAATAGTAATAGTAATAATAATAGCAGCTGCCTAGCATTGAATGTTTGTTGTAACAGGTCATACATACACATTTTTCTCAGATCCTCACTGTCCTGTGTGGTGGGCACCATTGTCCTCAGTCATAGATGAGAACACTCAGACCAGAGTGCATCTTGCTGGAGGAGTCACAGCTGCCTAAAGACCCTGGAAGTGTTCAAATCACGATTTGATCCTTTCTCTCCATCGGTGAGGCTCTAGGAAACTCTCCCTGAAACCAAAAACCTACCAAGATTAGTTGGAAAGAGAGTGGATTCTCTCTTCACTAAAAGTACCAGAGAGCTGCTTTCAAGAGGTAGAAAGCTGACCCAAAGAGGGCACTGACCAGCTTGAAGTTTTCTTCTTCCTTCCCTAGAGCACCAGGATATGGGAAAGCGAGGATGCTAAACACAAATTCTCCTTCTACTGCCTTGCACAGGGTAGCCCTTCAGTCAAAGGATCAGTGACAGTAGAACCATGTGTCTCTACTCAGTTCCCCTGCCCGAAATCCCCCACTCTGCCCCTAACTCTCCCTGTAGCCACATAAACCCTTCAGATCTGCAGGAGACCATATTTATTCAGACTTTAATAATTGAGCACTCCTCAAAAACTGTTTCTGTTTTCATCCAGATCTCTCCCAGGATTCAAGACTAAGCCCCTGCACTCTGAGGCTCTGCCTCATCAGGACTTGGTGATGGGTGCTTTCTACAATTTCTGGAAAACACAGTCTCTCAACAACTGGTTCTCAAGCGGGTTTCATGTACACAGGCGTGCTTAAACTATACAATGTTGCAATAGAGTTGATAGCAGAGAGAGAGAATATCTTCTCTTGCTTCATATTGTCAAGGTGCCCACTCTGGTGCTGAGCATGCTTTTGCTGAGTTATTCATTTATTTGGCAAACATTTATTGTGATCCTACCATGAGTAAATGCATTAGACCATGAGTCTTGGTGAAAATCAATATAAGTTCTTCATGGTTCTTGCTTTTAAGAACAAATATGCTGATACACAAATATTTAGAAGGTCAAGAAGAATGGCATATATTCTATGGAAAATGAACATACCAAGTCCTATAGTTTTCTTGTGGAAAAATGGGTGAGGGCTGATCAAGGAAATTTTAATGGAAGAGATGACAATGAAACTGAGCCTTGAAAATTCGATGGTGGCTTGCAGCAACTGTCAGAGATTTTTTATGGCCCCATTTGGTTGCATCACATCTATTATTATTATTATTATTATTATTATTATTATTATTATTATTTTGAGACAGAGTCTCGCTCTGTCACCCAGGCTAGAGTGCAGTGGCCCGATCCTTGCTTACTGCAAGCTCCGCCTCCAGGGTTTACGCCATTCTCCTGCCTCAGTCTCCCAAGTAGCTGGGACTACAGGCACCCGCCACCGCGCCCCACTAATTTTTTGTATTTGTAGTCGAGATGGGGTTTCACCGTGTTAGCCAGGATGGTCTCAATCTCCTGACCTCGTGATCTGCCCATCTTGGCCTCCCAAAGTGCTAATATTACAGGCGTGAGCCACAGCGCCCAGTCCATTTTATTTTTAAGATTACGTATTTATATAGTTTTAATGATTATCTAAACTAAATATAAAACTGGCCTATTTGCCCATTGTATGATTTTGAATGCATTTCTAAAGCTTCAGAGTTCAATTGATTTAATAAATACTAGTTAAGGGGCTGTCAAGTGTTTGGTAATTTAGGAAATCCGAATATATACAAAAGAGAGTTTATATCTTCAAGGATTTTCCGACCTAATGAGGCACTAGAAATAGTAACAGTTAAATATGCTGAGTACCTTCTATATGCCAGGTATTGATCTAAACTTATTTTTGAATATTAATTAATATATACCCTAAAAACAACCAATATTATTCCCAATGTATAGATGAGGAAACTGGGGCACAGAGCAGAATGATACAGATGTTTTAATACAAACATAAAATGATTGGCATTACCACAGAGGTTTGATGCCATAGGGCAAGGAGGCCTAACCTAATGTCGGGGTTCTGAACCAATGGAAAAATGATAATTGTTTGGTTTCTTTGTTCTGCTTATAGACCATGACTAGATAGTTATTAAGATGAAACTATTAATTCCTTCTTCTTTTCTAGTGCTAACATCTTCATTATGACGGGCCAGTAACATTTATATAAAAGTTTCACTTTTCTTAAAAGCATCACGTCTATTATTTAAAAACTATATTTGAAGTAGTAGATTTCTGCACCACCAAAAGTTGAAATAATATTCAAAATTTATTGAACGTACATAAACATCATTGTAAATGTACTTCCAAAATCATTTTAGGTATGTTTTTTGGAGTACCTAAAATAATTACTTAACACAAGCAGGTAGCTCAGACATTCAATGGTAAATAAAATCAAATTCAATTCCGGGGATGGGCATAATTCTATTGACAGAGAGGTCTGGGTGGAGGCAGAGAGCTGAGGGCAGCGTTTTGGTCCTGGAGTTGCCAGATGCTCTTTTCACAATATTCTGCAAGCTTTGGAGGAGGCTGTGGTAGAGCGACTATAAGATATGAATTTAACCCCTGTATTCAAACCTATCAAAAAACCAGCAGAGAGATAAGCCATCTAATAAGGATAGAAACAGTAGGGGAAACAAATGTGACTTCCTATCTTCAGGGTGCTCTCTAGGTGATGGTAAAGAAAATCATGGAAGTTTAGGAATTGTGGATCTAAAGTTGATTTATTAAACAGTCAGAAGATTTTTTGCACAATATACTAGCTATAAATGCATAAAAAACCTGCAGGACTTCTCTGGAAATGTTTCTGCATTGATTTCATTGTTGCTTGAGTCAGATATGGATGTTTTCCTTTTATGCAAAATGCTGATGTGCACCAATTTGTGACTGGGTTCGTGCCTTCAGGAATTCTCTGTAGGGCATGTAAGCAACCATATTGTAACAGTTTGAAATTGGAAGAATCTCATTTTCCAGTTCTTTTCACTTACTCAGCAACAAAAAACTAAAGGCCAATGACAACCCTTCTCTTCACCACTCATCTCATCCAGAAAGAGAAAATGCTTTAGTTAATACCTTGACACATTGTATTCATTTTCTGGACTCTTTCACCTTTTGATTACTGCACTGCTCTCTTCCAATTCTTTATAAAAACAAGTATGCTCTGGAGACCATTGTTCATTTAACATAAAATATTATCTTCCAAGGAAGGTAATTACCAGGTGATGGTCCTAACACATCTCAAATGACATCGGTTTGCAATGTCCCATATGCAGTGCTCAGCAGAGGGTTAAATAAAGCAGCGGGTTAAGATTGACTTTCAGATGAAATTTATAAAGCACATACAGATTTTCTTTTCAAGAAAAGCTTTTGCATTTTTCTTTTAGTTATGTGCTTTTAATTTCCTGCACCTACATCAACATTTGTGGCACACCTTTGTTGGCTCTGCAGCAACTGTAAATATTTTGCAGGGAAGGCAACGCGTTGCAATCATACTTCCAAGTCTGTAGGACACAGTTGACCCTGTCCTAGTCTTTGAAAGTCAATAGGTGAAGCTTTTGACAAAGGGGACTTTGAAGATAGGTTGGAGCCCAGGGACTGTTCAGGATGTCCTCTATGCAGTAGAATCTGGCTGAATCACACTGTATTGGATTCTGATGAGTGAGCTGAGTCTATGAGGGCTCAAGGGCATTTTGTATGGTTAGCCTCTGAGATACAAGAACACACTGGAAAAAAACTTGAGAAGAAAAAGTAGTATGAGTAATCTGCCTATAGATTTTTAAGCAATAAACTGTGTATATGCATATCACTATTTGTTAAATATTTCAAGAGAATAATTTCATCTAATATCATTGTAAAAGGGAACAGTGTGGCAAAGAAGTACAACTGCAGCAAATTATCCAATTGTGACCCTCTGCGTTTCACTATCTCTTGGGCTTTGCTTATTTTAATTATGGGTATCACACTGGACTCAAGGGGACACTCATTACACCCAATAAAGATCTGAATCCAGGTGAGGCAGAATTGTTTAGAGCATGAGTTACCCTATGTTCAAATCTCAGTTCTGCTCTTACTATCCTTGCGACCTTAAGTATGTTATTTTATCTTGCTAAGACCGCTTTACCTACTGTAAAACAGATACAACAGTCATGATACCAAATTCACTGATTTTTTGGAGAGAAGCTAGAGAATCTATATTAAGTGCCAGTGCTAAAGTCTAGTACATTGGGGAAAAACTGACTGAATATTAAGTAACCATTATCATATCAAACAAAACCTTTCATTAATTTATTATTTCTATACTTGAGACCAGATGAAATTTTCCAAAAATTGTTATTATTATTATTATTATTATTATTAATATTTTGAGATGGCGTCTGGCTCTGCCACCCAGGCTGGAGTGTCGTGGTGCGATCTTGGCTCACTGCAACCTCCTTCTCCCGGGTTTGAGCAATTCTCCTGCCTCAGCCTCCTGAGTAGCTGGGATTACAGGCATGCACCACCACACCAGGCTAACTTTTGTATTTGTAATAGAGACGGGGTTTCACCATGTTGGTCAGGCTGATCTCAAACTCCTGACCTCGTGATTCGCCCGCCACTGCGTCCCACCAAGTGCTGAGATTACAGGCGTGAGCCACCCCACCCAGTCATTTTTATTAAACATTAGCATATATTTAATTTTCGAGGCCACTGTAATTCAGAAAACACTTGCATTCACTTGCGAAAGATGCACACACACATACACACAACCCATAAGTCAACAACAGGACTGAGAAAAACATAAATCAGAGGGAGGAAATGGAACGCAGATTTGAAGTCTGTACTGGCAGCGCCCAATCAGAAAGGAGACGCCACACCAGTTTCTTAAACAGAGAATATTTAATGGGAAGAAGTGATAGCAATGTAGGAAGTTGTTACTTAGGTAACTAAAAAGATAAGAACACAATTAAGAAAAAAAGATTAGAAGAAAAAAACAACATGAGCAAACTGCCTATAAATTTTTAAGCAATAAAAATGTGTATACATATATATGTGTGTATATGTATATATCACTATTTGTTAAATATTGCAAGAGAATAACTTCATATGCTATCATTGCAAAAGGGAACACTGCAGCAAAGGAATATTGCAGAGGTACAACTTCTGAAAGCAGCTTTCATACTTACAGATGAGGGGGAAAAGGGAAGAGGTAGGAATGATTCAAATTTGTGGGTTGGGACCCAGACCTCTGAGGAAGTGGCTGGTTTTGCAAGTACTGGCAAATTTGCAAACTGGACTCAACTGCTTCTGCAGGAAAAAAACTGCTAATGCTGGGGTGACGAATGTTCCTAAGGTGAGGGTCACTGAGACAAGGAGCAGTAGAACAGAGCACCAGGGAGCCAGTGAGAAGGAAACAGGAACGAGTAAGGTTCTTCTCCTTCTTCCAGCCTTGCCATCTCCCTCCAGTGTCCTCTATCTCCCCCCACCACTCCACCCATGCCAACTCACAAAGCAGCATATAGGAGAGTGGGAGACAGAGATGCTGTATCTGAATTCCCGCTTTGAATCTGAGCCTTCCTATCTAGCAAATAAAAAGAAAAAAAAAAAAGTAAAATGTTCAGGCAAAAATAAGTGCAAACTTTGTTCTCAGAAAGTCTTCCCATGTCTTCACATCTTTTAAGAAAAGCCAAACTCAGGACATCGAAGTACAAGTGAGAAAATATTCATGCCTCTAAAACAGTTTGACTCAATCAAAGAAAAAACTGAATTATCAGAAATGTAACACCAAATTGAGTTAAAAAATAAAAGTTGTTCTCAACTAAGAAAAGCATGCCATGGTACATCTCAGAGAAGAACCTCATTTGAGTGCAGTTAATCCCCGCACACCCCCTAAAAAAAAAAAAAAAAAAAAACGGTAGCGGAACAATGGGGTTGGTCTGGAGACTGCTTTACAATTTTCAAACTATTTTCAAAATAGTAATTTCTAGTTTACGAGCTTAGATGCTAAAGATATTGTATACTTTATAGTGAAGCCTATCAATGCTTTCTCCAGAGGACATGAGACACGATTTTGGTTGTCCAATACAGTCAATGTGCCACATAACATTTTGGTTGAAAACCATATGTATGACAGTGATCCCACAATATTCTAAAACTGTATTTGTACTCTACCTTTTCTATTTTTAGATAGGCTTCGATATACAAATGCTTACAATTGTGTTCTAATTGCCTGCAGTATTCAGTACAGTACCATGCTGTACAGGTTTGCAGCCTAGGAGCAACAGGCTCCAATATAGAGCTTGGGCATGTAGTAGACTCTACCATCTAGGTGTGTGTAAGTATCATCTCTGATGGTCACACAATGACAAAATTGCCTAATGACACATTTCTGGGAGTGTATCTTCATCATTAAATGATGCATGACTCTGTCACAATTCTCATGTTACTGTGCCTAGGTGAGTAGCAGAAATCACCACCAACTAGAAATTTTGGAAATTCTAGATATATATTTTCCCATTTTTCCTCACAACAGTGGCATGCTAGTTGTGGCATTCAGCATCCAGGGCCTGGGTAGAAAGTGGTGTCACTGCAGCATCTAGTGCTCAGTGCTGGTGGCAGTGGAGCTCTCATTAGACACATCCTGTGTCCAGTTTGGGGCATTGTCCTCATGAGAGGGACTCTGGCTTCTCAGCTGTCTCAATGTCTTCTCCTCTTCTTGGTTACCTGGCTGCTCAAGGAGGTATTGTTTGTCCTCCGCACTCTCTGTTGGCTTCTCCCTAGGCACAGTTTTGCACAGACAGCCCTGGATCTCGGTGAGTCACAAGATGAGGTCAAGGTGAACTCAAGAACAATGATTCTGGTACCTGAGTTAGCCAACTTCTGAGGGCTCCCATCTGACGAGGTTGAGAAGAGTGTGACTCTGTCTGAAGAATGAAGATGTTTTCAGCAGCTCTCTGTGATTCTGCCTCAGAATCCCAGTTGGAGGAAGAATTAATAGGTTGTGTCCAGCCAGCCACCTACAGGAGTCCTGCTCTCTTCCAAGCTGTCTATTCTGTTTGTTCACCTTCAGACTGATCTAGGGAGTCCTCCCTCTTTTGCCTCCCAATACAGCACTGTGTCCCAGCAACAAGACCTGTCACCGGGAACAAAGTCTCCCTGGTAGAGCAGTGGCTGGATTGCACCATCTAAATTCCAGTTCAGTTAAGATCCTCACCTGCAATCCGGGCACATGGATCCTTTCTCTGCTTAAAATTCGATATAAAGTAAATGAATATTTGAAATTAACAAACTATAATACAGTTGACTATATAGGGTCAGTTTTGACTCCCTATGCAGTCAAAAAAATTACATGTCAATTTTGACTCCCCCAAAACTTAACTAGTAATAGCCTACTGTTGCCAGGAAGCTTTACCAAAATATAAACAGTTGATTAACATGCTTTTATATTATGTGTATTATATACTGTATTCTTAAAGTAAGCTAGAGAAAAGAAAATATCATTAACAAAATCACAAAGAAGCAAAAAAATACTAACTATTCATTAACTGGAAGTGGATTATCCAAGGTTTCATCCTCATTGTCTTCACATTGAGTGGGCTGAGGAGGAGGAGGAGGGAGAGGAGGGGTTGTTCTTGCTGTCTCAGGGGTGGCAGAGGCCAAAAAGGTGGAGGAGGTGGAAGGGGAAGCAGGGGAAACAAGGGAGGCAGACACACATTTTGTAATTAACAGAGATACATAGTAATTTCTGGCAATTTTTTTTACTTATTCATTTCCCTAAAAAATGTTTCTATAAGGTACCAATCCTTCTTCCACGGCTTGCTTTAGTCTCAGCACCCATGTCATAGAAGGGTCTGTGTTGCGGAAACAGTCAAAAGCAGTCCTGAATCGTCAGAACCCTTCTACCAAATTGTTGAACGTCAATGTGTTTCCTGGCACTGCTTCTCCTATGTCTTCTTCCTCATTGTCTGGCACTGATTCAGAAGCGCACATCTCCATCAGGTCATCTTCTGTTAATTCCTCTGGTGTGATGTCTGTAAGCTCTTAAATTTCTTCAAGATCCATATCTTGAAATCCTGCACCCTCCATCTTTTTTGCCTTATCTGCTATCTCTTTCATGATTTCCTTGATTGGCTCTGTTGTAAATCCTGTGAAGTCATGCGCACCATCTGGACACAGTTTTCTCCAGCAGGAATTTATTGTTTCTGGCTGGATGGCTTTCACAACTTTTTCAATAACAATGATGGCATCTTTAATGGTGTAATCCTCCCAGACATTCATAATATTCTCTAGATTGAGGGTTCTATTCCATAGCTTTAACAATCTTTTCCATATAATACCTTGTGAAATAAGCCTTAAAAGTCCTAATGACCTCCTGATCTGGAGGGCAAATTAGAGACTTTTGCGGGGGAGGCACATAGACTACTTTGATGCTTTTGTGGTTGAACTCATGGGGTTCTTGGTGGCCAGAGACATTGTCCAATATCAAAAGAACTTTGAAAGGAAGTTGCTTACTAGCAAGGTCCTGCCTGTCTTCAGGGACAAAACATGGATAAAACCAATACAGAAAAAGTGTTCCCATTGTCTAGGCATTCTTATTATACAATCAAATGACTGACAGCTGGTGTTTACCTTTTCGCTTCAAGACCTGGGGGTTAGCAGCTTTATAGATAAGGGGAGTCCTGATCATAAACCTGACTGCATTTGCACAAAACAGTACAGTTATTCTTTTCCATCCTGCCTTAAATCCTGGTGCTCACTTCTCTTCCTTACTAATAAATGTCCTTTGTGGCATTTTTTCTTCTATAAAAGGGCACTTCCAATTGCATTAAAAACCTGGTCAGGAAGATGTCATTTCTCCTCAATTATTTTCTTTTTCTTTTTTATTTTTTCAAGATGGAGGCTTTTCTTTTTTATTTTTTGGAGATGGCGGCTTGCTGTGTCACCCAGGCTGGAGTGCAAATCTCGGCTCACTGCAACCTCTGCCTCCCAGGTTCAAGTGATTCTCCTGCTTCTGCCTCCCGAATAGCTGGGATTACAGGCGTGAACCACCTTGCCCAGCTACTTTTTGTGTCCTTAGTCGAGATGGGATTTCACCATGTTGGCCAGGATGATCTCAAACTTCTGACCTCGTGATCTGCCCTCCTCGGCCTCCCAAAGTGCTGGGATTATAGGTGTGAGCCACCACATGTGGTCCTCGAATGATTTTCTTAATGGCATCTGGGACTTGTTTGCTGCCTCCTGGTCAGCAGAAGCTGCTTCTCCTCTAATTCTAACATTTTTAAAGCAAATCTCTTTCAAAAATTATCAAACCATCCTTTGCTGGCATTAACTTCCCCAACTTTATATATCTCCCCTTCCTTTTACTATGTTATAAAATGACTTTGCTTTTTGTCAAATCAAATTAGAGTTTATAGGTATGCCTTTCTTATAGTAATCCTACATTCACATAAAAACTGCATTTTCTATACGAGATAAAAAGGTATTTCACAAAAAAGTGCAAGTTTTTTTGTGCCTGCTGGCACAGCTGCAGCTACAGCTTCATACATTTCTTTTCCATTTTTCACAATGGTTTTTTATGCTGAACCCATGAAATGAAATGGTGGGCAACCAGCAGCTGGTAGACCTCTATCAAGGATACATATCGAGCAGTTCAAATAATTCTTGCAATATCATGACTTTTTGCTGCTTTTGGGGAGTAATTTCAGCATCACTAGTGGCACTTCATATGGATCCCATGGTGTTATTAAAGATTTGCAGTGTTGCATTAAACATGATGAAGAATTTGCAAGAACCACAAAGATCACTATTTATTGCAATACGCTATTTACTGGAGAGAGGGACTATTCACTCAGGGATGATGAGCATCACATGTGTTTTAAGTGAATACTGGCAACACCTGAGCTCACCGCAATAGCAACAGGAGGTGGCTACAAAATTATGACAGTAGTATAGTATATACTACAGTGACTTTGATGCACTTATGACTTCATATTGCATCTTTGTGTTTGCTTACATTTCTTTCAACAGCAAATGGCACCACATATGGTCTGTAAATGTGTGCATAAGTTTTGAACATTTTAAAATGTTTATTATAGATTTGTGTATATTCTACAGTAGTAAATGTTAAAATAAACTAGAATGTACATGTATTCTATGCATTCATGACACATCTAATTTCTTGATTTTTTACATAGTTCCAAGCTACACAGTTCACCTGTGAGTTTTTTCAAATTGTCACAAATCTCCAAAAATGTTTCCAGTATATTTATTGAAAAAGATCCACATATAGGTGGACCCATGCCGTTCAAACCCATGTTGTTCAAGGGTCAACTGTAAATCTCTGCAATGAAGAAAAACGTGACCATGTGACTAAGTTATCCCCAATACAATATAAACAGGTGTGCATTTGATGTCCCTTGTACCCTACTGTCCTGTGCACACCAGTTCTACCATCCGGTGAGCGCTCTGGGCAGGAGACATGTCCAGGGTGGGTCCCACTCCAGCATTCTCCAGATGTTTTCTCTGCCCTGTAGCCTCTTCTAACCTTTCCATGTCTACCAGTAGTCCTATATAGATCCTGTTGCCAGCCAGCCAGGGGTGATGTATGCTGACCATGTAGTTTGGATGCTATTATGAAGGATGCTCACACCCATACCCAGGGAATATTGTATACTAACGTTTCCACCCTTCTCATGCTCTTTTTAAAAGAAGATTCTGTTGAACAAATGACTCTTGTTTAGCAGTTCCCAAATGATATTTAGAAAGATGTGACTTCAACCCTTTTCCTTTGCCAGGGAATACGCCAAAGGTTCTACTTATTTCCTTTCATTTTATAAATACTTGAAGGAGTCTTTTGAAAATACTAGGAGAATATATTTGTAAACATTCACAATAAATTCCTTTTAGATTTTACTAGAAAATTTTAGTTTGTGTATATTTTTTTTTTTTTTTAATTTTCAAAATTCTTCTATTGCTGAGAGTTTTAGAGTTTTATCAGTCTTCCCATCATGGTGCCTGGCCTGGGAGTGATTTTTAGCATCATAAACATCTACAAAAGAATATAAAATGACAAAGTGATCTAATCCCATGGTACCATGTACAATAATATGAAAATGGGTCAAAAACATGTTCAAAGTTGCGTAATTAATATTTTACCGTAAAAAATGTGGGAAGTCAAAAGCATGGCATGAATACGATGGCACTCTGTGGTTGTTTCGAAATACAAGAGTGAACAATTAGAAAATTATCTTTCTTTTTACCAGCAAGTTATCTGTAAAATTAGAGTCTCCCAGTTTTGCTCAGGGCCTATATTTCCAGTGCCCATCCTGCCTTTACCTACCAACAATGGACACAGTTTTTAAGTTCAACCAATGATACATCAAAACAGATGTTTGGTTTCTACAAGCCACACCCTAAGCAAAAGAAAACCTTAGGATACTAACACGCTAATGTAGTTTATGGACATAAGAATTCAAGGTTTAGGAGATTTCAAAAACAAGGTTTGCAGAATTATTTTAATTATTCATTAAGATATTCTCTCTTTCTTTTGGGAATATCTTTTTTATAATACTTAAGATTGTACGGTCATTAAAAAAAACTCCAGAGGGCACAGGATTTTCCCTTCCTTGCCTGGGAAAGATTTCCTTCTGAGCTATAAATGTTAAGATCCTAAACTTTCATAGATGTCTTCTGGTGACACAAGAGGCCTAGGGGACAAGTTTTGGAAAGGGATGCTTAACAATATTCTCTGGGAATGAGTGATGTTAAAAAAAAAAAAGCTGCTGTTATTTGGAATCATATGAAATTCCTGATACTCAACTATTTTGATCTACAGAAGGTCCACTTCATATGATTCAGCCTGCCATTCTGACTGATATACTCTATTATAGGTTTATAACACCTTATAGTTAGCAGAACCCTTTCTCATACATTATTTTATTCCACCCTCAAACAATCCATGTGGTAGCAAAGTTATAACTATTTCTTTCTCATAGATGAGAAATCTGTGCTTCCTGGGGCTTCCTGGCCTGGGTCATGAAACTCTAAAGAAGCTGCGCTGATGCTGACTCGCACTGCAGGCTTCTTGGTAGCAGGCATAGCCTTCAAATACAGGTGTCTGGACCACTCCCAGCTGGGGCAGGAAGTGCAGGCCAACATGGAGACAGAACTCATCTCCCAGCTGAAGTTTCCTGGCTGTCTTTTTCTAATTTATATCAAAACCTGGTCAAATGCATACAGAAACAGAATCATTTCCCTACGGCAGGGATAATCCTTCATAACTGTCCTTCGTTACTGATGTTTGGAATGTATTTTTCCCCCCAGTGGAATAAAGGCTGTCGATATACCAGTATTATTGGGCATATCTGGTTTGTTACAACTTTGAGAAGGGTGGACAACCTTAGGGGTATACTCATCATATAGATTTCCATCAGTGATAGAAGGTGAGCAGAGTGGTAGGCAGAATTCCTAAGTGACTCCCAAGATTGCCACCCCCTGGTATACATAGCCTGTATATGCACCTTCCCTTGAATGTCTCAGTGGGACCTGTGAGTGTAATAAGGTGGTTATTTCCATGACTGTGTCATGTTCTTTAAGACTGCTTCTTAGATGACTAGAGAGGGTTTCTCCTACAAGACGTCATACCAAATTCTGCCAATAACCAGTGAGCTTGGAGGAGATGCCTGAGCTCCAGATGAGACCACAGCCCCAGCTGACCCCTTAATTCAGTCTGGTGAAACTCTGAGCAGAGGAGTCACCTAACCTGAACCTGGAATCCTGACCCACTGAAATGCTAAGGTATTAAATTTTTGTTGTTTTAAGCCTTTAAGTTTGTGGTAACTTGTCATCCAGCAATAGAAAACTAATACCAAGACATAGTGCTTCAGATACTTTCATGATTTGCCTACATAGGATTAACCCAAGTTGCCTAACTATTCACTTTTATGGCTTGAAGAACATTCATGTGAAGAGAATAATCCATAACCCTGTACCCTAAACTCAAAAGCTATGTTATGTCAACTCATACATTTTCTTTATTCAGTTTCTGGAAAACAGCATAATAATAGACTTTCTGTGACATACATATATTTGATATCTGAAATATTCTCAACAATAGACATTTCTGTTTTCTTTCACAATATAGAGAATTTAAGTAAATACTTGCAGTTTTGTTAGTTTTTTTTTTTTAACATAATATAAATAACTGCTGTGCTATGTTAGATTGTGTTAATGTTTGCATGGTCCTGCACATTGGTTATGTATTAGCTTCATTTTATAGATGAATATATTAAACCATAGATTAGTTGAAATAATTTGTTTAGAACTAGTAACTGGCAATGTTGGAATAAACTCAGCTTTTCTGACTCCTGAGTTCAAGATTATTTTGATCATGGCACTCCTAAAAAAATAAAATAAAGAAAATACAATAACTGTAATGGAGAGAGGTGAATATTTTTTTCTACAAGAACTAAAATAACAATAGCAAAAATCCTTTGGTTAGGAGTGATCATGTTGGTGGATGTGGTGTTTAAGCCAGTTTTCTCCACAACTAAGTAAGAGCCTCAGGAGCCTGGGATTCCCTCCTGAGAGAGCTCCTCTGGCTCCACCCTCTGTTAATTCACCGGAATGTATATTTTTTACCTTGTTGATATTGATTTGATTTGCAGAAACTTCTTCAGGATTTCGACTTTCTGCTCATCTTTTGTGTAGATGTTTTCAATGACCTTTACTGCTTCTGAGTCTGCCCCTACATTAAGTTTGTGTCTTTTTTTTTTTTTTCTTTGTGTGTGGAACTCCAGTGTAGTTCATACCCTGGAATCTCCTGGAGTTGTTAAGGTCATCTTGGGTTCTACCATATTCCAATTCTGTCCAGGTCAAATTGCTTTTACTGAGAGGTGAACGTTCAAACAATTTAAACCAATAAACTATGTCCAGTATTTGTTTGTTATGTACAAAATATAAAAATAAGTAATTTTATATCTATATTCACTTGCTAATGAATTGTATAAACTCTTAATGACTGGAATTTTTCATAAATTAAGTAACTAACTATAATTAAATTGGTTAAAAATAATTGAAGTAGACTTTATGGCCAATCAGGCATGAGATATCATCCATTGCAAAGGTGTTTAACAATTTATTTTCATATTATGGAGAAAAATATAGGTCAGAAGAAAATAGCAATGTTTTTGTATTTTTCTACAACCAAAGTTGATATAAACACTTTTTGGGCATAGTGTATATAAAATATTTTATTTCACAATGACTACAATTAATTCTGGAACAATAGATTATCTACTTGAAACATGTATTTCAAAAAATACCAAAATCAGGGTTAAAAAATTAGAAGCCTTTAAAAAGTTTAATTGCTATTTCTTAAATTTTATTTTAAATGTAATGATCCAACTTAACCCAATTTATAATAAAATATAATTGGTTATGCTATAATATTATGCAAAGAAAATGTATTTCAAAGTAATGTGTATAGAATGATAATTTATTTGAATAATTCTGATGGAAAGAGCAAACATCAATATTGTTTTTCTTTTCATGTGAAGAATATGGATCGTTTCTCTACTCTTCTACATTTTTTAAGTTATTCCACAAGGAAATACATTATTTTGGTAACAATCAAAATATGATATTTTTACATTCAGCAGTTGTTACAGATAAGTATAAAGGAAAGGACTTTCAAAAGTCGCTCACCTGGGGTGTGTTCTCCATGAATAGTTTCTGGATTTCGGATCAGTTCATCTCTGATTTCTCTGTCCTGACTTTTGACCATACTCTCTATCTTCACTTTCTTTGGTTTCCTGGTATTTTCTTTCAAGTCCTGGTCTTGCCTATTGACTTTTTTTTTCTTTTGCCTCTTCTCTGGTTTTCATTTTGTAAAAAATGAATGTCCTTCTTATTGGTAAATCCACATTTCTTAATCTCTATGTTGATAATTCCCTACTGTTAACGGTCTTCTTCTTGAAACATTCTCTCCATTGACTTCCATGCCACCGTATCCTCCTGGCTTTCTTCCTCTCTGACAATTCCTAATCTTGTTTACCAGTTATTTCTCATGTGTTATTCTTCTGTGTTAAATGTATGCTTTCCTCTGGACTCTGACCTAAATTCTTTTCTTTTCCTGTAATATGCTCTTAACCATTTGCCAAATCTTTACTACCTAAATGCTGCCAAAACCCACTCTTTTACCTTCAACACACGACTTCTCTTCTAAGCTCTATACCTGTGTAAGTGAGAGCCCAGGTATCACACTCATCGTGTCAAAACCAGAGCTCCTCATGTGTCCTTCCAACCCTGATCCTCTTCTATGTTCTTTATGCAACAAATAATACTATCATCTTCCCAGCTGATTGTTCAGAAATTTTGGAGTCCTATGTAACCCCATCTTTTCTTCTTTCTCCTATGTTCAATTAATTACCAAAATACATTGATTTCCAAAATCCGTCCAATTGTCATTATCTCCATTATATTCTCCATGGTTTAATCCAACATCAACTGTTTTCTTGGCTAAAGCAAGTCTCTTAACTGATTTCCCCACATCTACTCTTGCTCTCCTAAATCTATAATTCACACTACAGTGAGGATTATTATTATTACTATTTTGCCAAAGCAAAATGGTCATTTATTGTCTCAAAAAAATTCTTACTAACTCTACAAGTCTCTTTATCTAGCCCCTGCATTCCTTCCCAGTCTTATCATAAATTGTCTGTCTATATTCCAGTCATACTGAATTTTTTCCCTTAGGGTCTTTGCATCATATTGCATCATAAATCTATTTTTCTTCCATTCTGTTTTCTGGTTTAATGTCTATTCCTCTTTCAGTTCTCAGTTTATATGCCACTTATTCTAGGAAGTCTACATTGATTCATCCCTTTCCTCAGTCTCAGTAAGATCTCTTTCTTTTAAACTTCAATAGCACAAGTTAGTTCCTTAATATCTGCCATCTCCACTTGACTGTACATTTAAGGAGGGCAAGTCTATGTGTACCTTGCTTTGCAGGTTTTTTCCCAGAACTTACAACAGTGCAGACTCTATAACGGTGCAGTCATGTTGCAGATACTCAGTAAACATGTGTTGAATAAAAGACTGACGGGACTGCTTTTCTCTGATGGGACAGTGTTGGTTCTTATATACCAGCTATCCCCAGTGTTCTGCCAGCTCCTTGTCAGCTGAGGCCTTGTCCCAATTATGAAAGAATACAGAGGAAAGACAGAGAAATAACTTATCCCTCTTCCTTGTACTAACATGCCCTGGACTGTGCCTTTTTACAAGCTGCTGAGCCTTAGTTATCATGTGGAGGAATAGAGTATTTCTTGCAGCCCAAGAAGTTCTTTCTTTCTCTGCATTCATGGAGAGAATAGGGATAAGTGTGTGTAATTGCTGGCTCTGGTCCTAATCAGAAGCTTGAAGAACCAGAAAACTCTTGACTTCTGTCTTCTGTCTGAGAGTTTGCATGTTGACATCAATCAGTGGTCAGTGAGGAACTGCAGACTATGTGGAAAGGGGCTGGGAGTGGAAGAAGTGTTACTGCTTCATCCAAAACAAATTTCCGAATTGTCTGAGAGTTGTTGAGCAATGAGAAAAGATGCAGTCAATTTGGGATTTTTTGTTTTGCACTTACGATCTGAAATCTTTTGGCAACATATCACGCTAGTCAAGAGTGGTGGAAGAGACATTGCCATAATTTCTTCTTTAACGTTTGGGATCTAGATGGCATACAAAAAAACACAAAGGTAAGGTAAAACAAGACTACTGTTGACATAGCTCTACTTATAGACATAGCTCTATTTATATAATGTTAAGCCAAACTAACAAAATAGAATACCTACATAATCTCCAAACAAAGTTTCAGAAATTTGTTAAACATTAAACAAGCTACAAAAAGTTAAAGTTTGGATGTTTTGACATTTCAAAGTTTTCAAGAATTAGAAATTATTTCTAAATTTTTCCAGTCGCAGCCTCAGACTCACTAGAAGTTTGAAGAGGGATTTCACACTTGGAAAGATCATCTTGGGTTTGGTTATAGGCCTGTCCAGTCAAATCATTCATATTTTTCTTATAAGGAGAAAGGCAAAAACTCCAAATGATTTACGTAGATACTCCTAGGAAAGAAACCCATAAACAATATAAGCAAATTAACGGGGAAGGATTGTGAAGAACTGCAATATGTCTGAGATTTTTATCCTATTTGGAGATGAACAAATTAGCCTGCCATAGTTTCATGGTTGCTAGCAGAAGATGTGAGACTCCTGGTTCAGAGACAAGGACTTTATGACTCCCAGCACAGCAAGCAGCATGGACATCATGTCTCTGCTGAATCTTCTTGCCTCTTGCCTTCCAAATCCTAGAGGGTAATATTGAAGGGCCCTGGTGGATCTTTCACATACAGTTGGTTTGTGTTGGGAAACCAACACATACAGCTGGAGAACCCTAAACTCAGAATACCTGAATGTTTTATAAGGGGTTAAAAGCATATTGGCCTTTTCTGCCAGAGGGGAACTCTAAATTCCAAGGCTCTTCATTCTGTCACCATCCTTGAAAAATAGCCTCTGTGCTCATAAGACATACATTAAAATGAAGAGCCATGATAGTTGTTAAAATAAAGGGAAAGAACTTAGTTTTGCATTTTTCTGTTTTCTTTTTATCTGTCTTAGCTTAGACTTAGAAAGCAGAGGGTACTTCAAATAAAACCAGTTGCCTGTGCTGTTACAATGAACGTACATGACTAGATGTTTATTTATGTCTTTTCTTTCCTTGTCTTCCCTCATCATGACTCTTCTTTCCAGCCCTCATCTTACGTGTGCTCTTTCCCACCATGGTTATTGTGTATGCACTGTTTCCTCTTCTTGGGATGTTCTTATCCTGCATCTTCATCAGATTCACTCTACCTGATCCTTCAGCACTCGGATCAAGTGTTCCTTGCTCGGGGAAGCCTCTGCTGACTCACTGACTAGGTCAGATTTCCTTATTATATATTCTCAGAGCATGGTTTTTACCTCTGTTGTAGCTCTTGTCAACAGTAACAGTTTTACATGTTTACATGATTATTTGGTGAATATCTGTCTCCTCCAGGATACAATATACACAAAATTAGGAGATGAGTCTGCTTTTGCTCACTGTTGAAGATCACAATTGAGAGGCATATAAAAGGCACTTGGCAAATAATTAAAGAAATGACAAAAAAAGCCACAAAAGCAACAGTTTAGGAATGAAAGACTTGTAGAATAGAAGGAAGTCAAGAAATTCAGAAAGAAAGAAAAGGAGAAAAGAGAGAAAGAAGAAAAAGAACAATGAGAAAAGAAGGATTAAACAAAAACTTTGAGGGAAAAAAAGAAAAAGGAAAAGAAAAAAAAAACAGCGAAAACAAAACAAAAACAAAACAAAACAAAACCAAAAAAAAGTATTAAATATTTGGCATGTCCTAAGCACCATCACCATGTTAAAATCTTTGTAGGTATTACGCTTAAAGCAAATCCAAAGATTGAACTATTCTTATGGATGAGACAACTGGGGCAGGGGCATAGGGAAGTTCAGGGGCAACAGTCTGCTTAGGTGCTGAGATTTAAACCTAGGACTGTCAGAACGGAGTGAAATGAGTTACCTTAGAATTTTTAAGGCCAAGATTTTAATTTTGAATTAAACATTCTGGGCAACACAAAATGTCTGAGCGCTTTTGCAAAGACAGCTTATGTGTTCCCAATAGCATATAAAAAAATAACCTAACATCTGGCCGGGCATGGTGGCTCACACCTGTAATCCCAGCACTTTGGGAGGCTGAGGCAGGTGGATCGCCTGAGGTCCTGAGGTCAGGAGGTTGAGAGCAGCCTGGCCAACATGGCAAAACCCTGTCTTTACTAAAAATACAAAAATTAGCCAGGTGTGGTAGAGGGTGCCTGTATCCCAGCTACTCAAGAGGCTGAGGCAGGAGAATCACCTAAACCTGGGAGGTGGAGGTTGCACTGAGGCAAGATCATACCACTGCACTCCAGCCTAGGTGACAGAGCGAGACTCCGTCTCAGAAGGTAAATAAATAAATAAGTAACCTAACATCTTTTTTTTAATTTTTTTTTTTTAATTTTACTTTAAGTTCTAGGGTACATGGGCACAACATGCAGGTTTGATATATGGGTATACATGTGCCATGTTGGTTTGCTGCACCCGTCAACTCGTCATTTACATTAGATATTTCTCCTAATGCTATCCCTCCCCAAGCCCCACACTCCCCAACAGGCCCTAGTGTGTAATGTTCCCTGTCCTGTGTCCAGGTGATCTCATTCTTCAATTCCCACCAATGAGTGAGAACATGCAGTGTTTGGTTTTCTGTCCTTGTGATAGTTTGCTGAGAATGATGGTTTCCAGCTTCATCCACGTCCTGCAAAGGACATGAACTCATCCCTTTTGACGGCTGCATAGCGTTCCATGGTGTATATCTGCCAAATTTTCTTAATCCGGTCTATCATTGATGGATATTTGGGTTAGTTCCAAGTCTTTGCTGTAATAAACATACATGTGCATGTGTCTATATAGTAGCATGATTTATAATCCTTTGGGTATATACCCAGTGATGGGATTGCTGGGTCAAATGGTATTTTTAGTTCTAGATCCTTGAGGGATCGCCACACTGTCTCCCACAATGGTTGAACTAATTTACACTCCCACCAACAGCGTAAAAACGTTCCTGTTTCTCCACATCCTCTCCAGCACCTGTTGCTTCCTGACTTTTTAATGATTGCCATTATGACTGGCATGAGATGGTATCTCATTGTGGTTTTGATTTGCATTTATCTGATGACCAGTGATGATGAGCATTTTTTCATGTGTCTGCTGGCTGCATAGATGTCTTCTTCTGAGAAGTGTCTGTTCATATCCTTTGCCCACTTTTTGGTGGTTTTTTTTTTTTTTTTTTTTTTTTTTGTAAATGTGTTTGAGTTCTTTGTGGAGTCTAGTTATTAACCCTTTGTCAGATAGGTAGATTGCAAAAATTTTCTCCCATTCTGTAGGTTGCATGTTCACTCTGATGGTGCTTTCTTTTGCCATGCAGAAGCTCTTTAGTTTAATTAGATCCTATTTGTCTATTTTGGCTTCTGTTGCCTTTGCTTTTGGTGTTTTAGTCATGAAGTCCTTGCCCATGCCTATGTCCTGAATGGTATTGCCTAGGTTTTCTTCTAGGGTTTTTATGGTTTTAGGTCTAACATTTAAGTCTTTAATCCACCTTGAATTAATTTTTGTATAAGGTGCAAGGAAGGGATCCAGTTTCAGCTTTCTACATTTGGCTAGCCAGTTTTCCCAGCACCATTTATTAAATAGGGAATCCTTTCCCCATTTCTTGTTTTTGTCAGATTTGTCAAAGATCAGATGGTTGTAGATGTGTGATGTTATTTCTGAGGCCTCTGTTCTGTTCTACTGGTCTAGATCTCTGTTTTGGTACCAGTACCCTGTTATTTTGGTTACTGTAAACTTGTAGTATAGTTTGAAGTCAGGTGGCGTGATGCCTCCAACTTTGGCCAGAACTTCCAACACTATGTTGAATAGGAGTGGTGAGAGAGGGCATCCTTGTCTTGTGCCAGTTTTCAAAGGGAATGCTTCCAGTTTTTGCCCATTTAGTATGATTTTGGCTGTGGGTTTGTCATAAATAGCTCTTATTAATTTGAGATATGTTCCATCAATACCTAGTTTATTGAGAGTTTTCAGCATGAAGCACTGTTGAATTTTGTTGAAGGCCTTTCTGCATCTATTGAGATATTCATGTGGTTTTCATCTTTGGTTCTGTTTATGTGATGGATTATGTTTATTCATTTGCGTATGTTTAACCAGCCTTGCAACCCAGGGATGAAGCCGACCTGATCATGGTGGATAAGCTTTTGACCTGCTGCTGGAGTCAGTTTGCCAGTATTTTATTGAGGATTTTTGCATCAATGTTCATCAGGGATATTGGTCAAAAATTTACTCTTTTTTTTGTTGTGTCTATGCCAGGCTTTGGTATCAGGATGATGTTGGCCTCATAAAATGAGTTAGGGAGGATTCCCTCTTTTTCTATCAATTGGAATAGTTTCAGAAGGAGTGGTATCAGCTTCTCTTTGTACCTCTGGGAGAATTCACCTGTGAATCCCTTTGGTCCTGGACATTTTTTGGTTGGTAGGCTATTAATTATTCCCTCAATTTCAGAGCCTGTTATTGGTCTATTCAGAGATTCAACGTCTTCCTGGTTTAGTCTTGGGAAGGTGTATGTGTCCAGGAATGTATCCATTTCTTCTAGATTTTCTAGTTTATTTGTATAGATGTGTTTATAGTATTCTCTGGTGGTAGTTTGTAGTTCTGTGGGATTGGTGGTGATATCCCCTGTATCATTTTTTATTGCATCTATTTGATTCTTTTCTGTCTTTTTTATTAGTCTTGCTAGCAGTATATCAGTTTTGTTGATCTTTTCAAAAAATCAGCTGCTGGATTCATTGATTTCTTTGTGTGTGTGTGTGTCTCTATCTCTTTCAGTTCTGCTCTGCTCTTAGTTATTTCTTGCCTTCTGCTAGCTTTTGAATGTGTTTGCTCTTGCTTCTGTAGTTCTTTTAATTGTGATGTTAGAGTGCCAATTTTAGATCTTTCCTGCTTTCTCTTTTCCCTGTTTCTCTGGGCATTTAGTGCTATAAATTTCCCTCTACACACTGCTTTCAATGTGTCCCAGAGATTCTGGTACGTTGTGTCTTTGTTCTCATTGGTTTCAAAGAACATCTTTATTTCTGCCTTCATTTCGTTATTTACCCAGTAGTCATTCAGGAGCAAGTTGTTCAGTTTCCATGTAGCTGTGCAGTTTTGAGTGAGTTCTTTAATCCCAAGTTCTAATCTGATTGCACTGTGGTCTGAGAGACAGTTTGTTGTGATTTCTGTTCTTTTACATTTGCTGCGGAGTGCCTTAGTTCCAATTATGTGGTCAATTTTACAATAAGTGCAATGTGGTGCAGAGAAGAATGCATATTCTATTGATTTAGGGTGGAGAGTTCTGTAGATGTCTATTCAGTCTGCTTGGTGCAGAACTGAGTTCAATTCCTGGATATCCTTGTTAACATTCTGTCTCGTTGATCTGTCTAATGTTGACAGTGGGGTGTTAAAGTCTCCCATTATTATAGTGTGGGAGTCTAAGTCTCTTTGTAGGTCTCTAAGGACTTGCTTTATGAATCTGGGTGCGTATATATTTAGGATAGTTCTTCTTGTTGAATTGATCTCTTTACCATTATGTAATGGCCTTCTTTGTCTTTTTTGATATTTGTTGGTTTAAAGTTTGTTTTATCAGAGACTAGGATTGCAATCCCCGCTTTTTTTTTTTTTTTTTTCACTCCATTTGCTTGGTAGATCTTCCTCCATCCCTTTATTTTGAGCCTATGTGTGCCTCTGCACGTGAGATGGGTCTCCTGACTATAGCACACTGATGGGTCTTGACTCTTTATCCAATTTGCCAGTCTGTGTCTTTTAATTCGGGCATTTAGCCCATTTACATTTCGGTTAATATTGTTATGTGTGAATTTGATCCTGTCATTATGATGTTAGCTGGTTAATTTGCCTGTTAATTGATGTAGTTTCTTCATAGCATCAATGGTCTTTACAATTTGGTATGTTTTTGCAGTGGCTGGTACCGGCTATTTCTTTCCATGTTTAGTGCTTCCTTCAGGAGCGCTTGTAAGGCAGGCCCAGTGGTAACAAAATCTCTCAGCATTTGCTTATCTGTAAAGGATTTTATCTGTCCTTCATTTATGAAGCTTTGTTTGACTGGATATGAAATTCTGGGTTGAAAATTCTTTTCTTTAAGAATGTTTATTTAAGAATTTTGAATATTGGCCCCCACTCTCTTCTGGTTTGTAGGGTTTCTGTCGAGAGATCTCCTGTTAGTCTGATGGGTTTCCCTTTGTGGGTAACTCGACCTTTCTCTCTGGCTGCCCTTAACAATTTTTCTTCATTTCAACCTTGGTGAATCTGACAATTATGTGTCTTGGGGTTGCTCTTCTCGAGGAGTATCTTTGTGGTATTGTCTGTATTTCCTGCATTTGAATGTTGGCCTGCCTTGCTAGGTTGGGGAAGTTCTCCTGGATCATATCTTGAAGAGTGTTTTCCAACTTGTTTCCATTCTCCCCATCACTTTCAGGTACACCCAATCAAACATCAATCTGGTCTTTTCACATAGTCCCATATTTCTCAGAGGCTTTGTTCATTTCTTTTTATCTCTAACCTTGTCTTCTAGCTTTATTTCATTAATTTCATCTTCAATCACTGATACCCTTTCTTCCACTTGATCAAATTGACTATTGAAGGTTGTGCATGCATCACGAAGTTCTCATGCCATGGTTTTCAGCTCCATCAGGTCATTTAAGGTTTTCTCTACACTGTTTATTCCAGTTAGCTATTCGTCTAACCTTTTTTCAAGGTTTTCAGCTTCCTTGCGATGAGTTTGAATATTTTCCTTTAGCTCAGAGAAGTTTGTTATTACCGATCTTCTGAAGCCTACTTTTGTCAACTCGTCAAAGTCATTCTCCATCCAGCTTTGTTCTGTTGCTGGCAACGAGCTGCAATCCTTTGGAAGAGAAGAGGCACTCTGATTTTTGGAATTTTCAGCTTTTCTGCTCTGGTTTCTCCCCATCTTTGTGGTTTTATCTACCTTTGGTCTTTGACATTGGTGACCTACAGATGGGGTTTTGGTGTGGATGTCCTTTTTGTTGATGTTGATGCTATTCCTTTCTATTTGTTAGTTTTCCTTCTAACAGTCAGGTCCCTCAGCTACAGGTTTGTTGGAGTTTGCTGAAGGTTCACTCCAGACCCAGTTTGCCTGGTATCACCAGTGGAGGCTGCAGAACAGCAAATATTACAGAACAGCAAATATTGCTGCCTGATCCTTCCTCTGGAAGCTTCATCCCAGAGGGGCACCCACCTATATGAGGTGTCTGTCAGCCCCTACTGGGAAGTGTTTCCCAGTTAGGCTACACAGGGGTCAGGGACCCACTTGAGGCAGCAGTCTGTCCATTCTCAGAGCTCAAACACCATGTTCGAGAACCACTGGTCTCTTCAGAGCTGTCAGACAGGCACGTTTAAGTCTGCAGAAGTTGTCTGCGGCCTTTGTTCAGCTAAGCCCCCAGAGGCAGAGTCTAGAGGCAGTAGGCCTTGCCAAGCTGTGGTGGGCTCCACCCAGTTTGAGCTTCCTGACCACTTTGTTTACCTACTCAAGCCTCAGCAATGGTGGATGCCTCTCCTCCAGCCAGGCTGCCGCCTTGTGGTTCAATGTCAGACTGCTGTGCTAGCAGTGAACAAGGCTCTGTGGGCCTGGGACCCTCCGAGCCAGGCACAGGAGAGAATCTCCTTGTCTGCCTGTTGCTAAGACCTTGGGAAAAGTGCAGTATTTGGGTGGGAGTGTCCTATTTTTCCAGGTACAGCCTGTCACGGCTTCCCTTGGCTAGGAAAGGGGAATCCCCGACCCCTTGCACTTCCTGGGTGAGGCGACGCCCCGCCCTGCTTCAGCCCTCCGTGGGCTACACCCACTGTCCAACCAGTCCCAGTAAGATGAACCAGGTACCTCAGTTGGAAATGCAGAAATGACCCATCTTCTGCTTCGATCACACTGGGAGCTGCAGACCAGAGCTGTTCCTATTCAGCCATCTTAACCTAACACCTTTAACTAGATCATGCAGAAAAAATCGGTTAAAATAGATGACTATGTTAGCTATTAAATAACCCTTATTTTATTATAAAATCATACTTCGATTTAAAAATAATAGTTCATATTCAGTACCAACAATGACTATTTTTTGAATGGGCAAGGAAGAAGAATGAACATCGAACTTTGATTGAGTATCCTCATAAGACAATAAGCAATTTATATTCTCAGGCTAATTTTCAGTTGAAAAGACATGAAGTTCTATACTTTACAAATAATAAGAATTTTTAAGGCCAATTAAAAGTGTGATTAAAAGTGTGAGAGTGTGGCAATGATAGACACACTAGGTAAGAGCAAAGTGAAAACAATTTGTATTTGTTCTGTGGTTATATCCAGGTGAGGCAAGGCAGTGACAGTCTCTACTGTTTCACATGCAGGTCACACAAGCTTCACATCATCCTTTAATATAGGTCAATATATGTATTATTCTTTTTGTTTATTTTATTGAAGAGGGGACTGAGTCTCAGACAGACATAGCATGTTATACAAGATCGTAAAATTAGTAAGTAGAGAAACCAGGGTTAGTCTGAACAGAAGTCATACAGGGTTTCAATTTCACATGCTCCCCCATAGGACTGATTATGGAGAATGGGACAAGAAGGAGGATATAGCACTTTAGCAGCTAAGGTTATTAGTTTAAAGTAGTTTGAGAAAAAAATCCACACATTTCATTAAACTTTCTTAGTTTAAACATAACGATTAACTAACTTGTGTTTACTATCCTGTACTTTCTTAAAAGCACTTGGCATGCAATATATCGATTTAGAGTTATGATCACCCATTAAAATAGGTAATATAGCTTCCAATTTGCAGATACGGAAACTGAAGTGGAGACATGTTAATTGACCTGCCCAATATTACTCAGTAAGTGTTGGAGTGGGAACATGAACAAACTGTTTTCCAAAACCCTGTGGTTTATTGGATGTTCATTGGAAACAATTTTTTTGAAGAAAGGAAGTTTGAGTATTCCTAAACATGAAAAAAGAAAAAGCTAAATTGCTGGTTAAATAAGAAAAGGAAGTATTAATAATTCAACAAGATTTTAGTTTCAAGATCTACATATTTTGTAACAACTTTAGGAGCAAAAGAACAGAAAGGAAAATAAATTTTGCTTTTATCACAATTATTAGCATCCTGCTCTACTATTCTTCATTCATATTCTTAGTATTGTTAATTAATTTTAAGCAGATGTTAATGGTCTGAAAAAAATCTATGCAAAAGAAAGCCATGTTAGTCTTTCTTGATAAAATATATATTGCTGTTAAGAAATTAATGAAAGTCTAAAAGCCATGATAAAAACACATTATTTATAGAAAACATGTAGTGTCTTAAATAATGAACTGAGTCAAAATTTAAATTTTCAAGTCAAGTTGAATAACCAAATGTTTTTCATATTTATAGAAAGCATGTGTCTTGGGTATGTGTGGACTTTTAAAATATATAAGCTAATTCTTCAAAGCCTTCATGAGGCTTACACTAGGTTACTAGTTGCCCAGCTAGTTTGGGAGAGCATCTGATTTCTCAATTTTTAGAAATAATTTAGAAACCTCAGTTGCAAAGAAGCTAACAGTATTCCTATTTCCATCCCTAGTTGATGGAAAATAGCTTTTAAATATATAACAATATATAGCAGTAATTTCCCAACTTAAGAAATTAATTGGCCCACATAGTTATGAATAATAGAGGAGAAAAGAGTTGAAAATAGGTACATACAATCTCAGAGCTTCAACTTTGATAAAACCCGTTTAATCATATTAAACTAAATGAAGATGTAGTAGAGTTCCCTAAGATATTTTTAAAAATAGATTGAATGAGACTATAGGAAAAAGAAACACACAAATTTAAGCAGTGAGAAATGATACTCTTTTAGGTTCTTAATATTATAACGACCTCCACATCATCTACTTGAATTAGTGTAATTTATCCTATTCAGGTTTTTCAGAAGTTGATATTTTCTATTAGTTTCTCTGATTTTCAAAAAGCATGTAAATTGCCTTGAATTTGTGTATGCAAATCCATTATCTCAAAACTAGAGAGAGCTTTGGAAAAGCTGTCTTCTTAGGTGGTAGAGGGAAAGGTACTCCTCCTAACTTGAGCATTCCCTTAAAGAAAGGTCAATCTAAAGTTTTCCATGTTTGCAGAAACCATCTCTTACCCTCCTTTCCCCATTACACATGGCCAAGAAAAGAATCTGCTCTAGTAAACAGGCCAAAGTTTAAAAAGTGGCACTAGATGAGAAGAAAAGGAAGTGTGTGTATCAACAAGATCTTTCTCAGGAGCAAGGAATAATCAGGAGAGAATCGAAGTCAGATGGACATCCTGGCTTCCAGTGGAACAGAAACTCAAAATCAAAGCCCTGTCATCTCTCCAAGTCCCTTTTAAACTGTGGCTTCAGGGTCTGCAAATTGTCCTCTATCTGATCATTGGTGCTGACTCTATGGAAATTATTTCTCTTTGGAGTGCAGGATAATGCAATAATAATTGAGAGCCTAGGTTTTATAGATAGAACAGAATTAAGATAGTATTCTAGCTCTGACACCAGGCAGGTGTCCTCAGGCAATTGATGTACACAAGGGCCTTGGGTAATTGTACTTATACTTGTATTTATATAAGTGCCTTGGGCAATGGTTTCTACTCTCTAACCATTTTAGGAATAACTTAGGATGCCTATCTCACAGGACCACTGAGTGTATTTGATGAGATAAAATATAGAAAACTCTCACACTTTATTTGCTAGTCCTGTAGATTTTTCTTTTAAAGGTAGCTACTATAACAATTATAGAGAGTAATCATAAAGAGAAGAAGGTGGTGAAGGAAGCAGAAAGAAACAAGAAAGCAAAAAGTGAACAAAAGAGGGTCACAGTTGCAGCACCGCCTTATTAATATGTCTCTGGGCTCCTTGTTGATAATCACAGAATCTGATTCTACTTTGGACTTGTAGCCAGAGATGTGTATGTGCAACCATAAATTCTCTCTTTGCCCCCTCCCTACCTTGATTGCATAGGTCTTCGTCATGCCTAGACATCCTTTCCTTCATCAGACACTTTTCCCCTCCTGCAGTCTTTTTGGATGTCTAGAGCCTATGGGATGACCACCCCCGTTCTAAGACAGCACCCGTTCCCCATCACTCCTGTCATTTCCCTCAGAGCTCCATATTCAGTAGCCTGTCCCTTGGAAAACCATCAGACAAAACAGTGGCATTTTAGTGTGAACATCTAATAGAAACTTTAATGTATTATTTGCCCAAAGGTTTTTAAATGTACTGTATCCATCAGAGGTCAACCAGAGGGACAGAACCAGGAGGACAGATCCAGTCAGATATATTAGAGATTTATTATAAGATACTGGCTTGCCTCATTGTGAGGGACGCCAAAGCAATTCTGAAATCTGAAGGACAGCTGTCAGGAGGGACAGGCCAGAACCCTTAGGCATAAGCTGAAGTTGCTGCCCAGAAATCGAAATCTTTTCCTCTGGGATTCCTCAGTACTTCCCTTAAGATCTTTCAACTGTTGGAATCAGGTTCACCTAGTGTACCTAGGATATCTCCCTTACTTAAAGTTAATTGGTTAAGAACTTTAATTATCTCTACAAAATACCTTCACCACATACCTAGATGTGTGATTGAATAACTAAGAATTATAGCCTAGCCAAATTGACACATAAACTAACCATCACACTCCACCCCTTGTCAACTTAACATCCATGTATCTATATATCCTTAAACCGTACTTAATCTCCAAAGGACAATAGCATAGTTGTATTTCTGTCTAACATGGTATAACTATTCTGTGCATAACCAAAAACATGCCAGCTTGTTTCCCAGCAGAGGATAGAAAGCCTTTAAATAATATTCACCCCTCTCCTTTGATTTCCTATAACTTAAATATTGTGGTGTAAAGTTAATTACAGATACCTTATGATAGATAATAAAGACATAAGAAAGAGAAGAAAACAAAACTCTTTGGCTAATACATATACAAATATATTTGCAATTTTAAAAAAGGACACTCTTATTTTGAAACTGGTCGTGTGGTCATAATTTGTATTTATAAGCACCTCTTCCTGTACCCAATCCATATTCACTTTGCCCTCAGAATGCACCTCAGTTGGTTATGGTTTGTTGCTTCCTAGAGTAACTCAAACCTTCATTCTTGAAGAGTCTGGACAATTAGAAGTCTTGGCTGAATTGGGCTGCTTAGTTTTCCATGAACCGGAAGTCACAGGACATGGTAGTAGTTAGAGATGCCCAAAGCCATCTTCTGCATTGTAGACACTCTTCCTTACCCCCACAATGTAGTAGCAGTGAGGTTTTCCCCTGGTAATCAGGATCACTCACTCCAACCAGTTCTGCAACTGCTTTCTTTGCCTTTGACCTAGAGGCATAAAGAGCTCAAAGTGGCCAGTTGGCAGCCATAACTTCCAGTTCAATGGGTTATTGTTATGTATCCTAATGGAAACATTTCTCTCTTTGGAACCAAGACCAGCAGTGCCCTAAGATCACAGCGATGGGAAGCAAATATTTTGCTAGTTGATCCCTAGCAGTAGTAGGGAGTGGTGCCACTCACATTTCTGCCTCTTGATTCCTGGACCCATGAGTCCTCGCCATAGGACAAATAGCACCATATATTGGATGCTTAATTTAGAGCATATACAGCCACCTGGAGAACACTGCCCCAGTTCTGTAAGGCATTTCCACTTAGCCAGTGCTGTAACTGAGTCTTTAAAGGGCATTCCACCACTCTATCAAGCCAGCTGCTTCAGGATAATGGAGAACATAAAATCAGCGAGTTTCATGAGGATGGGCCCATTGCCACACTTTTGTTTGCTGTGAAAAGAGTTCCTTAATCAGAAACAGTGCTGGATGAAACAAAATGACACTGGGTAAGGCATTCTGTAAGTCCACCAAAGGTAGTTTTGGCAGAAGCATTGTGTGCAGGTCAGAGAAATCCATACTCAGGATAAATGGATATTCCAGTAACAACAAAATATTGGCCCCAGCATAAAATTCCATGAATCAAGCTGCCATCAGTTACCTGGCTGATCACCCAAGTGAATTGTGACAGCTTGGGGACTTAGTGTTAGTCTCTAGTGTTGGCATATTGGGCACTCAGCAGTGGCTATAGCCAATTTGCTCTTAGTCTGACTATTTCTTCTTTGAGACAAATGGCCAGGTGCACTACTTAAATTTCTGCCCTGTGGCAGGACTTTTCTGCACCACTGTCTTAAGAATAGCTCAGGAAGAGGCTGATGTGCTATAAATGACCAAGTTTCTTGAGGTTGCCTTCAGATCATGAAGAACCATCTGGAACCAGGCCTGAGTTCTTTCTTCCTTAGTCAGTTGATTGTAAGGAACTCTTCATGAGGTGAGAAGTGAGGTCTGAGAGAGAGAAGGTAACGTAGCAGGAATAGGGGTCATGGGCATTTGGGACACTCCTTCATGCAGCTTACACTTGCCTTCAGGCTAGTGGTGGAATATTTCAAGAAAAACCCTGGAATATGAAAATTCTCAGAGGGTTCTACCAGGATTTGCTGGTAAAGCAGGAATTGCAGGGGTTAGGCCCAGCATCAGCCTGTAAGAAATCGCATTGAAGGGCCAATTATGAATGACAACAACTCTGCCTTTTGTGGTAATTTATCTCATCTTTTTCTTGAATGTGGATTTTCTTTAATAATGTCCTTAAGGCCAGCTGGCCAAGGCCATATCCCAGTCCTATTTCCTGGGTCAAAAATAGAAGATTTTTGTAGTGTCAAGGGGATGTTTTAGAGTTGAAAATATCACTTTAACTCCCAGTTTCTCTAAGTCTTCTCAACATATGCCAGACCGCTATTGTGCTTTAGAAATATACTCCATCCTTTATTAATATCAGGCTGTGAAAAGGCAGTGTGAATATAATTAGAGACTTTCTTTTAGTTTTTGTTAGCAAAAATGTATGTCTTGAATAATAAGTACCTTTTTGTCTTCATTCATGCATTTAATGCCTAGTAGTTCCCAGCTTAACACGGGAGTACTTGCCTTTTTCATCCTTATACAGCATGTAGATAGAAGACACCAAGAACCCACAAGTAAGAGTTTACCCAAAACCCTGGGCTTCTACTCCCTCAAGATTACACATGTTAAATTATCTTTTATCTGAGAATTGTTAAAAAAAAAAAAAAGAATATTTGCCTTATTTTCTTTGTTAATGGCTATATTGCCTCTAAATTGAGTTTTACTTTTAAGTGTATAATATTGTGTAATAGCTCATGTAATAGAAAAATGTTCATAATATAATTCAGCCTATATTGAATAATACACTTGGTTTAATCTTAGATTCTTGGAATCATGTTGTCTAACATTTGCCATACAAATTTTATAAATTACATGCAACTGAGGTTGCCAGTTCAATAACAAGAATAAAAGCCAGAACTAAATACTCAACCACTTAGTTTAACAATATATCTATTTTCAAAATGCCCTGACTAGGTTGAATGTTATTTCATGTAAATACATTTAAATCTTTAATCAGGATGACATAAGTTAATCAATTCCTTCATGCAAACATAAATTCAGCTTTATAAATAACTATTCATTTATCCTTTGTAACAGAAATAAATTTTGCCTTTAGAATTTATAAGTTACATATTTGAAACACTTATGTTGCTTAAGATGTTTTTACAGCTATATTATAAGATAAAATGACTTTTATCTCATTTTAGCTAAAAATTTTGTGCAGTATATGCAGTAAAATGTTTTGATTATAGTGATTATACTATTGCTGGTGGATATTTTTAGACAATATATTTTTATAAGTAGATATCCAATACCAGCACCATTTGTTGAAAAGATTGTCCTATACCCTACTGAACTGCTTTGCAACTTGTGTTGAAAAATTAACGGATCATAAACATAGTTATTTATTTACAGATTCCCAGTTCTGCTCTAACTACATGTCTATCATTATGCCAGTATCATATTGTCTTGATTATTGTAGTCTATACTACAGTAATTAGAGATGCCTGAAGCCATCTTTTGCACTGCAGACACTCTTCCTTACCCCCACAATGTAGTAGCCGTGAGGTTGTCCCCTGGTAATCAGGATCACTCACTCCAACCAGTTCTGCAACTGCTTTCTTTGCCTTTGACCTAGAGGCATAAAGAGCCTCTAGGCTCTGTTTCTTTATGTTTTGTAGTGGGAAAGTATGAATCTTCCAACTCTGTTCCTTTTCAGAATTGTTTTTGCTTTTCTGGGTCCTTTGCATTTCCACATAAATGTTAGGGTCAATTTGTCAATTTCTACAAAAAAGCCCATTAGACTACTAAGGAATGTAGAAAGGCTAAAGATCAATTCCAGAAGAATTAACATCTTAATAGTATTTAATCTTTCATTTCATGAACATGAGTAGATCTCCTTTAATTAGATCTTTAATTTCTCTTGTCAATGTTGTATTCTCTTGCACTTCCTCGGTTCGATTTATCTTAGGTATTTAACTCTTTTCATTCATTAACATCAGACAGCTATGTCTGATGTTAGCTGTAGGTTTTTTGTATGTGTCCTTTATCAGATTGATAATAATCTCTTCTATTCCTTATCTGTGAAAATTTTTGTTATGAGTACGTGCTGGGTTTATCTTTCTGTGTTTATTGAAATTTTCATGTATTTTTTTTTAGCTTTATCCTATCAATTGAGCATATGACATTAATTAGTGTTTCAATGTGAAACCAAATTCTGTATTTCTGGTATGAATCTAACTTGGTCATGGTTTATAATCTCTTCCATCTACTGCTGGCTTTTGTTTGCTAACATTTTGTTGTTGAGAAATTTTGTGTCTATATCTATATACATGAGAGATATTTGTACAAATTTGTAGAGCATTTGTTTGGCTGTAATATCAGAATAATACTATCCTTATAGTATAAGCTTTGGCAAGTATTCTCTCCTCTTCTGTTTTTCTGAAAGAGTTTGTACTGAATTGTCATTTTTTTCTTTAAATGATTCATAAAATTTACCAGGGGATATCAGGTTTGAGTTTTTCTCTGTGGGAAGACATTTTCATTACAATTCTATGTTTCATTTGTAATATACCAATTAAGGTTGTTTATTTTTTCTTGAGTCCATTTTGGTAGTTTGTGTCTTTCTAGGAATTTTAAAGTTTCTTCTGGATTTGTTTAATTTGTTGGCATCAACTTGTTCTTATTAATCCCTTATGATCTTTACAATTTCTTTAAGGACAATACGAATGTCCTCTCTTTCAATCCTGATCTTTGGTACTTTGTCTATTCTCTGTTTTACTTTGTTGATTCTAGCAAAGTGTTGTCAATTTTAATGACCTTATCAGAGAACCAACTTTTCATTTAATTAATTTTCTCTAACGTTTTTCTGCTTTCTGTCTCATTGGTTTTTGATCTAGTCTTTATTATTTTCTTCATTCTGCATGCTTTGAGTTTAGTTGGCTATTCTTTATCTGTTTTCTTAAGGTGAAAGTTTGTTCTTCTAATGTGGGTGCTTAATGCTATAAATTTTCCTCTAAGTGCTACTTTGGCTTCATCTCGTAAATTTCAATATGTTTTGTTTTTTCTTTTATTCAGTTAAAACCTTCTTCTTAATTTCCTTGTGGTCTTGTTGACCCATGGGTTATTTAGAAGTGTGTTGCTTAATTTTCAGATATTTGTGGATTTGTCCAAATTTTATCCATTTGTTGATTTCCAATTTAATTTCATTGGGTTGAAGAATATATCTTGCATGCTTTTGATTCCATTAAATTTATTGAGGTTTCTTTTATAATCAGGCTTGTAGTAGCCAGTCTTTATGGTTTGCACCAATGTAGCTGGGTCAGTGGAACTAGAGCAGCTTCAGGATAAAACTCCAATCTACTCATATTTAGAGGATTTCTGAAAGAGGTAATAAGTATTTAGGATTTAAATGTGGGGAGATAACTCTGCAGCCAAAATTTCTTGATAAGCCTGAACATAATTCTATTTAAAACTGCAATGTGGGTAAATATCATTGTGAAGAAAAGCTCTGGATAAAAATAGTTATTTTGTCAGAACATACCCATGGGAAAAGATTTAAATGTAGTTCTAAAAATTGTCTTCATAATTAAAGAGTCAAACACTTTCTTTGATTTCTACCCAGGGAAAAAAACAAATGTATGAATTTATGGTCAGAAGAAAAGCTTGAAGTGAATGATTTAATCCAAACAAGATGTAATGAGTCACCACTTGCATCAGGCTCAATGCCAGATATTGGAACCTAGTACCAGGGAGCTCAAGAAAGATTAAAGAATGTCTATTTAACTAAAAGTAGAACATTAAATAGTATAGGGCAAATTTTTATTTTAAAAAAGTCAAACTGCTGCATTTTACCTAACTTTCATCTACATTAGGAATGCATGATATTAAAAAAGGCAAAACAAAACTTTTAAGCAAAGTATCTGAGATGACGGTTTTATTATTTTATTTGGTAAAACAAAAAAATAAAATAAAATAAATCAACCAACCGTCAAAGAACACTGTTGCCATCCTCTCCAATTGCCACCACAAAAAATGCTAGCAAATAAATATAATCTTTTTATGTTAAAAAGAACCTAAACCCAGGAATTTTCACCTCTGAGTAGAAAGATAATTGTCAAATCTCCCTCTTCTGTCTTTTTTCCTCCTTTCTTTCTTCCTTTTCCTTCCTCCTTCCCCCCCTTTCTTCTTTCTGTCTTCCTGTCTTCCCTCTTACTCTTTCTTTTCCTAATTTTTCTCTATCTCCTCCTCCCCGTCTTCCTTTCCCTTCCTTCAGGAAAATAGGAAGCCAATATACTGAGCTGAAATATCTCAGGCTTTAAATGAAGATAGTGGCCCCAAACTAATGTCCAAGATAAAATATTCAGTACAAAGACATACATAAGCTTTGACACTGATTCAGTCCAGACCAAAAGGTGGAGAATATCTTAGTTTTTAAAGTTTGAATTATAATTATAGTTTTGCAGTAAATAAGATTCAGAATAAAGTTTTACAAAAGCAAAACCAACTCAAGTAAAAAAAAGTACTTTGGTAAATCTCAAATTTAAATATTGTTTCAATATTCTTCTTTATTTTATTGTGATTAAAATTTTCTAAAGTTTTGCTAAAGAGATCAATCTTTGAAACATCTGGACTTTATATTTTTACTATGGGCCTGAAACTATAGTATGTGTAGTGACAGGCACAACATGTGTAGGATTTGCCCCTTGCCATACAGGAGCTGACAATAGAATGGTGAAATGTCATTGCAAGTGACAATAACAACAAATACTGGACAATGCATGAGGAGAAGAAGAGTACTAACAAATCATAGATGTAGAAGAGAATTTCCATTTGGGATGATTAAAAATGTTTATAGCTTGAAAGAATAAAATTAGTTTAATTGTACTTGCATTCATTAGAAATGATACTATTTTAGGCTCTTCTACTATCCTCTGCGGCAAGGTGAGGATGAGGCTACTCACGCTTTCACTTATTGGTGTCTCTGCTAAATATGTAAAACATAGTACAATTAATTTACAATTTAAAAAGCCTCATTATTTTAGAATTTGATGAATATCTTAAATTATTAACTAAACTTTGATTTGTTGACTTCAAAAATGAATTTTCCCAGACTTAGTTTTTATTTAGTTTTGAAATCAGAGTGCAATTTTAAGAAAAATTTAACCCACATGTTTTTATTCATCAGTGCTTAAATTGTTTAAGTACATTATTGTTTTTCATGGATATTTTATGTTCCAAAGGCGTCTTGAGTTATTTTAGTAACATTTTTATTCTCATAAAACACAATAGTTATTTTTTAACCAGAGGATTACAAAACAATCTGGAAGAAAAATAAACCTCAAGTCTTGACTCTTTGAACACTCTTTTCTTTAAGTACATTGCTACCACAGTTAAAAGACCGTGGGTGTAGCCACCTTAGGAAAGAGAAAAGAGTTGGACCCAAACCAGTACAAGGCATTTGTGGAATAGCTTCCTTCTCCATTTATGAACAAAGAGCACATTCAGGTTTACAACTGAACGCAGGAGTATGAAGAATCACTAGGCTTGTTCATAGTGATTCAAGTAAAATTATTTGAGATGCATTTAGTGATGAAACCATGTCAAAATACAAAATATTTATAAGGAGAGAAAGAGCTCCATTTAGCAAATTTGTAAGAATGACAGAGATTCTCTTCATAGTCAGGAGAAGCCAGCCTTGACATAGTCCAGTGGCAACACCAGGACTTTCAGAATGAATCTATGCATGGACACCATGCGTAGATTTTTCATCTGATCACTGCTCAGCCCAACACAGCCACAGACATAGAGAAGTAATGTAAGAAATAAATAAGCTAGATGGACTGGATTATATGCAGGTGAACGAGGCCACTGCTAGTGAGATTGGGAAGTGGTTCATCATGGAAAATTTCTCTTCATTTAGTTTGTAATCTGGCGTTCCATGATTAGGAATTTATTTCTTTGGCTAGAAGCTTTGTACTCTGTAACAATTTCCATCATTCCATTAAAAAAACACAATAATCTTTCTTAGTCAATGAACATTAGTGATGAAGTTTGTCAAATTCTTTACAGGGATTTTGAGTTTTGATGGGAAAAAACAAATTTTGCTTTTTGGGGAGAGTTTTGATAGACTAGATATAACTGTAAAAGTCTTTAAAAATGCACTTAATTTCCCAAGATCCCATCCACCTAGATTTAAAAAGGCAGAATAAAAATGAAACTTTCTACCATGTTCATAGTCAAATCCAAAAGCAATCTGTCAAGGAAATTCAATTCTGTAGTTGGTTGAGTTATTTATAATCTAATAAAGATCACATGATATTTTCTGGTATAGTTCTCTTGGTGTACAGCTTCATGAACGATACCAGTTTAAGGTTTTTTCTTCTGTTGAAGGCCAAATATCCAGACAGCAGTTAGATAGCTTTAAAAAAATCTTTTAAATATTATTTTTAAGTAAATAAGTATAACTATATATATTTATGGATAAAATGTGCTATTTTTGATATATGTATACAACCCATGCAGTCCTCCCTCTACTCTGAAGAAAATAGATATTGACCCAGCTCTACTGGGGTAGGTTTATTGTATACAAAGGTGTAAGTTTTCTACCAAAGGGTAAAGAGTTATCATCGAAATACTAGAGGTGCAAATCTAATCTCTAGAAAGCATGTGTGGTAGCTCCCAAATCTGTTTCATAATAGATGCCTGGTAATAGTAATGTCTGAATTTGTTTTAAATTTGGAATCTTTTCAAACATTACATTCGTATATTTCCTCATTTTATCACTGCATTTTCATAGAGGAAGATATAAATCAACGATTTTTACAGATGTAGTAATTGAATCTTAGGGTAGCTATGAAAACCAAATCTTTAAAAAAAGAAAAAGTGCCCCGTGGTTCTGTTCTATGAACTACAGTTCCTTTCTTATTCAGGCATCTCCTTCTTTGTTTCCAAGTGCAAGACATGGAAATCTCTCAAGGTTTCCTTTAAGAATATATGTCTACACTTTTCAGAATAAAGTTTCTGAAGTCCATTCTAGGGGCAGGTAAGAGCCCAGACTCTGGACATTTAAAACTACCCATGGGATCTAACATCTGAGTACCATGATAGATTCTTTTTGCCCTTCTCTCTTATTTCAGTACACCTGAACTGAAGTTGTAATTCTTGGAGAGTTTCACAATGGGAATGCAGACCTGGGTGCTAGCTACTTTCTGCATGTTAAAAGGTAATTGAATAGGAGCAAATACAAGTACAATTGGATATGTAGGCTAGAGGCACTAAGTTGCAGTCTCAAAGAGGTCACACTGAAATGAATATTTTAAAAGAACTATAAAATTGCATCTAAGATAGATGGGGAGCAGAAGCAATATTTAAATGAAATTGTTATGGATATAAGTCACTTTTCAAGCATTATAACTACTTCTAACATAAAATATGTTTTCACTTCATATATAAAACATTGTTATTATTCACATCTTATGACATGTTAACATATTAAAACTTAAATGTTTAATGCATATATTAAAATTTTGTGTCATCATTAACCGAGCTGATGAATTCTTTTTGGAAAAAATAACTGGAAAAGATGTATCAGGAGAGATAATTTTTACAATTAGAATAAAAATATGTAACTTAAAGTATAGTGAGATAAAAATGTCTGATTCAAAGTTCCAAACCCCCTTTTCTCTTTTCTCTCTCTCTCTTTTGTTTTTCTCACAGGAAGGAATCCTACTGCCATTTGTTTTCCTATTAAATGACATTTCAAATACTTTATTATAAACATAAATTACATCTTTCAAGAAGGCAAATGAGAAACTAAATTTGAGATCTGGCTTGCATTTCTACACCCTACCCAAGACTAAATAGATGAACAGTTGCTTTATAGATCGTATCTGAAAGATAAACAAAAAGAGACAATATCTTATAGAAAACACGTCACTTGAAACTGACATCTGCCCTTTAATTCACAAACATCATCCTAACCCCTGTCACTTCACTTGACATCTGTCACATATCCTGATATATGAAGCTGTGGAAAAGAGCAACCTTATTTGCAGTTGGTGAGAAAAAAAAATTATATGTATACATATACACACACACACACCACAAACACACACGTGTATACACACATACATATATAAAATTTTTTACACATATGTGTGTGTGTAACTTTTTAAGCTGCTTTGATTTAAAGTGCTTTGATTTACCTATAGATATGACTTCCTCTTCATCAGTATTTTAAGATGACAATGCTGTTGTTCATACACTAGTTCACCTACATCTAGTAATGGATGCTGTGAGAGACGCTGAAAGTCCTCTGTGCCCAGATAAACATCCTCTGTAATATAGAAAATTTTCACCATTAATTTGGTTTCTTTGAATCAAAGCATCTCAAGAAGATCCTTATGAGATGTCCACATATTACCTGGGATGAGTCACTCATGAATACATTTGTACTAATTATCATCAGTTATTACATTAATGGAGAAAGGTTCCGTTGAAGTAGAAAAAAGGAAGAACTGCAATAGAATGAGACAATGAGTGGGAGACATCTGGAGTCTACATGTAGACCTTTGCTACCTGCAGTACAACCTGTTTCCGCCTCACCTGGGAAATTGTTAGAAATGCAAATTCTCAGGTTCCACCCAGTGCCTACTAAAGTGGCATGCTTGGGAGTGAAGCACAGGAATCTGCATTTTAATAAGCTCTTGAGATGATTCTGATGCTTGCTAACATTTGTCAAGCACTGGTCTAAACTTGAGAATAATGAGACCCACTGGCAGACTGAGAAGGGTGGGTAAGTAGAGCTGGAAGAAGTATTTCACACACCACTTATGTTTATTTCACAAATTTATTTACATTCACCGTGATCTCAGTTATGTTTAACCTCAAACACAATACAAAATTAAATTGCCAGTATAAATTTATACCCCAAAACTCCTATGATATTTGCATATGTCATAATGACATCACTGGTTAAAAATGCTTATATTTAACAAGTATATAATTTCAGAAGTTTTGGGAGTGTTCCCTAGGGAAATTAAAATTTTGAAGAATCATTATCTATGCAAGCATTGTTATATCTGAAGCCTTTGGGCATGAATCTAAATCTTTCATGAATAGTACAAATCTTTGGGCATGAATAGTACAAAAACAAAATGATAACAACCAACCAAAAAATACTACTGGGAATCAAAGGGTCTAAAGAGACTTGTGAAGTCATCCGTAATCTCTCAACTTGTAGATTTTAATTGTGCTCACTAAGGATGAGTCCTTCTACACAGGAGATGTGGCTCTGAAGAAGACGAAGCTGGTGACTCAACAAGAAGAGGATGGACTGGGCTGGAGATGGGCTGCCTTGGCCTCAGGACACAGGAGCTGAACTGAGGCCTCCTGATCTATAGGAAGCACCTTTCTTCCCTAAATCTGCCGTGGACTTTGGTTAGGAGAGTTCTTACCTGCTTCCTGTGGGGACAAAATATTGGCTCTGTGGCAACTTGAAAATCACTTCTGCTCCTTAAAAAATCTAAGATTTTGGCCAGGCGCGGTGGCTCACACCTGTAATCCCAACACTTTGGGAGGCCAAGGCGGGTAGGTCACGAGGTCAGGAGTTCGAGATCAGCCTGACCAACATGGTGAAACCCCATCTCTACCAAAAACACAAAAATTAGCTGGGCATGGTGGTGCGCACCTGTAATCCCAGCTACTCAGGAGGCTGAGGCAGGAGAATCGCTTGAACCTGGGAGGTGGAGGTTGCAGTGAGCTGAGATCGCTCCACTGCACTCCAACCTGGGTGACAGCATGAGACTTCATCTCAAAATATATATATATATATTATATATGTATATATAAGATTTTTTAAACTGGATTTGTTTTCATCGAAATGAAGGATTGTAGTAGATTAATGTTTTCTTATTACAGAAACAAATTATCTAATTTATAGAAAAAGTGGGAAATCCAGGTAAACAAAGTTCAAAATAAACATGGATATACTTCCTTCCCAGGGATGAGCAGTTACTTTAGCATATATCTCTGCAGATCTTTTTATTGCTGTTTTAAAAAAATAAAGTCAATACTGTATGTTATTTTACCATCTACGTTATTCACCTATCAATATGTCCTAACACCTTTTCATGTCAATAATTGCTCTTCTATAACATTTTTAATGGCTGCTGAGCATTCCATTTTATGGCTGTATCATAATTTATTTACCAAATTCCCAATTGTTTCCTATATGCAATTTCTAATTTGTCACTATTATGAAGTGTGTTCTGGTGACTCATCCTGATAGTTACGTTTTTATGCCTGGCCTTATAAATTCCCAACAATAAATTTGTAAAATAGTTAACACGTGTGTGTTACTAAATACCTACTCATCAGTTGACCCATCTTACTCAGATAAAGAAAATACTATGTGTACTTACCGTTGAACTTCATCTTGTTAGATCTAGTGCATTCCTCAAGCCTGCAGGGAAGTTGTCAGAGCCCAGTTTGATAATCAAATGAAGTCACTGTTCTATTCTACTTCATGGCAACTGGCAATTTTGTACATAAGACTTTTGCATGTGCACAATTTTAATAAGATATCCTAGGAGCAAGACAATTTTAAAATTCATGTTCTTTTAGATTTTAGAAAGAGAATATGGCATATATACTATGTATCGATGTTCCTGCTATGATTCCATATGTGTGTTACTGGAAAATCTGTGTTCCACAACATGGTACTCTAAACCTAAGGAGGCCTACGAGGAAAATAAGTTTGTGGCAGACATCCCCAAATCCTTTGGAATTTTGTAATCAAAATAGTAACAACAAAAGCAACAAAAAGCTGTTTTAATAAAATTGTAGCATAGCTAATCTCTACTGACATTTACACATAGTGCCCCAATTAGTCAATCCTTTACCACACAAAATCATGGAACTCTTGCTTTATAGGGAAAGAAGTAAGGAAGGATATTTACTTTTAACAGTGACCATTAAAAAAAAAAAAAACACTTTGATTTAAGGTGTACCCTTCATTTATCTGCTATTTAATATCAGAGGAGGAGTTATCTTTGCAGAATTTTTGTTTACACTTGTAGCTTTTCCTGATAACTAAACCTAGTGGTTCTAGAAACTTAGTAGTTCTAGATGCCACTAAGACAGCTACTACTAGTACTTGCAATTTTCTGGGTTTTCAGCTTGTTTTATTAAAATTATACATTTCTAGTGTCTTTTTTTAATTTATGTTTTATTTTATTTTATTTTATTTTAATTTTATTTATTTTATTTTATTTTATTATTTTATTTTATTTTCGAGACACAGTTTTGCTCTTGTTGTCCAGGCTGGAGTACAATGGTGCGATCTCGGCTCACTGCACCCTCTGCCTCCTGGGTTCAAGCGATTCTCCTGCCTCAGTCTCCTGAGTAGCTGGGATTACAGGCACGCACCACCACGCCCAGATAACTTTTTGTATTTTTAGTAAAGATGGGGTTTCACTATGTTGGCGAGGCTGGTCTCGAACTCCTGACCTCAGGTGATCCACCCCCCTCAGGCTCCCTGTGCTGGTATAATAGGCATGAGCCACTGTGCCCAGCTGGGGTCTTATCTTGAATTGTGAGAAAAGTTGCCCTAACTGCTTCAAAATATTAACATGCAAGAAAAAGACTAAACCAAAAGGGATTCTACATTACATTGGCATAATTCTCCCATTTTCAATAGAATATGAGTCAATTTATATTAAAGAAGCATAAATTATGGCAGAACAAACTGCATTGTCAACATTCTAGTGATGTCTAGGGTAGCACCCTATAAGCTGATTCATTAGTATTTCTTCAGTAAAAATTAAAATCTTCATACTAAGCAGAATCAATAAAGACAATAAAGAGACTCACATTAGTTCGTTCAGGGTTAACACTGATGAGTTCAAGTCCCATGAGCTTTTATCATCAAAAAATACAGGGAAACCCCTTTTAGGTTTTGGTACAGCAGCTAGTGAATAATAGACATTTGCCCCTTCATCAAGACCCTAGTGAAAGTTTGCACAAGGCAGTTATGAGGACAGTCCACCAGTTACACTAATCTGTGAGTTCTCACCTGCCCCTGGTTAAAAAGCCTGGCATTCTTGCATTAAGTCAACTTCAGTTTCTAAATGTTGGAGACTTTTCATTTCCGCATGCCCAGACACAACTTCTGGATTCAAGGCCCCAGTCATTCAGTCTTTCCTGACCTCCTCACTGTTAGCCCCACTGCTCCTTTCAGAAAAGTCTCTTTACAGCATGCCAATAGGTTACAATGGCGTTGGAATAAGATTTCCTGTTCCCAGGCTTGCACTTCTCTAGTTTTTGTTTTTGTTTTTGTTTTTTTAACCTAGAATTACATTCCTCACTCCTCTCTGTGTCCAAATTTTTACTCTCAATTAATTATATGATAACCCTGTTCTTAGCAACTCCTTCTTTTCAATTACTATAGAACTAATTACTAATTACCTATGATAATCATATCACACTCAATATATAAAGGCTTGTAATAGCATATATAAGTGTTGTAGATGGCAATTCTTCCCATTTCTCTATCTCTATTCTGGGCTTTTGTGTGTTGTTTCTATGGCAGAAAACCATGCCTTTTCTGTATTTATAACTCATTTATAAAATGTATTTATAACTCATTTGCATCCATTAGTGTACTCCCAATAAACAGACTAATTTATCAGCTGGCAAGAAGTTAATATCTTGACTTCAAAGGAAGGGTGGAAGCAGAATTCCTTCCTCTTAAAGAGACCTCAATGTTTTCTCTTAAAGCCTTCAACTGATTGGATGAGGCCCACCCTCATTATGAAAGGTGATCGGCTTTACTCGAAATCTACAGATTTAAATGTTAACTACATCTAAAATCTACCTTCACAGTAATATCTAGACTAGTGTTTGGCCGAACTACCGGCCACCATAGCCTATACAAGTTGATACAGAAAGTTAATCATCACATCATTTGACCATTCCCCTTCTAACAGTCATTTAGATTATTTCTGGATAGTTAGCCATTACAAAAATTGCTACATTAAGCTTGTGCATAACCAGTTCATATATTCATAAGCATATCTTTGCTCTACATTCCTAGAAGTATAATTGTGGGGTCAACTGTTAGGTGAATTTGCTACTTTGAGGAATATTAGCAAATTGCTTTTCATAGTGGTTGTAGCAATATACATTTACATCAGCAGTGTACAAGAGTTTCTGTTTCATCAAACCGTCCCAACAGAGTGTATTACCAAACGTTTTGAAATTTTGCAAAATGAGAGTCGACAAATAGTACCATATTGATTTTCTCTTACTATGTATGAGGAGGAGCTTCTATTAAAATGTTTAACAAGCACTTATACTTTTTGTGAATAAATTGTTCATATCCTTTGTCTATTTCCCATTGTCTTATGATATTTCTATAATAAGTTCGAGTTAGTTCTATAATAATCAAAACTGCAAAATATATCATGTTTTTGAGCTGCAAATATCTGTTTCCATTAGTATATTTTCACCATTAGGATTTTTAATAAGAGCTTTTAAGCATTTCAACAGTTTAAATACATTTTAATTAAAATTTTATATAAACATAAGGAATTTGAAACATTACATGTACACAGATCAATGAATTTTCATTCAGTGAGTAAAGTTAACCTTTGTAAATACCATTCAGAGTAAGAACTAGTACTCCATAAATACTTCCCCAAATGACACTTCCAGTTACTATCAGTTCCTCCCCAAAGGTAGAGACACCAACACACATCAGTTATGCCTGGGTTTAATATTTGCATGTTTGTTTATAATATTTATTATGTTTATTATATATAAAATTATACGATTTATAAAAGTTATATAAAGAATCTGTATTTTTTGAGTGTTTGACTTCTTTTGTCCAAATTCTATTTATAAAATTCATCCATGTTATTTTATATTAATTACTTTATATATAATTAGTTTATCCTCAATACTGTGTTAATATATCATAATTTATTAATTCATCAACTCTTAAAAGCCATTTACGATTTTGCCATTTTTAACTACCTTAAGAATGCTGCTAGAACATGCCTGCATCTTTTAGAGACTATATGCATACATTTCTGATGACTATATATTTCAGAATGGAAGTGTTGGTTGTGCTCAACGTTAATACATACTGCAAACAAATGATAAACTGTGACTGTAAAATGTTAAACTCCCATCATCAACAGTGTATCTATCATTTTAATGTTAGTTCCTCTATGTAGTGGTCCCTTATTGTGTGTGTGTATGTGTGTTGTATTCTTCTGGTGACTAATGAGGGTGATCACTTTTTTGGACTATCTCTATTTAACATTTATTTTAAATTTCATTATTTTAGTGTCTGCCAACTGAAGTTTGATATATGTTCTTTCTCTATCTTTCTGCTTGAAAGGGGAAATTGGATAATTGATTTTTAACCATTCTTCTTTTTTAAAAGTAGAAATTTAAGACTATACATTTTCTTGTAAGTATTGCTAGCTGCATTCCTGAAGGTTTGATACTTTATATTTTTTCTGGCATTTAATCAAAGTTTTTCTAATGTCTATTATTTTTTAAAAAAATTATGCATTTTTCAAAAGTGCTTTGTTTAATTTCCAAGATGTTGGGGGGATTTTTTAGTTTTCTTCTTATTATTGATTTCTAACTTAATTTCACTGTAGTCAAAGAATATACTTTGAATGACTTAAAACCTTTGAAATGTGTTGAGCTTTGCTTTATGATCCGGCATGTGGTCAATTTTGCTAAATGTTCCGTGTGCACTCTATTGTCATTGGATGCAGTATTCTGATGTCAATTAGATCAGATGGGTAATTGTGTTTGTGGAAGACATTGTAAAAGATGGCCTTCAATTATCCTTGCCCTCTGATAATCAAACCCTTACATAATTCTCTCTACTTGAATTTTGGTGGATCCTATGACTTGCTTCTTACCAATAGAACAGAATTATGTTATATAAGATTGTACCATCAGTCACTTTCACTTTCTGATTTTGATGAAGAATGCAGCCCTGCTGGAAGGGCCCAAGTGACAAGAAACTGAGACTAACAACTGAGGTTAAAATGAGGTTGACCTCTAGCTAATAGGCAACAAGAAACTAAGGGACTTGTTCTAACAGCCTGTAAGAAAGATAACTATGCCAAGAAGGGTGTGATCTTAGAAGTAAATCCTTCCCCAGTCAAACATTGAGATGAGGCTGCAACTCCGTTGGACACCTTGATTGCAATTCTCACATGAGCCTCGGAGGCAGAGAGAACGAGATAAAAACAGTGCCAGGCTCCTGACCCACAAAAACTGTGAGATAGTAAAGTATGTTGTTTGAATCAGGCTTTCCTGTTTAAACCCCACAAACATATTTCATTGCTATTTGTTTTCAGTGAGTCACCATTTATATGACTAAGCCATCCTCCTCCGTCTCTAGTTCTTTACATCTTCTCACGTCTACTACCAGTTGAATGTAGATAGCCTCTGAGATTCAGAGTTCCAATTTCTGGAAATAAAAATATGATGAATTTAGATGATCTTTATTCTTTCTAGACAGTACTTTCACACAAGTCTATTTTCCAGGTTTCTCAGAGGCAGATAACATTGCTGCTTTTGTACTAATGAACACTCATAGTCCACGGACACAGAAAGGCAGGGATGGTGTCATGACATCCGTGTTCTCGGTGTCATCTGGGGCCTCTTTTTTTTTTTAGCGGGAAATTATAGACAGCCACCCCTCTGGAATGGGGATTTGCAGTATAGCAGGCTTTGAATAGATTGGACAAACCTCTAATACACACTCTATTTGGTGTATTTTTTTGGCATTTGTCTATAACTTTTCCCTACGGAACTCATGATATAAGGATCTCTACAGCTCTTATGTGCCTTTCTGTCCTGCTATTTTCATGGCAGGTGTTGCCTTGGAAGGTTTATAAATGAAGAGAAACTAAGGAACTGGCTCATGGATGGATTTCCATGTCTGGCAAACCTAGAAGGTAGATATCACGGCCACATGTTTTTCTTGTCAAGGTAACTTCTGCATTTAGGTTTATGTAAAGACAGTGAGACTAACTTAAAGACCTTTATTCTCCCTACTTTGGGCAATCTGTCCTGGTTGATTGTATCAATTTTTCCCACGAAGTTTTTCACTTCTCTGCCCCTCTTCATTAATTACAGGGGTAATAGAAGCACTGGGTATACATAGGCATATAAACTTTTGCTGCATTTTCTCTATTGAGTCTTTGCTACTTTTTGATTTTTACATACCTCAGGGGTATATAAATCTTTTCTTTTAATAGGACATTATATTTTGCTATATTTCAGTGGATGTTAGGGAAAGACAGTTTTTAACTGTCATGATAAACTGCAAGTTCTCTTGACTGATTTTCCTGATTGACTTCGTGCAATACTATTTTTCCTTTTAAGAAAAAAATATTATTTTGATCTTTCTCATTGTAAAAAAAAAAAGTTCTCATGTTATTTTCTTTTCCCTTATAACTGAATTAACCATTCAGGGAAGCTCTTCAATGAAGATGTATTTCAAAGAGGATTCCTTCATTCAAAGCGAGCTACCAGTAGTTATTATTTCAGACCTATGCCATTCATTTACTCAATTTCCCAGCCAGAATATTTGGAAATCCTGAATTTATTCTACTTGATGACATTGACTATATATTATTTGATCAGCAAATTGAATTCAATGCATTGTCTAAAATACTATTCTAATCTCTTTCTGTTTCCTAATTCAGGACCATTGCTTTGGTTCAAGTCTTCATAACTTCTTTCCTATAGAAGTAAAATCTCCCATCCTTAACTCTTTCTTCTTTGAGTTGATCTCTGTGGTCTACCCATTCTAAGGGGGTTAACATCCTTTAATGTAACCCCAGTTGCCCAGTATGTTATGTTAAAGTTTCTTAACATGATCTTCAGACTTTATCATGTAACTTTATTTCTCTTCTTAAACCTCAGGAATGAACTGCTTAATTCTCTGAAATGCATGATATTCTGTCATCTGATTTTTTTCTGGCTAAGATTCTGGTAAAATTTACTCATCATTCAAAACTCACACTAAGTAACACTTTCTATCCCCACACTCAGACAAGGATAATCATTGTTTTCCCTTTGTGCTCCTATAGAATTTTGCATCTATCATAACAAATCTTAAGAGTTTTTCTGTTTCTTTTTCTTTTTTGTCCTCTAGACTTTCACATTCTTCAGGGAAAGGTCTGTGTTTTATTCTTTGTTCTATCAGCAATTAATATACTGGTGAACATTCTGGAAAAAATATAAAATGTTAATGGATAAAAAAATAAATGATCAAATACCTCTGGATCAGTATAAATCCATCATCGCTTTTAAAAAATGTCTAGCGTATATCCTTCAGGTAGTAGGAAAACAAATTTATTTTTCTATATATAGGAAAAATAAAATTCTGTGGGTACTATTAAATATCTTGTTACCCTGAGGTATTTATGAGGTTTCTGAATTGAATTGAAATTTCTCCCTCAAAACAAATCTTAGATACAAGTCAAGTGTTCTTAGGGGACTGATACTAGAAAAAGAAACAACAAGCAAACCAAACATTAGGTTTTAGTCTAAGAATTTGAGTGCTTTTTTAAACCCACCAATATAATCAGATTTATATTTATTTTTACAGAAATGTTTGCTCAGCTAATGCATTCCTAATCAAATAATGGGTGTTCCATGATGGAAATTTCAAATAAAGTTCTTAAGGCTGTCAAAAACTAAATAAGCTAACCAGAATTATATTTCTTTGTTTCCTGGTGGATCTCATAAGTGCTTCAAGAGGAATACAGCATATTTAGAAAGAGGCCAGATAGGCACTCAAGCGCAAGTGTACTCCTTCATTCCTCACCCTCAACCAATGATTTCATACATATATTCTGGTGAAATACGTCTGTTTTTGAATTGACAAATATCTCCATGATCTATCACATTTTAAAATTATTTGTATTTGTTTCAAACAAACTCCATGCCATCTCAAAATTAAAAACTACAATTCCATTAAGTAATCTATTTTGTGCTTAAAAAGAGTATCGTATGGCTAGTCACATGAATTCTAACCCATTAGTGTGAATGATGATCAATTAATTTTTAACTTAGAGTGCACAAACGCAGAATGCATCCTGTTAAATGCAACTTTAGGTGATTTTGAAGTTGACTTTGAGTCCCTTTGTTGAATCTTACAAAAGTCTTTGGCATGATTCATTCAGCTCATTGGGTTTTTTCAGTTAGGCTCTTCTAAGCCTAATTTTGAGACACAGCAATCGCAGAAAACTTATTAACACAGTATTCTTGAAAGCCAAAATCGAGACACTGTAGACTACAGCATATTATCAATGAAATACTCATGAAAACAACCTCACTTTATTTTCAGTTTTGTGGTTCATAGGGCATTAGTAATTAAGACAAGTTTTATGAGGCATCATTTTGCAAGATTTGATTAAAATGGATTTGAAAGCACTGGAATGAAATGGCAACAGTTCAGATTGTCTGTGTTTACTCTTGTTTGAAATTTCTCTCAATGGGAGGTGCCAGAACAGTGGGCCACAAGTTCAACCTCTGTAAGTCTGAGAACCTTATTTATTTGAGAAGAATCTGGTTCACATGTTGTAAGACAATCTGAGCAAAATAAGATTGATGCCCTATGAGCTCATGAGGCATTAAGACAATCAGTCATAGAAGGAGACAGCCAAGATGACATGTCACATCACGAGGACCCCAAAACGCTCAAGTCTACTCTGAAGGGTGGTTGCTATTGTTGTTGTTGTTTTCAGTCTATCCAAGACAGGGAAAAAAGATCGCATGACTCTTAAGGAAATATTTGACCTCTAAAATTAAAACATCAAAAATAAACAGTAAAGAAGAAAGTTATGTAAAGACCGTCCTTAAATGTGTTTCTTGCAAAGTCACAGTCATTCTTGGCAAACTTATTTTTAAATGGCAGTAACAAGAACAATAGTAGTACCCACCTTCAGGTTCTACCTCTCATGCTCCAGTTACCGTGGAACTCATGTTCTGGATACCCTTTATTTCCTATCATCTTCACAAGAGAGTTCGATGACTTTTGGAAGGGGGCAGGTAAAGAAATGGAGACTTCAAGAATTCAAAAGGCAGCAATTTTTCCAAGACCACATCCCTAGGAGTGGAGGAGGTGAAATGTGATTTTAGGTATGTCCAATTCCAAAATCACCTCGTCACACAGAAAAGAGTGGGCTGGCGCGGTGGCTCAAGCCTGTAATCCCAGCACTTTGGGAGGCTGAGACGGGTGGATCACGAGTTCAGGAGATCGAGACCATCCTGGCTAATCCGGTGAGACCCTGTCTCTACTAAAAACTACAAAAAACTAGCCGGGCGAGGTGGCGGGCGCTTGTAGTCCCAGCTACACGGGAGGCTGAGGCAGGAGAATGGCGTGAACCCGGGAGGCGGAGCTTGCAGTGAGCTGAGATCCGGCCACTGTACTCCAGCCTGGGCGACAGAGCGAGACTCTGTCTCAAAAAAAAAAAAAAAAAAAAAAAAAAACAGAGTGCCTCACTTAATTTGAATGGATAAAAATTAGTGTGCTCTGAGGTCAGCAGCTGATAAGTGCAGGAGAGACTGTTCCCATTGCTGCGTGATATTGACGCTGGCTACCATCGCTGCCTAGGTGAGCCCTGGCTGCTGTGCTGCTGTTCCTGCTGCCCTGTGTCCCTGGGATGGGTCCTTAGCTATCGCTCCTCTCTTTGTCCCAAGCCTCAGATTCAGGGCCTCGGTAGGAACATTCAGTTGGCCAAATATTGGCCATAGGGTTATGTCATGGCTGTCAGAGGTGAGGGAGGGAATATCTGCCTCCTGTCGGGCTGCAGCCCACCAGGATCCACAAATAATACATGCAAGCAAGAACTCCACAAAACAGGGAAGCTTCCAGTTCTGCCTCTGCAACTTTGTGACCGTCTGATCTCAGCCACTATCCTACTTGTCTGCATATTAAAGTAACATCCTCTTAACTGGTGCACCTATGGCTTCATTTTGTCTCTCCATTCACAACAGAGTAGCCAGAGGACTCCTTTTAAAACACGTCAGATTGTGTTACTTCTTTGCTCAAAACCCTTTGGTGGGTTCTCTTCTTGCTCAGAGTGAAACCTTAAATCTAATTTTCAGATATGTTGGCAGGAGTAAGGGAGCAACCAAGGAGAGATAGTGAGGCAGTCAGAGGCTAGCAAGATTAGAACGTTGTTTTTAAGCCTACATGTAAATGTTTACTTCAGTTTCCACTGGCCCTGAGTCCCATGGGGATGATGTAGAGGCAGGCCCAGGTGGGTGCTGTACACACAGTAGGTTTGTGTCACTTTGGAGGAACTCCAAGCTTAAGAGACACCAGTCTTAGAAGTGAGCTGCTAGTAAATCAACCTATGTTTCATAATAAACACATTCTCTTATTATACTGGATATCAAATGAACCTGCTCTCCACATCAGAGGAAGAAGTCTTCTCTGCCTTCCAAGGCTGTTCATTTGATCTGACATAAAAGCTGCCACAAAACAAGCTGAAACAGAATAGATAATAGAGAAACATCTTCCAAAACATGCTAGCTAGGTATATGCCTATAATTTAATGCTCCCTATACATTTTAAGATGCCCAAAATATCTCATAACAATATATTAAAATAACATGAACTTTTTACATAGTTGGCCCTGGGTACTAAATATCTTCATTAGATGGAACTTGCTAGTTGTGCTGTTTTAATTTTCTACTTGTACTAATTATTTTCTATTAGATCTCTGATAATGAGAGAAGTTATTAAAATGCTTCATTATTTTGGATTTTTAATTTTATCTTTATATTTCTTTCAATTTCAACTTTGTATATTTTATTGCAATGTTTCTTGGAACATAAAAGGTGTTCCTTTTTATTTTTTGCTAATGAGTTTTAAAATTTGTTATGTATGATTCTCTATATCTATAATCGTGCTTTTGTTTTAAAGATTATTTTGTTCTAATGATAGTTATTGCTACACTTGATTTATTCTGTGAGCATATCAATTAGAATCCTCACTGGAAACAGATGGTCCACTAAAGCTCAGTAATTGAGGATATTTTAATAAAGAGAATATTTTTAAAGTAGTGGACAAGATCTGGGGAGACAAGGGATTTCTGTAGTACCTGGAGTTACAAAGATTTTAGTTCCATGTGTTTTGAAATCTCCCCTTTCCCATCCCAACAGTTACTATTACTGTTTAATGGAGTTGACATTGCACAGTAAATTCATTAAAAAGTTTTATATTTCTCACAAAACTGTCTGTCCATTCATTCTCTCAGGTTTCCTTTCCCAGACTCTGGTTTATGTCTCAGGTATAGCTGGTAGCTTATCTAGCAACTCTTAGGCACTAGAACAGCTATTTTAAACCTGAGACATCCAAATGACATGTAATATGAACTTCAGTCTCTCATCTTATTGGAAACTTCTACTAGTACTCAAATCTGACTTGTGAGTTCTACTAACCCTCCATGCTACTTTTTCTCCACTCAACTGGGGTGTGGCAAATATTCAAATACTGGTTTTTTAATGTTGGAGTTCTTTTAAGGCTTTTTCCAGTAAATCCTCCCATATTCTTGCAGAGATCATAGAATTCTTTAAATGACACAACCCCTTCTGGTGTCTCAGCATTCACTTGGGTTCCTGGCTTCGTGGTACATTCCATGTGTATTAGTTTTCTCTTGCTGTATAACAAATTACCACAGACTCAGCAACTTAAAACAATACCCATTTATTACATAATATCACAGTTCTGTAAGTCAAAAGTTAAGGCAAGTTCAATTGTGTTCTCTACTGAAATCGAGGCATTGACCAGTCAAGGCCTTATCTGGAGGCTCTGGGGAAGAATCTGCTGCCAAGCTTTTAGAAATTACTGGCAGAATTCAGTCTCTTTTGATTGTAGGACTGTGGTTGATGTTTCCTTGCTTTCTGTCAGCTAGAGGCTTTGCTAGGTTCTAGAGGCTGTCCGCCCTCAAAGTCAGTAATGGTGTTATGAAATCTTCTCATGCTTCAAACCTTTCTGACTTCCTCATTCTGTTAGAAGCGCAGATCATAAAGCATCTATTTGTACTATGTGCAGATAAATATTTTGTAAACTTTCCAAAATTATAGCAGAAAATTGGTAACCATAAAATGTTACAGAGTTGATTAAAGAAAAACTAGAATTTCTAGTTTGAAATGAAAATTATTATGTGAAAAGAGGCTTCAGACTCTGAATATTCTACTGAAAGGAAGCAGATTGACAAAACTATTGAACTACAAATACATACTACCTTTCAGGTAAGAGAAAAGGAGACTTAAGGGGTAAACAGAAAACTCTTCAATTTATTGTTTATTTAATTAATTTATTTTTAGAGATGGGGTCTCACTATGTTGCCCATGCTGAAGTAAAGTGGCTAGTCATAGGAATGATTGTGGTACACTGCAGCCTCAAATTCCTGGGCTCAAACCATCCTCTCATCTCAGCCTCCCAAGAAGCTGGGACTAACAGGCATGTGCCATTGCACCCAGCTCAAACTATAACTTTAAAGGGTTTTACTGGTTGGGTCAGGCCTATCTGGATAATCTCCTTATCTGAAGGTCAAATGCTTTGGAACTTTAATTATATATGGCAAAATCTTTTCATACCAACACTGAAATTTGTGTTTGATTAAATAACCAGAGGATGGAATCCTTGTGAGTCATCTTTATATTTCAGTCCATTGCCTGGTCCCCCAAAAGTCACATACCTCCCAAATGCAAAATACAATCTCCCTTTCCAAGTCCTTCTGATAGTCATTTAAATGTGTGAATGTAAATAAGCTATGGTCCACAGCTATGAAGCAAACACGAATCTAGGTTTGCTGTGAAAGTATTTTATAGACGTGATTAACATCTACAACCAGTTGACTTTCTCTAAAAGAGATCACCTTAATAATCTGGGTGGGCCTGATTCAATCAGCTTAAAAGTCTTAAGAGCAGAATGAGGAAGAAGAAATTCCATCTGTGAATGGCACCATCAGCCTTTCCAGCCTGTCTTTTCTGATCACTTGCTCTATGGATTTTGGACTTGCCTAGTTAATCCCCACAATTGTAAATTGCAAGAAATCTGTCTATGCGAGGACCAGCTGGGAGGAATTAAAGACACACACACAGAAATATAGAGGTGTGGAGTGGGAAATCAGGGGTCTCACAGCCTTCAGAGCTGAGAGCCTTGAACAGAGATTTACCCACATATTTATTGACAGCAAGCCAGTGATGAGCATTGTTTCTATAGATTATAGATTAACTAAAAGTATTCCTTATGAGAAATAAAGGGATGGACCGAAATAAAGGGATGGGTTGGGCTAGTTATCTGCAGCAGGAGCATGTCCTTAAGGCACAGCAATAGCTCATGCTATTGTTTGTGGTTTAAGAATGCCTTTAAGGGGTTTTCCGCCCTGGGTGGGCCACGCATTCCTTGCCCTCATTCCGGTAAACCCACAACCTTCCAGCATAGGTGTCATGGCCATCACAAACATGTCAGTGCTGCACAGATTTTGTTTATGGCCAGTTTTGGGGCCAGTTTATGGCCAGATTTTGGGGGGCCTACCAACATGTCTGCCTATCTATCTCTCTACCTATCTACCTACCTACTATCACTTATATATATGACATATGTATTTCATATTTTTACATACATATAATACATATTATTGCACACGTGCACACACACACACACACACACAGTCTCCTACTGGTTTGTTCTGGTGAAGTCCTAATTGATAGCAGTCCACCAAAGTCTCATCCCATTACAATATCAGCTGAAAGTCCAAAATCTCATCTAAATGTCGTTCGTTTAAAAGTCCTAAATCTCATCAAAATCAGGTGTTAAAGAGGCTCATCAGTCTAATTCATCATGGGCTATGACGCGGATTCATCTGTAGACCTGAAAACTAAAGGAAAAGTTATGTGTTATCAATATTTTCCCAATGCAATGGCAAGACAGGCATAGAATAATAATTATGGTTGTTTCATTCAAAAGGGAGGTACATGGAAAGTGAAAAGAAGCCACCAGACCGAGGTAGTTCTGAAATCCAGTTGTCAATCTCTTTTAGGTCTCTGGGATTAATCCTCTGTGGCTCTCAGCTCTACTCTGCACATTCATGGTTCCACCCTCTGGATTTTCCTTTTTACCCTGTGAGTCTCTTTCTCTTACTTGAAAGGTAGTGTGTGTTTGTAGCTCAACAGTTTTGTCAGTCTGCTTCCATTCAGTAGAATATTCAGGGTCTCTTCACATAATAATTTTCATTTCAAACTAGAAATTCTAGTTTTTCTTTAATTGGCTCTGTAACATTTTATAGTTACCAATTTTCTGCTTTGGAAAGTTTACAAAATATTTATCTACACATAGTACAAATAGAGGCTTTATGATCTATGCTGCTAAATGCAATATCCAAAGTTGTTACAGTTGTTGTTGTTACATCTTGTTTATGATGATTCTCTCTCATAGTGTGTTGATTCCATAAGTGCTAGATCATTATAATTGAATCATCATTTTTACTAATAATTTGAGGCCGAGGATGACAGATCTTCCTTCCGAGTAGACTTTAATTTACTTCAATTGGTATAAACAATCTCGAACTAGCTTAATTAAAGTTCAAGCCTTGAGATTCCATGCAAAACCCCTTTAGGATTGCTTTAACTTGCAAGGGCACTTTTGGGGTACATTGACATTTTGGTCTCCATATTATTAGTTGGGGAGAGCAAGGTTAACCCTCCCTGACTTGGACAGGCTTCCTTACATCTCAGTTTTTCAGGTATCATTCCTGAATCAAGAGTTTCCCTCAATGCAGAAGCAGGTCGGAATGCTGGGCTTCTCTCTGGATTCTCACCTTCTCTTTGAACATTGGCCAGGTAATTTGTCACTGTCTTGTATGATTTTTGAAGCTTTTAAAAATATTTTAAATAAAACATTACATACAGAGTTTTTAGTTGTCCTTGGTGAAAGGATTGGTTCAAATGACTCAGCCCACCATTGCTTTATGTAGGAAAGTTTCCGAACAAAACATTTATACTGCCTTTTGCGTATATGGACAAACCTTTTGAAATTCTAGGCTTTTTTTCTGGGGTTCTAGTTCCAAGATTATGAAGGCTTAAGATGGGAATGGGGAAACCCATTCCCACATGGGTTTATAATACTTAACCTCCATTATCAGCTATGTTTCCAGCCCCTCTCTTTTCTAAGTCAATTTTGAGTTTTCACTTTCTTTCTGGCACATGACAATTCTTCCACTCCATGTTTTCTGAGATAAGCTGGATGTTATTTTTGTTTATTTGTTTACTTATAAATAGTGCAGATGCAACACATAAGCAAGGAGGTTTAGCTATTATTTCTTTTTGTTTGTTCTATGGCTGTATTGGAGTAGAAGCTCTCCATATCAACTTACCCTACACAGTGTTGGATGCACCCCCTACCCTGCTTACACATATATTCATTAGTATCCAAGCATTTCTTCCTGAACCCCAAGCATACTAAGTGATGCATATATTAATACTTTATAAGCTGTATGTGTGGATATCCTTAAAGTTTACCTTTGTCTAATTTACAAATTTGTTTCCCCTCATTATATTTAATGTTTAATATTTCCAAACAGGATTAAAAACAAAACTCAAATAAGTTATTCACTTCTGATAGCAAATTTGATATCATTGCTTCATAATTACAAATATCATCTGTTGACATCATTCTAGCATGGATAGCTCAGTGACGTTACCAAGGTTTAAACTTTATTATTGATTTTCCAATGGAAGAACTTACATGTTTTCCTACAATAGTCAGATTATCATAGAAGAAGTAAATTTTACTAATGTGTCAAAATTCTACGCATCAGATAATGTCTAGGAAATCACAGCTACCTGCTATGGTTTGAATGTTTGTGTCCCTCCCAAAAATTCATGTTGAAACCTAAGGCCTAATATGACAGTATAAAGAGGTGGGCGTTTAGGAGGTGATTAAGTCCTAAGGGTGGAGCCCTCATGAATGATATTACCACCTTTACAAAAGGACTCCAAGGCACTAGCAAGGCCTTTTGCCTTCTGCGTTCTGCCAAGTAAGGACTCAGTAACAGAACACCTCTTGGAAGCAGAGCAGCCTTCACCAGACACTGAACCTGTTGACGCCTTGATCTTGGACTTCCTCAGTTTCCAGAGCTGTGAGAAAATAAGGTTCTGGTTTTTACAAATTATCCAGTATCAGGTAGTTTGTAATAGCAGCACAATGGACTAAAACACCATCCAAAGAATGAGCAGATGAAATTCCACACTTGCTGAAAGGACTAGTTCCAGCTTCTAGGGTGAGAAAGACCCAACGGAAGCCTGTCTGGGACTAGTGTTTCACAGTGGGTAATAACACAATTATCTTTCTGGTTTTCCTTAAAACTAAATGCTCCCCTAACTAGCAGTCCTGAGATGGTTAAAAAACTGAAAGACGGCAGGACGCGGTGGCTCACGCCTGTAATCCCAGCACTCTGGGAGGCCGAGGCAGGCGGATCACAAGGTCAGGAGTTCAAGATCAGCCTGCCCAGAATGGTGAAACCCCAAAAATTAGCTGGGTGTGGTGGCGGGTGCTTGTAATCTCAGCTACTTGGGAGTCTGAAGCAGAGAATTGCTTGAACCCAGGAGGCAGAGGCTGCAGTGAACCGAGATTGTACCACTGCACTCCAGCCTGGAAAACAAAGTGAGACTTCATCTAAAAAAAAAAAAAAGAATGGAAAGACTTAGCTTTGACTATATCTAAGAAAGTCAAAGAATTTCAGAGCCATAAGATTACTTAAATATTCCAGGTAATGGCACCCTGCCAGACAGATAATTTATAAAATAAGTGATACTACATTCCAACACTAATTTTATAATAGTCGTGGGGGGTCCTGCTATGCAATTCAATTCTGAGACCAATCAGAGCTAATGCACATCCCCACAAAATAAGGGCTCAATCTTATATGACTGTTCCCACTTAAGATACAAGGTACAAGTCTTACATGTCCCTAAATCACCCACCCTTCAGCCCGCCGTGGCTACAAATTCAGAGTTTTCAGAATCCCTCTTCAGGTTAGACAAATGATACACTTTGGATACTTGTCCCCACCCAAATCTCAAGTTGAATTGTAATCCCCAGTGTTGGAGGTGGGGCCTGGTGGGAGATGATTGGCTCATGGGGGTGGATTTCTCTTGCAACTTTAGCACCATCCCCTTGGCCCTGTCCCTGTGATGGTGAATGAGTTCTCGTGAAAGCTGGTCATTTAAAAGTGTGTAGTACCTCCCCTCCCACGTTGCTTCTGCTCCTGCCATATGAGGTGGCTACTTCCCTTTTGTCTTTTCCATAATTGGAATCTTTCTGAGGCCTCCCCAGAAGCAGATGCTGTCAGGCTTCCTAAAGCCTGCAGAACTTTGAACTAATTCAACCTCTCTTCTTTACAAATTACCCAGTCTCAGGTACTTCTTTTTCGCACTGCAAGAATGGCCTAATACAATAATTCACTGGAATGATCCACAGAACTCACTGAAAGCACTATACTTACACTTACAGTTTTGTAATAAAAGAGACAACTCAAGAATAGCTAAATAGAAAAGACAGGATGAGACTCGGAGGGTCCCAAGCATAGGAGTTTCTGTGGAATGCACCCCCTTCCCAGTATATCCATATGTTCACCAACCAGGGAGCTCTCCAAGCCTCACTGGAGTTTTTGTGTGGGATTCATTACATAGGCATGATCAATTACATCACTGATCATGTGATTTAACTAAATCTTCATCTCCTTCCTCCATCAGGGGATGAGGCTGAAAGTTCCAACTGTCTAATGAAGTGTATTGCAAGAACAGAATAAATGAGCTAAACTGGGACACTATCAGGAAACTAAGGGCTCACCCCAAGTCACCTCATCAGCATCAACTCACGTATCCTCTGAAGAGCCTTTTGATGGTTCACATCAAGTCAACTTGATTGAATTGAAAGATACAAAGTGTTGATCCTGAGCATGTCTTGGAGGGTGTTGCCTAAAGGGATTAATATTTGAGTCAGTAAACTGGGAAAGGCAGACCCACCCTTAATCTGGGTGGGCACAATCTAATCAGCTGCCAGCGAGGCCAGAATATAAGCTGGAAGAAACATGTGAAAATAGAGACTAGCCTAGCCTCCCAGCCTACATCTTTCTCCCATGCTAGATGCTTCCTGCCCTCGAACATCAGACTCCAAGTTCTTCAATTGGAACTTGGACTGGCTCTCTTTGCTCCTCAGCCTGCAGGGGGCCTATTGTGGGATCCTGTGATCATGTGAGCTAATGCTTAATAAACTCATATATATATACCTATTTCATTAATTCTGTCCCGTTAGAGAACCCTGATTATGAATAACACTCAGGGAATTCCAGGGGTTTTTGAAGCTGTGTATCAGGAACTGGGGGAAAACATCAGAGATATTTTTTAGTATACCATGGACACTTAATAAAATGCTGTCATAGGCTCTAAGAACAGTCTTTTTTTCGGGGAAGAGCAATTACAATAACAGAGATAGGAAAGACATAAACATTCAGTATTACTACGGCACGTGAAATGGGTGCACATCAGTGTAGCAAAAGATAGATGAAAGTAGGAAATTATATAAGAGTAATTATCAAAAAGGAAAAATCACATTATACATATTTCACATACGGTCTTGCTCATGGGCAAATAGATCTAAGTGATTGTTATCCCAACGTATTAACAACAGATCTGGATTGGTAGTAGAAATCTCATTGGAATAATTTATCTCATCGGGAATAGTTAGTTTATACAGCCTCGAAGAAAATGATTTAATTTTAAGATGGAATGAGTTTAGCTTCTCTGAATTTTTTTTCTAGCAAGAACAGCTGTTCATATATATTTGCCTATTCCCCAAATTCCCCTTGCCAGTCCCCCAGAGAAATTGTCTCAGTGAATTCAATAAGAATGATATTATGGAGAAACTCACTGATCCTCATTTTATTATTTGCAAAGTTACAGTTAGGAAACGTCAATATTTTACTATCAGGAACCATATGATCCTACCCTGGGTAGAAAGAATGATATGGAATGGTGGGAAAACGATCATATGCAGAGCCACAAGGCCAGGGCCATGTTCCTGGACCTGACATTAATGTAATGTGTGATTTTATGGCAACCACTTAACCTGCATGAGCTCATCTGCCAAATAAACACATTAGGCTTAGACTTGCTTGGTTAAAGATGGAATAATTCAGGATTCTATTCCTATTGACTTCAGACTATAGGATAATAATCTGATCTATAATACACTTACACATACACGAGTCACCCAAACTCTCTTTACACAAATAGGCAGTACTTCAGACCCTAAGAGGAACTGAAAATACGGATCCTGAAAGAACCTCAAAGGCGGATATCCTTATTTTTATTGATTAGCATAAACCACTTTAATAAATAATAATATAAAACATAACTTTGCTAATGGATCAGATTTCACCCCTCATTGGCTTACTTTTTACTCAGGCCATGACTATGACAATCAGGTTTTTGGCATCCTACTGCAGCTCTGCAGATAGTTTTCTACACCAAGCCCCCCCGCCCCCCGATGCTGTAGCAGGGGAACCATGCAGAAGTTCACTAAACTCAGGCATGCACGAGGGAAGTGATGGAGAGTTAATGGCCCATCGAGTAATCCTGAGCAATGGGAAAGGAATCAGATGGAAAGCTGCCCCTCCCTTCTCTCCCTTAGAAGCACAAGTTTGAGGCTCATTCTGTACAGCTTTTCAGGCAGTCTTGGTAGGTGTGAGTCTTAGCTGCCCTCAACAATGATCAGATGAATGATGCATACTGTTGGCTTTTCCTTGTCCTCATTTCAACCTCCTATTTCCCTGTAATCACTTCCCAAACAAACCATCTGCACACAAGCTAATGGCTCAGGCTCTGCTTTTGGCAAGGAGCATACCAAGGCTAGGACAACCAGTAGTAGAAATATCCTAGAAAGCAGACTTTAAGAGGAGATTCTGGAACTCGATTACTCACTATCTGTATGGCAATGAGGATGCCATTTCTGGCTGTAAGCCAGGTGGTAACATTAATCTTGACATTCAATAGCATTGCAATACTAGGACTCTCACCAGTGGCATATTAGGGTAAGTTGTAGGTGGAACGTAACCCTGACTGGTCTTGAGCAATGTAGAATCTATGGCACCTATCGATTGGCTGTATTTTGTTCGCTGCTTTAGAAATCTTGTAAAAATAAAATAACAGTTCCTCATCTAATCATCATCAACTTCAGACATGCTGTGCAAGCCAGAAGCCTCCACTTTTCAAAAGGGCTTTATCTCCTGCAGCTGGGGAGCAGGTTGTGCTATAAAGCAGATATTAAATTTAATTATGTGGGTAGCAAAGCTAATAAGGAGACTAAATGCCTCCATGGGGTTTCTGTATACAAGTTCTGGGAGAAGAAAGAGCACCTGGCACCTGGATGGAAACCTTTAGGATGGTGAGCCTGAGAATCTTGGATTCTTAGATTCCACCGAAACCTCTTTGCTAGAAGAGAGCTGCATATCCATGCCTGGAATCCGAGGTAGGTGCTGGTCAAGATGAAGACACTCATCCTCCTCAAGTCTAGTTTCGGCTCTAATCATGACTTCTAGCTTAATTCATACGGTCAGGTTGTAACATAGGCCAAATGGAAAGATACCATCCCTGTTCTGCAAGGAAATATCAAAACCCTAAAATTATTGCAAAATATGGATATTATGTTTCACTAAGTAATAGGGAGTGGAGCTTGAGATCGAACAGAGAATTGTGGAATATAAGGATGAATGGATAAAAATGTCTTCACATGGAAACCTGCTCATGTGGCTTCTGAGTTCAAATTCTGCAAAAACACATTGGGAGCTGAGTATGCTGCAGTGACAAGATGTCTCCTTGAAACTTGAATACACCAGCAGTGGGCAGTAAATTAGGCAGGGATGCTGCAATCACTTTGTCTTAGTATATAGATCGAGGGGCTCAGGAGATAGGCATGTTTAAATTGAGTTTTTATGTAAGGCAAGGGAACACACCAACTGATTAGGTTCCCTGGAAGGACCTAAGGTATGTGTCACTAAGAAAATAAGGAACATAGTGAAAGTATATGTGCAAGTTGGCGATGGTGGTTCTTCATAGGTTGAAGTTGACAATAGGAGATCCTGTCATATAACTGGGCTCCCGAATATTGTGAAGGCTTCTGAAATGGTGAAGGCCAGGTGGCACTGAACTCACAGAATTAAAGTCCGTACCATAAATGAGATGGGCAGAGGGGCCTAAGTAGCAAGCAGGTTGCCTTGATCCTTAAGAATCTGCGGCAGTGACTGATAGTCCACGGTGTTCCTAGGTGCAAAATAGATAAACAGCCAATATCTTAGACTTACTTAATTTTAAAATTCCAAACAATGGCAAACAAAAGACTGAAATCAGCTGCTGTAATGGAAAATGGCAAATCTTTACCCAATTTTCAGATCTAAACCAATTCATGGTAATAAATTTTTACCATGTGTGGCAGCGTGGCTGTCAATGCACTTAAAGCTGTGACTCCCACCTGGTCACCACCACTTATACTGGTGATGAAAGAAATGGCAAATACTTTGGATGCCACAGTGAAAGTCATATGTGCCACAGGATGAGAAGAAAACCACATAAAATTCCAGAGTCTGCAATACCAGTGGGTTTTAGGGATTAAATTGTCTGGAAGACATTTTGAGAAATCTCTTCTAAAGTAAAGAACCAGTGTTTTTCCTTGTTATCTTATAACCATGAAGAAAGAGGCACAAGAGCTTCTGGAGATCTTGGGATTCTTTTATGCTTTTTATGGAAGTACACTATAAAGAAAAGCCACACATCGTTAGTGAAAAATGGTTCCTGGTGTACTGCTAGGTTCAATGAAGCACTTAGTATTTCATCATGGGGCATTAATTAAGTATGTGAGAACTCCTCGTTATGAATTGGGTATTTTCCCATACACCGAGTCAAGAACTGCAGGAATCTACTACCCAGTGGAAATAGCACAATCAGAATCAGGCCAGAGCAGACCCCAAAAATAAACAAACAATAAAACACAGGAACTGATGGTTTAGATTCCCACGGCACTTCCTTTTAAAGAATGATGCTTCTTGCTTAATCCACTTTTTTTTTTTTTTTTTTTGAGAGAGAGTCTTGCCCTGACATCCAGGCTGGAGTACAGTGGTATGGTCTTGGATCACTGCAACCTCTGCCTCCCAGGTTCAAACGATTCTTGTGCCTCAGCCTCCTGAGTAGCTGGGATTACAGGCATCTGCCACCATGTCCAGCTCATTTTTGTATTTTTAATAGGGACAGGGTTTCACCATGTTGGCCAGGCTGGTCTTGATCTCCTGGCATCAAGTGATCCACCCACCTCGGCCTCCCAAAGTGCTGGGATTAGAGGCCTGAGCCACCCCCAACCCCGGCCACTTAATTTACATTTAGTCCCTCACCTGAAAATTTTGACTAAAAAGGAAAACCCCCAGGCTTGTTTTGAAGAAAAAGCCAGCTAGTTATAAGCATTCTTGCCAAAAAAGGAATACTGCTACATGCCGTCTCACTTGGGGTAGACTTAAAGGATGTCTACAAAAGGAAATTCTCCCAGTGAACAAAGCTGCAAGAAATGTATTTGGTCTTTCAATTTGAATGGAGAGATAAATAACTGAGGTGCATATATATATAAACTCTGGGCAGCATAAGTGTCTTGACTGATTGATCATAAGATTAGAAGGAACAAAACTGAAAAGCAGAAACAAAAACTTAGGGCAGTCATATGGATGGACCTATGGGAGTAGATCTTAAGCCCACTCTCTTATCACATCCTCCAGAAAAATTTTCTAAAGAGCAAACATTCAACACCCATATATGAGTTGCCAGCTACTACAATGCTAGAAGAGTGAGCCAATTAACTGAGGAATCATGAAGCCATGCATGTGCCCGATAGCCTGTGCAACCTCCGGCCAATCATGATTTTGCTACAGCCACAGCTGAATGACAAACCTGCGAACAGAGAATGAGGCTAAGTCCTCTAAATGACAACATCCATTAGAGAGAAGCAGCAATCTCTTGATGGTGAGTTGATCACCATGGAACCCTACTACCCTGCAAGGTATCCTTATCAGACTGATAGCAGCTCCAGTTTCCTTACCATCCATAGACCTACAAAATTCCTGATTACCAGCATGCTGCCTTCACAACAATATCTTACACAAGAGGATCCATTATCAAAAGAGTGTCTTACTAGTCTTGACACAGTACTCATTGGTCCTGCCATGTAAGATATCACTTATAAGCAGCCACTTAAGAAGAGTGAAATTGCCAATTAAAGTCTTAATTTAGGGGTCTTCTTGGGAACTCAGCTTGGGTTTGGTGCTCCAGGATGGGATATCCATGTTGAGCCCACAACTGACACATGATGGTGATTGCTAGGTGATGTCAATTGCTACAGTATATGAGTCCTGGGATCAAGTGATGCTGTCCATGAGCCTTTCTTGCCATTATTTTAAATAAATCCAGTTGCAGAACCTGTATTTCCCATCTCTGAACATGTAGGTTCTGACAAGCTAGATATCCTGGTTTCTAGGGGAATCACTTCCACTAGGGCATGCAGCATGGCTTTCAACGCACTTAAAGCTGTGACTACCACCTAGTCACCATCACTTATACTGGTAGATCAACAGGCAAGGAACAGTTACTAAACTGTTAAAGGTAATTGCTGCATAATGGAGACAGGAAAGAGTACATCTGGAACCCAAGAGATCCACTGAGGCAGCATTGGGCACTCTGTGTCCAGTGATAACTGTATATAGGCAATAATAGCAATTCCAACAACAAAAAATGTGCAGCAAATCATGGCTGAGTCCCTTAGGAATTAAGGTCTGGGTTGTTCTACTAGGTAAGCAACGTAAACCAGGTGAAACTGAGTGAGGTGGGGGATGTCAGGTGGTGGAGGAGAGACATGATTCCTGTAAATTACTATCAGGACCAGTTTCAGCTCAAGTGACTGCAGCTTGTTCCATAAACTCTAAGCCTTTTGTAGAGACTGTAGCTTGCTAGCATTTGAAAAATTACTCGGAGATTTGACTTAGTAAAGACACAAGAATATCTGAACTATGTAAGTGTCACACCAAGTGTCAGGTTCCAGCCCATGCTGAGGTCTGAGGGGAGTGGGTGGATGGGTGGCAGATAGCTGAAAGAACACTTGGGGGCTGTAGGCAGATGAAGTATGGTTTTTTCAGCAGCTCTCTCACACTGTCTACCTTTGTCTTGGCTGCCCGCTCCTGCTCTGCGGCTCCTGCCACTCCCACACTTACAGCCACACTCCCTGGCATGCTTGCTGGTTTCTGGCTCCCTCCTGTCTGACTGCAAGAGGGCCAGGTCTCCCTTACAGGGCCAGCAGTTTCACTCTCTCTCTCTCTCTCTGGGCACAGGCCACATGTACAGTGTCAGCAGGGCAGTTATACCTTTTATAGACAATGGTGGCTCAGAGCCGAGTGTGAACTTACACAAACAGGTTATATAACAAGCGGAGTTATGCACCTGCACTCCAAACTCACTGAGTCGCGCTGGCCCAGATATCTGCCTCGGCCTATTCTTGACCAAAGCAGATCCATTTTCCTTACTGTAAGTTATGGAGCCCATCTTTTATTCACATCCCTGTTGTAGAAACCAGTTTAATGGAGGTGTAACCTGGCCTTAGCTGCATTGTCTTCCTGTGCTGAAGCCAGGGTGGGAAATGTCCTTGGAAACCTACTGAGCACTCACACAGGAAATTTTGGAGTCCTGTTGATGTTAGTGCCCCATGGGGATTCTTGACAGTAGAGGACAGGAGGCAGTAAACGGATGCACCCTACTCAGTTCTGTTGTGCCAGACCCTGTATTGACTCCAGTAGGAAGGAACTGTGTTGGAGAGGACGAGGAAGAGACCCCCAGAGCCAGTGAACAAGACACAGGATTTATCGAGGATTTACATATGGGGCAGGTCCTGGAGCAGCCAGCTAGATTATATAATGGCTGTTGTTTGTAAAACTCATACAGTTTGTACAGCATCTTCATTTAGCAGCCCCCACCTGGCAACCTCCATTTAACCCCAAAGGTCCTTGGTTCCTTGCACATCCTGTGAATGGGCCAGGGATTCAGCTGTGCTTTACGGATAAGGAGAAAATCTCTGTCCTTAGCCTGAAACTATAAACACACATTCTTCTTAGACCGTAGGGTCATTCTCCGGGTATGCTTAAGTTATTGCTTAATTTGATGCCTAGTTGTCCATACAGCATAACAATTTAGGTAACATACCTTTTGTTTTAAAATGCAGGTTTTATTATTTTTCAAGTATGATGAGGCCAACAGATTAAGAGGGACTTCCACTGCGAAGATAGTGCATTACTCCACAGTTCCCACACCATGCAGGACCACATGGGAAAGTACCAGGATACTAGGTATCAGAAAGTGGGAGTGGGCCATGGGCAAGGGCTTTTATTGTGTGTGTGTGTTTTTTTGTTTTTTTTTTTTTTTTTTTTTTTCAGGAAAGAATGGACCAAGTAGGATAAGCAGGGCAGAAAAGGTTAGGGTTGGCTGGTTGGAATAATTTTGGCAGGCTCCTCTGTGTGGGGGTTGACTGTAACAACGTACTACCTGGCCCTAGGGGTATTAGAGCAGGAGAATAATGGTGTGGAGTATAAGAACCATTAAATGAGGCAGTCATCAGGTGTGGGTGCTGGATCGGTTTGTCGGCATACGAAAAGCAGGGTCCCAGGAGACCTCTTACCAGCTATCTCTGGGAATGGGCTAACTTTGAGAGGGGCAGTCCCTCTAGGGTCAGCAAAGGCCCAGATATCAAAGCATCAGAAATACAAAAAAATAAAAAGGCATGGTTAATACACCCTTGTATTTGCTTTTCTTCCTCTTTTGCTTTACTTTTTTCAGGTTTGACTCCTTTTCCCTGAAATTGCTTTACGAATAAATTACCTTTACACTCACTCTAGTCTCATGCCTTGCTTTCATAGGCTTTCACAGGGGATAGTCTCTGTTTCACAGAGAAAGGGGTGGGTGGTGGGAGAATGCCAGGTAAGAAAAAGTTCTTTCTAAGTCACTGATTCACCTTTAGATTTCATTTCAACGTCACAGATTTTGACTCTGTGCATATTTAACAGATTCAGTGGCCATGACCTTACAGTGTGAATGTTGCATTTCTAAAGAGAAGTGATTTGTGAAGGTAAAAATGCTGCATTAATAGAAAAGCAAGTCCAGCTGAGAAGATGGTTCTAAAGAACAAAAGTTGTGTTTTTGTTTGTTTGTTTTTATGGATGTGAGCCACAGGAGAAACCTCTCCTTGCTTACTAGTAAAGTTAAATTTAAAAGCATGTATTTTGCTTCACATGGAAAATGGGATCTAAATCATGTATAGGGTATTATTAAAGATAAGAAGACTCAAGCCTGTAATCCCAGCACTTTGGGAGGCCGAGATGGGCGGATCACGAGGTCAGGAGATCGAGACCATCCTGGCTAACCCGGTGAAACCCTGTCTCTACTAAAAAATACAAAAAACTAGGGAGGCGGAGCTTGCAATGAGCTGAGATCCGGCCACTGCACTCCAGCCTGGACGACAGAGCGAGACTCCGTCTCAAAAAAAAAAAAAAAAAAAAAAGATAAGAAGAGATATATAAAGTAAGAATCAAGAATAATGTAATCAAATACATCACATATTCTCTTGGACATTTCGCAAACTGCTGTGGCATTTTTTTTTTTTTCTTTTTTGCATTAAGAACCAAAGGAATTGCTGGAGTAGCTGAGCACTAGGGACCTCTTTGAGCAAATGTGAATGTTAACTGATTCTTGATTCTTCTTTGTCAAGACCCCGGGATGGCAATCCCACCATGACAGGGGGAAAAGCAATCCCCATTTTATGTTACCCAACATCAGGGATTGTGAATAACAGGGCCCCCTGTTCTCCTGGGAGCACAGTTTGTTATTCCATCTTCTTGGTGTACGTCCTTCCAGGCAGACACCTCCCACAGCATTCTCATAGACTGACTTGGAAAATGAAAAGCCATCCAAGATTGCATTTAAAAAGCCCATCACATGGCATTTATTTTTTTAATTAGTGAAAGAGTTTAGGAGTTCAATAGAAAAAAAGAGTTAAATTATTTTGCTGCTTTAAACAGCAAAAGAAAAAAAAAGATCTATACTAGATTAACTACCTTGTATTTCAGAATGGGAAATTCTTTGGCACGAGTCATCAATTTTGCTCTATCTGAGATTTCCCTGTGTACTTTCTTAAGGGTCTGAATTTGGAAATCCAAATACATCAGGGACTAAATTATTTAGAAATTACCCTGAATACCAGATTAGTGAGATTATCTAAAAATAACTGAGGTAATGTAATGCAAAAGGTAACTAATGACCTGTAAATTCAGGTTCCTCTACAACTCTCCCTTTAGGGAGTAGTTAATGTTTCTCAAATGGCTTCTAGGGGAACTGGATGGTTCAGAGAAATTGGTAATTGGAGATGATACAGTGATTTTGCCATTATGTCCTTACTTGAAGAACACATAAACAAACAATCTTTCTGAACAAATCTATTCATAAATGCTTAAGAAATGCATCAAATGCTGATAACAACCCGAAAACCTGCACTGCTCTTCAGAGTTCTCGAGCTTACTTGTCAGAAGCCATCTTGCAGAGCACACAACATTATTTTTTCCCTTTGTCTTTTCTGCAGCAACAGGCTATGCTATCACTCCAGTGTAAAACTTCTGTTGCAAGCAAAAGTTAATCAGAAGTTCTTTCTTCATTTGTACCTATTTCAATTGGTCCTTATATAGATAATCAAGTAATTTAGGGACTAACACAGAGAATGGAGGACAGGAGGATAAAGAAGCATTTACTACGAGGTACAATGAGGTAAGAGAACCATGAGAGGAAAAAAAATAGAGCTGAAAGGGAATCTGTAGTTACAACCAAGCTCTTTATTTCATAGCTGTGCAAAATGAAACAGAAAGACGTTAAATTGTCTTGCCCCAGATAAAGTACTTAAGAAACAGTAGAGAGTCAGGTCTTACCCCCTCCCTATTGAGTGTTCTTTCCTCTGCAGCACACTGTGTCCCCTTGAAAGGCATTAGGAAACAAGCCACAGCATTTTGCTGCAAATTGCTGAGACATAAGGTGCAATAACAGCGGACAGACTAATCAGCACAAAGCAGGTACTAGCTAAAGTTTTCTTTCAAAGTTGGCTAAGCGACCCTATATTTGTAGCCATAACTGCATGGCACTCATTAAGAAGTGAAAAATGGCATTCAAGCAACACTGCTCTCTCCATACTTTTTATTTTATCCAAACTATGCAGAGCAGAAAGTGAGGAGAAAAGGAAAATCTCAATTCTAGCTAGTAATTTGATCACACGTGCTAATCAAACTAGCTATTCTAACATTTTATAATTGCAGAAGTTTTAAAGACAGATCTGAAAATCACATCAGGCAGGTCAAAAGTGTCTATGAATGCAAATCAAAGGGCAATGTCAATGTGTGTGAATAGAAGAAAAGGGTACTCTTTTTCTAAGGAAAGGGTTCAGAGTTATCCGTGGTCTGGTGTACCAGAAAGAATACAGCCTTTGGAATCAGATTGGTCTTGAACTACTATCCTTTACCAGCTACGTGCCTCAAGTCTTCTGACTCTTGCCCTCTTGACTTAAGAAATTTCAGCTATCACATGAGACTAATAATAAATATCAGTCTACTTGTCAGGATTAAATGGGATAATACATTTAAAGCTATTACCATAAAATACATACTCAATAAGTGGCAATTTTGATAAGTTTCATTTTTTATTTTATTAAGAAGCAATTCAAATCCATATAAGGAATAGTATATCACTATGATCCTATCACCCAGCTCCAATAATTAAAAGCTAATGGCCAATCTTGTTTCATCCATATCTACATCCATGCCCTGTATCATTTGGAAGCAAATTCTAGACGTTATTTTTTATCTTTAAATAGTTCAATATGTACCTCTGAACGATAAAGATCTTTTATAACATAATCCCAAATTACAAACACACCCCTAAAATAGTAATAATTCTTACTAGTATCAAATATCAACTCACTGCTCAAATTTTCAAATCGTCTATGGATATTGTAAGTGGTTTTGTTTTCCAGCCTATTCGAATCAGGATCCAATTAGGATTGGTTGATAGGTGGTCGCTGTGATGATGACAAAAAAAGATTGCTGGCATTGAGTGGTATAATTTTGGAATGGAAATAACATCTATAAGTAATATGACATTGCTACAGGATTTTAAAGACGGTATGACTAATATATGACTAATAAATCAGGTCAAATATTTTCACTTTCTTACACTCACCTCAAAGGAATGATGAACTTAATTATCATGGCAAGTGCCCCCCATCCCAATACATCTGCCAGATTCATCCTGCTCTTTTCCTTAGTTTATTTTATGGACAGAAAGACATACGAAATCTGTGTGAGTGCAGAGTGAGTATAGGAGAGGTGTGAATTGGGGGTTTGGTGGTACTGGCCTTTTTGAGGAAGTTTTTTTTGGGGGGAGTACATCTGTTTTTGATGTCTATATGTGGTAGCAACACATATTCTCATCCTATCATTGTACTCAGCACCAATTGAGTTCCTACCAACAGTTTTACAAAGTCCATTTTTCTCTAAAGATGTAATTATTTGTAAAAAGCAGCCAAACAAGGAAATGGCCCATATCCTCATATTGCATTTGGGGAGTAGGCCACTACAGCAGACTCATAATGGAAAAGTAAATCAGAATGAGAGAGAATTGGGGAGATAGTAAGCAAACTCAGAAGCGTGCAATCAATAAAGCTGGTGGAAGATGCTTCTTTTTCTATTCCCCACTACCCTCCAAAAAAGATGACCTATTTACAAATAATAATGCAATTTTTACAATTCACTTTAGTCTCACTGTATACAGATAAAATACATATATATATAAGCATATATGTACACACACATACAGATATACACACACACATACCTATATATACACACATACATACACACACACACACACACACACACACACATGCTTGTTTTGAATTGAGGATGAATGAGATTGTATGCAAGGAGATAAGAGAGACCATACCTCCAGTTGTTGACTGTATCTAAGGTGATGTGCTTGAAAGTAATAAGAAGAAAGGTCTATGACAGAGCTGAAGAAGCAGACGGATGGATGCAACAAAATACCAGATGTTACCTCGATGTTATTCTATAAGTCATTAATGTGCATTTGTCTACAAATAAAATTCTTAAATATTTGTAGCATATCATGGATTAAAATGTCAGCTCCTGTTGAATAATAACTAGAGTCATCCATGCTTAAATGAGTTAAACCACCACCATGCAATTATGTTCCAGTTTCACTGAACTTGGTCCAGACCCTGTTGAATTATGCCCATATGTAAGACATTGTTTAGTTCACGCAATTGTTTAAACAAAGCCTGAAAAGTGAGGTTGTCCTCTGAAATAAGTCATACATTTTTAAAAGGGATCTGAATCTACTTTGGATACAAATGTATTGCTACACAATAATTTAATCATAGGTTTAAGTAGCATTTTGGGAAACGTAAGAGGGGAGGCAATCAAATCAGATATGAAGAAAGCCCTATTAGAATACACTCCTTGAATTTCAAAAAATCATGTAGAGTAGTTTCTGGTATATATGGTGTTTAGCATGAATGAATAAATCAAGGACAGCGTAATCTTGCCAGACAAACATGGACTTCCACCAACTGACCAGTGTCCTAGTGAATGATATCCATCTGATTTGGCAAAATGGACTCAGATAAACCATTCATAATGACTTTCTTTCCCAAGCTCCCTAACTATTTCATTATCAGTTTCTACGGAGATTATTTCCTACATATTAGTGATGCTTTTCTCATCACTTTTGCTGCTTGTCTGGTTTGTTTTGTCTCACTTTATCTAAAAGGTTGTATAAAACCTACAGTCTTCAGCCTTTTCAGTCTGGCTTCTTTTACTTAAAATAATGCATTTTAGGTCCATTCGTTTTGTTGCATCTAACAATAGTTTATTCCCTTTTTATTTATAGCTCAGTATCATTCAATTGTATGGATCTACCACTGTTTGTTTTATCCATTTCTAAGTTGAATGATATATTGACTATTTCCACTTTGTGGCAATTATGGATAACATTCATCTAACCATTCATATATCAGTTTTTGTGTGAACATTGGTTTTCACTGCATTTGGATAAATACCTAGAAATGTGTGCAATTGCAGCATCATATATTAAGAGTGCATTAACTTTAGAAAAAAATGACAGAACATTTTCCAAAGTGGCTGCAATAAATTTTGTTCTCACCACATCTATGTAAGTTTTAGTTGCTCCACATCCTTGGCAAAACTTTTTATTATCAATTTTTTTATTCTAGCATTCTAGTACATGCATAGCAGTATCCCATTTTGTCTTTAGTTTGCATTTCTACAATAAAAAAAAATTGTTGAACACCTATTACATGCTTGTTTACCATCCCTATCTCTCTGATGAAGTGTCTGTTCAAGTATTTTTTCCATTTGTTATTGAGTTGTTTGTTTTCTTATTACTGAGTTGTGAGAGTTCTTTATATATTACGAATACAAGTTATTGATCAGATATGTGACTTGTAAATATTTTTGCTCAGTATGTGCTTTTCTTCTCATTCTCTTTACAGTGTTTCCGAAGAACATAAATTTGTAATGTTGATGAAAATCAACTTACCAAAATTTTAACAGATCATGTTTTTAGTGTCATATGTAAGAGATTTTTGTACAATGCAAGATCACAGAGGTACTCTCTAATATTTCCTTCTAGACATTTTGTAGTTTTACATTTTACAGTTAGGTCTATGATCCAATCTTGAGTTAATATTTATACAGGTTGTGAAGTTTATGCTGCATTTCTTTTTTTTTTTTTTTTTTTTTTTTTTTTTTTTTTTTTTTTTTTTTTTTTGAGACGGAGTCTCGCTCTGTCGCCCAGGCTGGAGTGCAGTGGCCGGATCTCAGCTCACTGCAAGCTCCGCCTCCCGGGTTCACGCCATTCTCCTGCCTCAGCCTCCCGAGTAGGGGACTACAGGCGCCCGCCAGGTCGCCCGGCTAGTTTTTTGTATTTTTAGTAGAGACGGGGTTTCACCATGTTAGCCAGGATGGTCTCGATCTCCTGACCTCGTGATCCGCCCGTCTCGGCCTCCCAAAGTGCTGGGATTACAGGCTTGAGCCACCGCGCCCGGCCTGCATTTCTTTTTTCTTTGCATATGTGTATCAAAATTTTCAGCACCATCTGTTGCAAAACATATTGTTTGTACATTATATTGTCATTGCAACATTGTTGAGAATCAATTGAGCATGTACGGTTGGGTCTATTTCCTGTTTTATTGCTATCTGACATTTTTGGTTCTATTGTAAATGGTTTTCAATTTCTTCTGTATTTCAATATCTGGTTTTCAATTTCTTCTGTATTTCAATTTTTCATTGCTCACATATAGAAAACTGATTATTGTAGATTAGCCTTATATGTTGTGATCTTGCTAAATCTTTTTGTTAGAATATGTTTTTAAATATTCTTTTAAATTACCTATCCAGAAAATTATGTTTTCTGCAATTACAGTTTTATTTCTTCATTTCCAATCTGTGTAATTTTTATGTCTTTTTTTTATTACATTATCTAAGAACATCAGTATAATAGTAAATTGTCATGGGGTGAGTGAACATGTATGCTTTGTTTTCATTCTTAGGTAAAACATTCGATCTTTTGCCATAAAGAATGACATTAGTTGTAGGCTTTTCATAGATTGCTTCTACCAGGTAAGGTCACTTCTCTTCCTGTTTTGCTGAGGCTTTTTATTACGAATGGGTGTTAAATATTGTGCATGGAATCTCAATTGTTAAATGTATGAACATCATGTTGTTCATATAATTTCCTTATCAGTATTTCAATTACTGTATGATCTGTAGTGATGTCTTTATTTTCTGTTTCAGAAGTTTAGAATGTTTGTCTTATGTTGGATTTTCTTCATATGAAGAAATATCAAAACTTGACACCAAGTTTTGACTGTAGGCTTATCCTTTTTGTCTTTTCAAAGAACAAACTTTTAATTTTTTTATTTTTCTGTTGTCGGTCTTCCTGGTTTCTGCTCTAGCCTTCATTAATTTTTCCCCTCTCCTTTCATTGGGTTAAATTTACTAGCAATTTTTAATTTTGTTAAGGTAATGCTTATATATGTGATTTAAGTCTTCTCTAATATAAGCACTTATTGCTATAAATTTCCTTGTAAACACTGCATTAACCGTATCGCAGATATGCTGTGTTTTCATTCCACTCACTTTTTTTTCCTTAATTTCCATTGTGATTGTCTTTTTGATCTATGAGCTTAAAAAAAAAGTTTTGTTTAATTTCCAAATATTTGAGAATGTTTCCAAATATCTTTCTGCTGTTTGTTTCTATTTCAATTATGTTCTGGTAAGAAAATACACTTAGCATGAGATGAATTCTTTTATTTTGACAGTCTTATTTTGGACCAGAATATAGTATGCTTTACTCTATAGTCCATAGGCACTTGAAAAGAAGGAGTATTCTGCTATTGTTAGGTAGAGTGTCCTGTAGAGGTCAAACTGGTTGTTATTGTTTGAGTCTTGTACATCTTTACTAATTGCCTGTTTTCTTTGATTGAATACTTAAGGAAGATTGTTAACGGCTGCAAATACTGTTGTGGATTTGACTATTCTTTTAATTCTAAAAATTTTTAAAGTCTCTTGAAGCTCCATTGTTAGATGCATACACATTAATGAGCTTTCCTTTTCTATGGCTATTTGAATTTTTATTATTATGCCATGTTTCTATTTATCCTTGATAGTGTTTCTTGTTCGAGGTCTAATTTATCCGATATTAATATACTCAACATTTCAACACTCTTTCGATTCATGTTTGCATGGTTTTACCTTTTCTGTTCTTTTACAGTTTTTACATTTCTATATGTATATTTCACATGTGCATGTATACGTATATACATATATGTTTTCTTTTAGACTGTATATAGTTTTTTTCATGCAACATCATAATCCAGGCCATTTAAATAAGGTAATTATTGATATCATTAAAATAAAATATAATATCTTGTTAAGCATTTTCTATTTGTTTCATCACATCCTTAGTTCTTTTCTTTCTTTCTTTTTTCTTGCTTCTTTTTTAATAATTTTTTTTTTTTTTTTGGAGATTCTAGTTTATCTCCAATGCTGGCTTATTTAATTTAAATATTACAAAAAATTTCTAGTGGCTTAGCCTGAGTCTACATATGCATTTTTAATTAATTACAGTCTATCTTATAACAATATTATGTTACTTTATTTATATTGTATAGATCTTACAATGAAGGATTCTCTTCTATCTTTAGTGCTATTTTTGTCTTTCATTTTATTTCTACATATGCCAAATGGCATTGATACTACTTTTGTTATAGAAGTCAGTTAGATTTACATTATCTAAAAGTAAGAAGAAAAATGAACTTTATATATATCCTTTCCTTGTCTCTTTATCATTTTGTGTAGATCCAAAATTTTGACTGCTGTCCTATCTTCTGCCTGAAGAACTTCCATTAATATTTTCCTTAAACCAGTTACATTGGTAATAAGTTTCAATTATTTTAGTCTGAAAAGATCTTTATATCTTTATTTTGAAAATAATTTCACTGGATATAGAATTCCAGGTTGACAGTCATTTTCTTTCTACAAAGATATCACTCCATTGTATTCTCTGTCTAGTTTTTCAAAAAAATTGCTTAAATTCTTATCTTTATTACTTTTATGTGAGTTTTTTCCTTTATTAATCTTTGATTTCCAACAATTTGAAACTCTCTCTCCTTCTCTTTTCCTCCTCTTCCCTTTTTCTCCCTCCCTTCTTTCTTCCATGTTTCGTTCTGTTTTGTTACTTGATTTATGTTGTTTATCATTCTCTGAGCTCTTTGGACATGGAATTTGGTATTTTAATTTAATTTTTGAAAATACTCACCATTATCTCTTCAAAACCTATTCTGTGACATACTTTCTCTTTCCCCCTTCAGCGATTCTTTATACACACACATTGGATCATTTGATATTGTCTGACATCTCTTGAAATCTGTTTGGTTCTTGCGTTTTTTACTGTTTTTCTTTGTGTTTCAATGTGTGTAATTTTTATTGATCTATCTTGAAGTTTATTAATCATTTTCTCAGCTGTGTTGAATCTACTGTTTAGCCCACTGAAAACATTATTGTTATTTCTTTACCGAATTTTCATTATTGTCTTGCTCTTAGGTTTTATCAATCTGCTGACTTCTCCAGCTGAACAGGCATGTTTTCTACCTTCCTTGCCAGAGACTTTAGCATATTAAATTTCTTCTCTGGTGTTTCCAACAACTGCGTTATCTCTGAATTTGATTCTTTTGATTGCTTTGTCTCTTGACAGAGTATTTTTTTTCTTGCTTCTTTAGCCATCTTATAATATTTCATTGAAAGCTGGCATATTATATAAGACAATGAGATTGATGTAATTAGCATTGATTCCCTGAAATGAACAATGAACATACATCTGTCTTTTCTTTCTCTCTTTCTCTTCCTTCCTTCCTTCCTTCCTTCCTTCCTTCCTTCCTTCCTTCCTTCCTTCCTTCCTTCCTTCCTTTCTTTCTTTCTTTCTTTCTTTCTTTCTTTCTTTCTTTCTTTCTTTCTTTCTTTCTTTCTTTCTTTCTTTCTCTCTCTCTCTCTCTCTCTCTTGTTTGTTCTCTTTCTTTCTTTGCTATGCTTTTAGTATAAGAAGGTGAATGTATCAGGAATTTAACTAAATTTAGTTTTCTTGTTACTGTTGTAAGGCTCAGTGAACCTCAGTCTTAGATTCTTTTAGTATTACATTCTATGCCAGGTAGGGCTGGTATGCTGAAATGTTTTTCTCACTGTTCTCTCTCTGCCTTGTATCTGTGTCTCAGATAAAGTCTCTTTTTACATTCTTGAATCTCTTCCAGCAGTATTTGTTACTCCATGTTGCTAGCCTGTGAAAAGGAGAGAAGGAACATTCTCTCCTTTGGTTTTAACCACGTCTTCTCCAGGGCCTTCTCAGTGATTTTGCATTGTCTCCAGAACTAAGGGATCTCTGACTGTCTAGGCCTAGGACATATTCCTGCCCCTTTCCTAGGGACAGGGACCTCTTTTCCTACAGGTAAAGGGTTTTTGTCTCTCTTTCTTGTCTTTTTCTCTGTCCCTACCTGCACACATATGCCTCTACATGCTTTACATGTGGTCTCAAGGAGACAAAATTTTTGCCGTTTCTCATGCAGTTTAGGTCTTTTATATGGGTGATGAAGTAGGAAATCTGGGTGAGACTTGATGCCTTTCCTACAGTGAGTAATGTTCCCCTCCTTCCAACAAAGGAGGCTTTGTTGAGACTTTCACTTGCTGCTAATGTTGCTTACGAGCACAGTGAGATCTGTGGAGAACTTGCTAGGGGCTGTGGATTCCTTTGGAGCAGCAGCCCTAGAGATTTTATTCGCTCACACTATCCCACACATAGCCTTTCGTAATTTGTTAGAAAGATTAGTTGAGTCTTTCTGCCGACTTACCTTTTGCATAGCATCATCCTCAGGTAAGCAAGGATTTAACCCTCGCTCTCCTTAGGGATGCCTATCTTTCATTAGATATTTTAAGTTAGATTTTGTCCAGTGATCTCAACTCTCTAATGAATTCAAGAAAAGTTGTGATTTTTCAAATTATTGCTTTTTTTTTTTTTTTTTTGAAGGGGTTCTTGCTGTGTTGCCCTGGCTGGAGTACATGGCGTGATCATAGTTTACTGCAGCCTTGAACTCCTGGGTTCAAGAGATCTTCCCATCTCAGCCTCCAGAGTAGCTGGGACTACAAGTGTGCAGCACCATTCCTGGCTATTTTATTTATTTATTTTGGAGATGGAGTCTTGCTATGTTGAACTCCTGGACTCAAACAATACTCCTGCCTCAGCCCCTCAAGTAGCTGGGATTAAAGGCATGAGTCACCATACTCTGCTGATTCTTTCTGTTATAATTCTGGGAGCAAAGTGTTCCAGCTTTCTATATCCTAAGCAGAAGTTCAAAGTTCCCAAAATGTTTTATCAATACAAAAGATAAAATAATACATTCTTTGACTTTTTAAAAAAGAACGTATGGCAGAGAACAAATTAAATGATCTCAGACAGGCTTATAGCAAATATCAACTATAAATGACTGATTATAAGTAAAATGGGAATTCAGAAGTGAGCAATCAGGGAAATGATGGGAAGGATTACTTTTCTATTATGCTTTAAGTTCTGGGATACATATGCAGAACGTGTAGATTTGTTACATAGGTACACATATGCCATGGTGGTTTGCTGCACCCATCAACCTGTCATCTACATTAGGTATTTCTCCTAATAGTATCCCTTTCCTAGCCCCCATTCCCCAATAGGCCCTGGTGTGTGATGTTCCCCTCCCTGTGTCCATGTGTTCTCATTCTTCAACTCCCACTTATGAGTGAGAACGTGCAGTGTTTGGTTTTCTGTTCCTGTGTTATTTTGCTGGTGTCCAGCTTCATCCATGTCCCTGCAAAGGACATGAACTGATACTTTTTTATGGCTGCATGGTATTCTATGGCATATATGTGCCACATTTTCTTTATCGAGTCTTATCGTTGGTGGGCATTTGGGTTGGTTCCAAGTATTTCCTGTTGTGAATAGTCCTGGAATAAACATATATGTGCATGTGTCTTGATAGCAGAATGATTTATAATCCTTTGGGTACATACCCAGTAATGGGATTGCTGGGTCAAATGGTATTTCTGGTTCTAGATCCTTAAGGAATCTCCACACTGTCTTCCACAATGGTTGAACTAATTTACACTCCCACCAACAGTGTAAAAACGTTCCTTTTTCTCTACATCCTCTCCAGCATCTGTTTTTTCCTGACTTTTTAGTGATCACCATTCTAACTGGCATGAGATGGTATCTCATTGTGGTTTTGATTTGCATTTCTCTAATGACCAGTGATGATGAGCTGTTTTTCATATGTTTCTTGGCCGCATAAATGTCTTCTTTTGAGAGGAAGAATTACTTTTTAAGAGAAAGCTACTCACCATTTGGGTAGGATCTGAGGATTTACATAATTTCAATATATGAACAGCTTATATTCATCTCATCAAGAACAGATATAGTCTGAGAAAAAAAAGAAAAACAGAACAGTCAGTAGTCTGCAGTTTAACTGTTAGATTCAGTATCTTTGCCCATGTATAGCCAAAAATAGCTAGTAACATTTTGTTAATTAGGCCACACATGTTTTCCCTTTCCTGTCATTCAAAATAAAAGCAATAGCGAAAGAATAAATAGAAAGCTAAATAAGATTGAAAAAAGAGACGGTTATACTCACAAATGTTACTTAATTAAGGCTGTGGCAGACACCAAGCTATAATAGTAAATGTAATTTTAGAAAGAGAATCCAAGTAGAAAAAACATTACTGCTGTTATTTAGTTCCAGAAATGATGGTGAAAATTTCTAAAAATTCCAATAATAGACATAAGAGAATAACAATTGCTATGGTAAGTAATTTTGTTAAAAATTCCATAGTCTGAAATCTAGGTCTTTGTTAAAGGTTTCCAAAACTCTAAATCAAGAATGGATTATAATTCAACTTTGTTGAAAGCTTTTAAAGTCTTAAATTCCAGTCTTTAGGACTGAACAGATTTCAAAGCCCTAAGTTAAGAATGAACTATAATTCATCATTGAATTCCAGTAGCCAAGTATTTGAAAGGGAGAGAAAGAAAGCTAAATAGCTTTCTATTTCTGTAAGGAGTCAGTTATCAGAAATTCCATATTGGTAAAATCTTCATTTCACTATAGGTCAATACAGAAGAAAGAAAACATTTTTCTACAAAGGTCTATGTTGCTGTCAGATGGCAGCACATTAAATTGTTTGAAAAATCCACATCCTGGCATGTGAGTATTTTTCAAAGCTAACTATTCATAAAATGTTGACATATCATTACTGTAACTGTCAACAGACACGGATACTGGTATGATCACATGAAATTCTATTCTCGAGGAGACCAGAAATCACAAGACTACACTGAGAATTTTCAGAATGCTACTACCCAAAACAAGGAAATGGCCAGTTTTATCTCAGTGAATAACAATATAATGAGAAGAAACAACTTCAAGAAATATCAAATTATATTGCCAAGCAATATAATTAATAGAACTCTGTAGTGACTCCTGATACTATTTGAATCACTCTAACTTCATGGTTAGTTGAAGATTCTTATTTTGAAGTTGTTTCGTATAATCATATTGAATTGATTTTCCTATCCCAGCATCACTGATGGATGTTATATTAATAGCAGTAGATTCTATTCACCCAATTATTCTGATATGTTTTTTAATCTAAGGGAAGACATCCACCAGTCTATCTCCATTTAATTAATGGCTTCAAAGTATAAAATAAATGGCATTGTCCAAAACAACTCATATTTTTGTAAGTAAAATACACAATCTTTGCAATATGTCCCATTACACTAACTTTATAAATTTTTTCTATACTTTTAATACAAGGTTGACAAATATTGTTAAATGCTAAATCTTAAAGTTAGAAGGTGGCTTCAGCTGTCATATGTCGAATTCTTCTTTCTGTGTGCAAAACTGAGGTAAAGAATAAACAAGTTGCTCAAGATTTCACATTAATTAGTCAAAATAAACTAGTTATTTTGTCATCTGTTGCACTTTCATTGAAGAGAACCATGTGAGTTCCACTTCTGGCCATGACTGGGTAACTAGTACTGGACTTGCCTCACACCAAAAACAGCAGTAGAAGTGGATAAAATACAGTAGAGAAAAGACGTCTCTATTCAGACATTGTACAATAAGCATCTTGGGTCTGTGATGATTGAGAACAATGTTAAACAAGTGATCTGAGCCCCCAAACAAACCCACAATCACCCTGAGTTTCTGCATAGGGTAATTCTCCTGCCATGGAACACAGAAGAGGAATCCAAGCTAGTGGCAAGTTTGCTGAATTGAAGAGACACGTCAGTCATAGACTGCTGAAGTGGTTAGAACTTGGACCATGAGGACTTTGGAAAAGGCGGCTCTGAAGAGAGAAGTCCCTAGAAATCTGCATGGGGATTCACATGGCTGAGAGCTCATATGGCACAGACTTCCACAAGGCCTAGAAGAGATCTGAGAATGATACCAGAGATTATGCGGAGCTGGGAGATTTTGAAATTCTACCCTTCCCAGAGCAAAGATCCCAACAAGCATCACGAATAATCTATTGAGACACACAAAAAGCCATGCCTAAGAAGTAAGAGCCATAACCTGTAAGCGGCAGGCTGTAGAACTAAGCTAAAGTTTAAAATAGATCCACTCTAAAAAATAAAAATACAAAATAGATAACAGGTATAAAATAATTGTGCAATAATTTAGTTGCCTACCGAAACAAAATTCTATACTCTTTAAATGGAAACATTATAATCCAAACTTCTTGTTAAATATTATTACAATTTCTAGCCTAAAATAAAAGTTACTAGAGAATGAAGGAATATTAAATATTATTCATAGTCAAGAGGAAACAGGATTAACAAAAAAGGCCCCAAGATGATCTACATAGTAAAATTAGAAGACAAGGATGTTAAAATAGATATTAAAAGTGTATTCAGGAACTTTAAGAAACACATTGTCATAATGAATGAACAGATGCAGTGTTACCAAAGAAATTGAAACTATTAAAAATGATAAAGGTGAAAAATCTATAATGGAAATTATAATGCCTTAATAAAAATGCCTTTAATTTGAAAATATGTATTGTATGGAATTAACAGCAGACTAGAGCAAAAAGGAAAAGTTGTCAGTGAATGTGGAGATACATGAATGAAAATAACTCGACATGAAAACACAGATTAAAAATGATTTAAAAGATTAATAGACTGGAATGACAATATACGGTGAAGTCCCAAAAGGAGAAGAGAGATAGTTAAAGACATATGTTATAGTATAAAAAGAAACCACTACAAGAGGTAGAAATGTAACTCAAAAAGTAATATAAAAATAAAATTGAATAAAAAGATTTTTATTTGCCTCAAATTAGAGAGGAAACTAGGAACACAGGAACAACAATAACAACGGAAAAGGGATGAGACAAAAAGAATACAAATAGCAAAATGGTGTGTGCTGAAATTCAACAGCATCAGCTATTACATTATATGTAAGTGGATTTCCAAGAATGAAGGTTGATACATCATTAGTAAGTCCATTATTATAAGCAAGAAATTAATACACTTAAGGAGAAAATATCATATGATTGTTTCTATAGATGCTGAGAAACTTTCACAAATGTCAAGATCTACTTCTTATGAAATAATTTTAAAAATAGTAATTAAAGAGCATTTTCTTAATATGAATATGAATATAATATATATGAATAGGAATATATGCATATGTATTTTTATTATAATACACATTAGTTTTATAGAGTGTCCTCCAAATTGACCTTACCCTTGTTACTTAGGATAATTCTTGAAATACAACTGATTTATTATTTATGTTTATTCTGTGGACAATTTCCTTCCAGTTGGAGTTATCTCATTAGAATAGATAGTACTAAACTTGTTCATTAGCTAAAGTGATCAATTGTAACACCTCATCCCTGCAAAGTACATAGGTCAGCCTCAACTCAAAGACTGTGGCTGTTACTGATGATAGCATTGGCCGAAATTCCTCATCCATCAAGGTGGAGTCTGTGAAATTGCTAGTACAGTCTGCTTTACCTGGTTTGATGCTTTGGTTCAAGTGGAAAAGTCAGTACAGAAATGTAAAGAGAAATTCACGTGACTTAAACATGGACACTGATAGGTCATAAGATTCATTCTATTGACAGGGTCTGGACCCTCCAGAGTACAGCTGAAGTCAGTGCTTCAGGGTGGTCTCATCCTTCTATTGATTATAGCCTTACTTCAATAATGTATGAGACAGCTGAATGGATTTGGTTCTAGCTTCCGCTGGTTAGATTGATCAGAATGGCTGCTGGAGTAGTATACTCGTGTGCACATTTGCCAGAAGGCAAAGCTTGTGAAAATGAGGGGTAGATATTGTTGAGAGACAATTCTCAAAAGATCTCCACATTTCTGAACATCTTGAGAGCAGATGTAATAATGGGCCTTTTGTTCTGGATGTCTGTATATCAAATGACCTTAGAAGATAAAGACAATATAACAAAGATAATGTCTCATTTCACAGCTAAGTTCAGACCTGTTTGCTTGTAACCCACTGAAAAAGGCTCAAATTTTCAAGGCTCAAGGTTTCTCAGCTGTAATGCAAACCCACCACGTGTGTAGCAGCCACCAGGTTCCCTCTGCATTGCTGCATGCGACTTGGAGAACTCGGAGAACTGACTCAAACATGATGCTCAGCCTTCTTGCCATGCTGTGAGTGATGAATTCCTTCCTTCCTCCTTCCTTCCTTCCTTCCTTCCTTCCTTCCTTCCTTCCTTCCTTCCTTCCTTCCTTCCTTCCTTCTTCCCTCCCTCCCTCCCTTCCCCTTCCCCTTTCCATTCCCCTTCCTCCCTCCCTCCCTCCCTTCTTTCATCTGTCTCCTTCCTTCCTTCCTTCGTTCCTTCGTTCCTTCCTTCCTTCCTTCCTTCCTTCCTTCCTTCCTTCCTTCCTCTCTCTCTCTCTCTCTCTTTCTTTCTTTCTTTCTTCTTTCTTTTTCTTTCTTTCTTTTTTGGAACCAAGACTGTTGTTTATTCCACTACCATCCATTAAATGATGGCAAGATAATGTATTAGCTTGCAAGTAGGGTAAACTTTCAGATCCTTCACAATTCTTGACAGATAAATATGGAAAAAAAAAATCCTAAAATTTTGTACAAACAGAAATAAATGAACTGAACTATATTTCAAATGGATAATATTACCACAGTTAAGGGCATGGGAGGACAGACTAACCAAAGTAACTTTTTTTGGACCATGTCTTCATGCTAAAGGCAAAAAGAACTGTGAACAAATAATAAATTACTAGTAGCAGATTTATTTTTCACAGAAGTGTGGATTAGCAATTCTGAAACTACTTTCTGTGTATTCTAGGACTAAGCACATAAATAAATATACTGTCCATAGTGACAGCCAGTTTTCTGACTTTCAAAATAAGGAGTAAGAAATTAAATGGGAAGTGACTGAAACTGAAGCATCAGTGTGAAAGCATGGATCTTAATGTAGACATACGATAGATAAATGGATATAGATATATACGCATGTGGCTATGTATATGGTGAAGTATATACATCTATGCAAATGTATGCATGTTTTATGTACATATCTGTTATTAATTTCTTAGCTCTGTTCACTGAGAGAACCTAGACATAATAATATCCCATTAGCAATGACTTTAGCATCTATACCTTGGTTTCTGAATATTGTTCTCCAAAAGAAAGACACAGGAATCCATAATGTAATTATGGATTACTTATTGATTTCTTATTTAATTTTAATTCTATTATGATCAGAAAACATACTTTATAAAGTTTCAATTTAATACCTTTTCTTCATGTTTTCTGTAAGTCTTATAATATGTATCTTTAACTTATCACAATTTACCTTCAAATAATACTGTACCACTGCATGTAGCTTTCATGATATTGTTGTCATGCATTTTGTTCCCTCCTGTTCTTCCACCCTTACTCTATGTGATTTTTGTGCAGTCAATTATTGTTTAAGGGTATAGTAAATTTAAAAATGTTATAGTCATCCATATATTTATTATTGCTGATGCTTTCTGTCTTCTTCTAATCCAAACTTCTATTATCCTTTCCCATAAAGAACTTCCTTTAACATTTCTTGTAATGTAGGGAGTCTGGCAATGATTTCTTTCATCTTTTGTATGCCCGAAAAAATCTTTATTTCTCATTCAGTTTTGAAAGATATTTTTTTTCTGGACAAAGAAATCTAAGTTACTAATATAATCGCCCAAATAAAAATGGCTCTACTTTCTGATTTGCATAATTTCAAGCAAAAGTCTCCTTTTCTTATCTGTGTTCCTCTGCACACACTGTATCTTTATTCTTATGCCGCTGGTAACTTCGTTTTCTGTGTTTTTTGAAAAATTGATTAATTGTGCTTGGTGTATTTTTCTTTTCTTTTTGTTTTTTGTTTTTGTTTTTGTTTTTTGAGGTGGAGTCTCGCTCCGGTTGCCTGGAGTGCAGTGACCTGATCTTGGCTCACTGCAACCTCCGCCTCCTGGGTTCAAGAGATTCAAGAGATTCTCCAGTCTCAGCCTCCCAAATAGCTGGGATTACAGGTGCCTTCCACGACGCTCAGCTAATTTTTTTATTTTTAATAGAGATGGCGTTTCACCATGTTGGCCAGGCTGGTCTCAAACTCCTGATCTCAGGCGATCTGCCTGTCTCGGCCTCCCAAAGTGTGGGGATTACAGACTGGAACCACCACACCTGGCCATGTATTTTTTTTTTATGTCTATTATGCTTAAGAATTTTTGAGATTTTTTGATTTGCAGATTTGCAGTTTTCACTAAATTTGGAACATTTTTGGTCATTATTTTTAAAATATGGTTTTGCCCCCCTCCTCTCTTCTCTTATTCTGGTACTCTAGATATGCACGTTAGGTTCCCTGCTAATGCCATACAGATTACCAATGCTTTAGGGGATTTTCAGTTTTGCTCCATCTCTCCTTCTCTTTTTCTGTCTCTCTCTCTCTCTCCCCCCACCTCCTTCATTTGAGTAATTTCTACTCCCATGTCTTTTTCTCTGCTGTGCCTTAATATGCTGTTCCTCTCATGCAGTGTTTTCCATTTCATATATAATTTTTGCCACATCCAGAAGTTTCATTTGAGTCATTTTTCCACCTCCCATTTCTCTCCTCACCATAGTCATGTTTTCCTCAACCTTTTTGAACTATTCACAAGATTCATTTTAATGTCTTCGTCTGCTACTTTATCACTGTCAAACCTTGGTTTGATTTTATTGACTAATTTTTCTCCCTCTTTATGAGTCATATTAATAGTTTTCTGCTTATTTGCATACTGTATTAGTCAGGGTTCTCTAGAGAGACAGAACTAATAGGAAAGACATATATATATATATATGTGTGTGTGTGTGTGTGTATATATGTAAAGGTTTATTAAGTATTAACTAACATGATCACAAGGTCCCACAATAGGCTGTCTGCAAACTGAGAAGCAACGAGAGCCAGTCTGAGTCCCACAACTGAAGAACATGGAGTCTGATATTCCAGGGCAGGAAGCATCCAGCACGGGAGAAAGATGTATGCTGAGAGACTAGGTCAGTCCTGTCGCTTCACATTTTTCTGCCTGCTTTATATTTGCTGGCGGCTGATTGGATGGTGCCCACCCAGTTAAGGATGGGTCTGCCCTCCCAGCCCACTGACTTAAATGTTAATCTGCTTTGGCAACACCCTCACAGAAATATCTGGAATCAATATTGCATCCTTCAATCCAATCAAGTTGACAGTATTAACCATCATAAGTCCACCCTTGTCAACTTGAACCCATACACATCTCCTAAGATCATCCATAGTCTTCAAATAAAGACAATAATAAGGTCATAATCATGCCTAACATAATACAACTATCCTTCATACAACCAGAAATGCACCAATCCCCAACCCAATACAATACTATTACATAAAGTTAACAATACTTAAATGCTGATATGAAGTCAATAAATCTTATGTCACATGATAAAGAAAAAGGAAATAAAATGCAGATATTTTCTCAGTACAAGTGTATGCGTGCACAGACGTGTTTTCAACAAAAGAAGGAGGAAATACTAGTGACAATTACAGTTCTCATTTCTTCAGCTGGTCACGTGGTCATAGCTGGCATTGATGACTTCTACTATCCATTCTGTATTCTCTTTGCCTTCAGCAAGCACCTCAGCAGATCATGGCTTTTTTCCTAGTGGAGTGACCCAAACCTTCATTCCTGAAGGGTCTGGGTCATTTGTAGTCCTGCCTGGACTGGGCCGTTGTAGTTTCCCATAGACCTTAATCACAGGGCATGGTAATACTAAGAGATGCCCTAATGGATCTCCTGTACTCCATGCATTCTCTTCCTTATCTCTGCTATGTAGTAGTAGACTGATTTCATCTTGATAGTTTGGGTCAATCACCCTAGCCAACATTCTAACTCCCTTCTTAGCCTGTTGACTTAAATATAGGAGAAGCCTAAAGTGTCTAGGTGGCAATCTCAACTTCCAGTTTAATGGAATTGTTGTTGTGTCTCCTGATGGCAGCCTTCCTCCCTCTGGAACTAAGACCTCTAGGCCAGCAGAACGTAATGTCATGGAAACAAGAAGCCAAAATTTTGTTAGTGGGTCACTAAGGGTGATGGTGAGTGGTGCCACTTCCACCTCCATCCTTTCATTCCTGGACCCATGAATCCTGGATATGAGAGAAACAGTACTATATATTGCACGCTGATTCAGAGAATACGTGTCTTTCTGGAGATCTCTGCCCCAGCCCTGCAAAGTATTATCACCTAGTTGGCATTGTAATTGTGACTTCAAAAGGCCATTCCACCATTCTATCAATCCAGCTGCTTTAGGATGATGGGGAATATGGTAAAACCAGTGAATTCCATGAGCATGAGCCCACTGCCATACTTCTTTAGCCATAAAGAGAGTGCCTTGGTCAGAGACAATGCTGTGTGGAATACCATGACAATGGATAAGGCGTTCTTTGAGTCCATGGCTAGTAGTCTTGGCAGCAGCATTGTGCAGGATGGGCAAACGCATATCCAGAGTAAGTGTCTACTCCAGTGAGGACAAACCTCTGCCCTTTCCATGATGAAAGAGGTCAAATATAATCAACCTGTCACCAGGTAACTGGCTTATCACCCTGATGAATGGTGCCATATCTAGGGCTCAGTGTTGGTCTCTGCTGCTGGCAAATTGGACACTCAGCAGTGGCCATAGCCAGGTCAGCCTTGGTGAGTGTAACCTCCATCCCTGCCACTATGGCCACTTCATTCATGGACATCCATTGGTCAATGACAGTGGTGGCTGGGGAAGGAAGCTGAATGGTATCCACAGAACGGGTCATCCTATCCACTTGATTATTAAACACCTCCTACACTGAGATCACCCGTCGTTGAGCACTCATATAGGATACAAATATCTTCACAATTGTTGACCACTCAGAAAGGTCCCTCCACATACCTCTTTCCCAAATTTCTTTGTCACCAATTTTCCAATCATGCTTCTTCCAAGTTGCTGACCGTCCAGCCAAACCATTGGCTACAGCCCATGAATCAGTATATAATTGCACATCTGGTCATTTTTCCTTCCATGCAAAGTGCACAACCAGATGCACTGCTCAAAGTTCTGCCCACTGAGAAGATTTCCCTTCACTGCTGTCTGTCAGGGATGTCCTAGAAAGGGACTGCAGTGCTGCAGCTGTCCACTTTAAGGGGGTGCCTGCATATCATGAAGAACTATCTGTGAACCAGGCCCTAGTCTTCTCTTTCTCTGTCAACTGATGATAGGGATCTCCCCATGAAGCCATTGGTGCAGGCTTGGGAAGAGAAGGCAGGGTGGCAGGGGTGGATACCATGGGCACTTGAACCACTTCCTCATGTAACTTACTCGTGCCCTCAGGACCTGCTCGAGTCTGATCACGTATATACCATTTCCATTTGATGATGGAATGCTGGTGTGCATGACCTGCTTTATGGCTAGATGGGTCAGAAAGCACCCAGTTCACGATAGGCAGTTCAGGTTGCATGGTGACTTGATGACCCATGGTTAAACTGTTAGTTTCCAACAAAGCCCAGTAACAGGCCAAGAGCTGTTTCTCAAAAGGAGAGTAGTTTTCTGCAGAATATGGCAGAACCTTGCACCAAAATCCTAGAGATCTCCATTGTGACTCACCTATGGGGGCCTGCCAAAGGCGCCAAACAGCATCCCTATCTGCCACTGACACCTCAAGCACCATAGAATCTGCTGGGTCATATGGCCCAAGTGGCAAAGCAGCTAGTACAGCAGCCTGGACCTGTTGCAGAGCCTTCTACTGTTCTGAACCCCACTCAAAACTGGCAGCCTTTCAGTTCACTCAATAAATGGGCCAGAGTAACACACCCATATGAGGAATGTGTTGCCTCCCAAAATCCAAATAGGCCCACTAGGCCAAATTTGGCCCACTAGAGGCCAAATGCAGCAACTTATCTTTCCCCTTACAAGGAGTATCTCAACAGGCCTCACACCACTGGATCCCTAGAAATTTTACTGAGGTAGAAGGTCCCTGAATGTTAGTGAGATTTATTTCCTACCCTCTGGCATGCAAATGTCTCACCAATAAGTCCAGTGTATTTGCTACTTCTTGCTCACTGGATCCAATCAGCATAATGTCACCAATGTAATGGACTAGTGTGATATCTTGCAGAAGTGAAAAGCAATCAAGTTCTCTCCAAAAAAGATTATGAGACAAAGCCAGAGAGTTGATCTACCTCTGAGGTAGGACTAAAGCTGGCTTTGCCAGCTGAAGACAAATTGCTTCTAGTGGGCCTTATGGACAGGAATGGAGAAAAAGACATTTGCCAAGTCAATGCCTGCCTACCAGGTACAAGGAGATGTGTTAATTTACATAAGCAATAAAACCACATCTGGCATAGCAGCTGTAATTGGACCCACCACTTGGTTAAGCTTATGATAATCCACTGCCATTCTCCAAGATCCAGCTGTCTTCTGCATAGGCCAAATAGATTTAAATGGGGATGTGGTTGGACTCATCACCCCTGCGTCTTTCAAGCCCTTTATGGTGGCACTAATCTCTGCAGTCCCTCCAGGGATGTGATATTGTTTTTGATTTCCTATTTTTCTAGGTAGACGCAGCTCTATTGGCTTCCATTTGGCCTTTCCCACCATAATAGCCGTGACCCTGCCAGTCAGGGAACCAATGTGGGGGTTCTGCCAGTTGCTAAGTATGTCTATGCTAATTATGCATTGGGAAAATGACCACAGGATGAGTCCAGGGACGCACTGGACCCACTGTAAGTCAGACCTGAGTTAAAACTCCATTAATTACCTGAACTCCATAAGCCTCTACTTTAACTGGAGGACCACAATGATGTTTTGGGTCACCTGGAATTAATGTCAGCTCAGAGCCACTGTCCAGTAGTCCCTGAAATGTCTGATCATTTCCCTTTCCCCAGTGACAGTTATCTTGGTAAAAGGCTGGAGGTCTCTTTGGGGGAGGATAGCAGAAAGATTCACTGCATAAACTGTGGGTAATGTAGTGGAGTCCTTCCTCAATGGGACCTGGCCTCCCACTCATTCAAGGGGTTCTGGATCTATAAACTGGCTCAAGTCTGGAAATTGATTGAGAGTCTGTGATTCTCTGTTTTTATAATTCAAATTAGTCTTTTGTCCATTTGACCTAGAAGTTTTCTGCTTGTATAAATTAAGTAGGAATGCAGTAGGCTTCCCATCAATTTCACTTCTAGTAACACCGTAATTAATTACCCAAAGTCGAGCTCTACATGAATCAGATTATTCTGATTGCTGCTTTGCCTCTGCTGTACATTAGAGTAGTTACACTCACTTGGCCTGAGTGCTGCCACTTGGCCCCTGCTGGAACCAATTATTCCCATTGTATTTAAATTTTGCCACCAGAAACCAATTATTCCCGTTGTATTTAAATTTTATAGTTCACTGACTGTATTTCCCACTGTTAGATCTTACATACAGAGGAGAGCAATTACAGGGGTCATCAAAGATGCAGGTGCTGCCCTTACAAATCTTTTTTGCAAGGTATTGGTCAAGGGTATATCTTCTGGACCCTCCCAGCTGGGATGAGTAGGTCTAAAGTGACCAATTCACTTCACCATCCCAATCTCCCTAAGCCTTTGGATCCCTTCCTCTACATTAAACAAAGGGAGATCAGGCATTACCAGCTCGCTCACAGTGGGCCATCTTGTAATTCATATTTCAGCTAATCAAGCAAGTGAACTATTAGAACCTTTTTTTAACTCCCCCAGCTGAAAAAATTAATAACATAATTCTTTCTTAGTGGGCTCAAATCAGTAAATTCAGCCTGATCCAACTCTATGTTCCTTCCACCATTATCCCATACCCTTAATATCCATTCTTATACCTCTTCTCCAGATTTCTGTTTATATAAATTAGAGAACACAAACAATTTTTTTCGAGTGTAGTACACCTCCTCATGGGTCACACTCTCAACCTCACCTCTAGAGGCCCGCTGGGACTTTATTCTGGTTATAAGTCTAGAAGCAAACAGGGGTGTTGGAAGTGGCTCTTAAGGAGAATCAACATTATCTTGCTTGCTTACACTGGACTTATTTGTGAGACAGTTGCATGCCAGAGGGTAGGAAATAAATCTCACTAACATTCAGGGACCTTCTACCTCAGTAAAATTTCTAGGGATAAAGTGGTGTGAGGCCTGTTGAGATACTCCTTGTAAGGTGAAAGATAAGTTGCTGCATTTGGCCCCTAGTGGGCCTATTTGGATTTGGGAGGCAACACATTCCTCATTCGGGTGTGTTACTCTTCCTTCAATCCAATCAAGTTGACACAGGGTAGGTCATCACTGTTGCCTCAGGCAGCACAGGGTTTATCTCCTCAGAAAAAGTGGAAAGGCTGATGGCAGCATGGGTTGGGGAGGGGATGTTGTCACTACTGTGAATGGGGAAGCTGTTCCTTCTGACAAAAAAGTTTCTTCAGAGTTTACAAACTCAGTGTCCCCAGCTTCATCATGGTCCTCCCACACATCCCCATTCCAAGTTGCAGAGTCCCATTCTCTTCCAATCACTGCCCTCACTTTAACAGTAGACTCCTGGCTAGGCTGTGCATGCACCTTTCATTGCAGGTCAGCCATTTGCATGATAAGAGCTGTGTCTGCTTTTCCACAATTTCAGTTCTTTCTTTACAGGAGATAAACTCTCACTCAGGGCAATCTTGGCAGATTTGAGGCTCAGTATCTGCTTCTGAAGCCAGGAGACAGAATCCGTGAGTTCGTCATTTTCTTTCATCACTTTATCCACTGAATTTAGGAGCAACCAACCAGCTTCACTATGTTCTTTGGTCCTATGGTCAAAGGTATTATGTATAGAGTCACTAAACTTCTTATTTCTCACAAGCAGTGAATCAAGCGTGTCAAATGCATTTATTTTGCATAACTCTCTAAACAGTTCACACCAAGGACTATCAGTGTTCTCCATACTATTGGAAGTAGAGTCCTTAGCATTTTTTGGTGTAATCATATTAAGCAGCCAACTCCAGAAACCCCCAAACCAATGAAAGAACTCCATCCTTAATATTCTGCTCCTCTAGAACCACTCCTTGTACCAAAATATGTATTAGTCAGGGTTTTCTAGAGGGACAGAACTAACAGGATGGATCTATATCTATATCTATCCATATACCTATATCTATATCTATCTATATAGATATCTATATCTATCTATAGATATACATCTAGATATATATCAGTATAAAGGGGAGTTTAGTAAGTATTAACTTACATGATCACAAGAGCCCACAATAGGCTATCTGCAAGCTGAGGAGCAATGAGAGCTAGTCTGAGTCTCAAAACTGAAGAACTTGGAGTCCAATGTTCTAGGGCAGGAAGTATCCTGCAAGGGAGAAAGATGTAGGCTGGGAGCCTAGGCCAGTCTCAATGCTTCACATTTTTCTGCCTGCTTTATATTCCCAGGTGGCTGATTATATGGTGCCCACCCAATTAAGGATGGGTCTGCCTTCCCCAGCCCATTGACTGAAATGTTAATCTCCTTTGGCAACACCCTTACAGACACACCCAGGATCAATATTGCATCCTTCAATCCAATCAAGTTGTCACTGAGTATTAACCATCACACATACCAACTAATTTTTTTATTAGATGTTGGACATTTTACATTTTACAGTGCAAGATACTGGGTTTTGTTACATTCCTTTAAGAAATGTTGGATCTTGTTTTAGTGTTTAGTTAAATTATTTTGCACTAGTTAAATCCTTTCAAAGCTTTGTTTTTAAGCATCATTAAGGTATGTTCAGGGAAGTCTTTACCCAGCATAATTTAGCCCCACTGCTAAAATAATAACTTTATTATTTATTTACTTCTTATTGATAATCTTGTGAGAAGTCCACCTGAAACCCCATGTGTGATGAGGTCTTTTCACTCCAACTGATGGGAATACAAACTCTTCACAGTTCTGTGTGAGCCACAAAGGAGAGCATTCTCTCCTTTGGCGGTTCTTTTCTCGGACTCAGATTGTTTCCTCACACATGTATGTAGGTCAGTGCTCAGCAAAGACTCTGAGGATCTCTTTGTATGTCATTGAAGGTTTCTTTCTGTACAGTGCCCTCCTCTTAGGTGTTTTATCTTGCACTCTGATCTCCTCCTCAACCCAGTGAGGCCTTCAGTCCAGTCTTCTGGTGATGAATTCTCTCAGCTCAACTCTTCTGCCGCTCCCATATTGCATCAGTACTTAAGGATGCCTTTAGACACCTATCCTTTAGACAGTAATCTGATGAGTAGAGATCATCATTGTTACTTGTTTTCTTTCTTTCAGGCATCACCATCCTGCACTACTAGCTGTAAAATGTTTTAATCCCTCATTTCACATACTTTGTCCAATTTAGCTTGTTGTTCAGTATCTGATGATACATCTTGTCCCTATTATTTTATATGGACCAGAAGAGAGAATATGGTACAGCTACTTTTGAGAAAAATTGCTCCTTTAAAGCTAAATCTATTCAAACACTAAGACCCAGCAATTCCACTCCTAGGAATCTTTTCAAGATAAATGAGAACACATGCTCATAAAAACAGTTGTATGAAAATTTTCATGACAGCTTCATTCATAATAGCCCAAAGCTGGAAACTACTCAAATTGCAATCAGCATGAAAATGTATAAACAAATTGTGGAATTTCAATACAAGGAATATTACTCAATAATAAAAAGGAATAACTTACTGACATACATAGCAACAAGAATGAATCTCACAGATATTATGCTGAGTGAAGCAGGATACAAATTAGATTACTACCTAACCTATGATTGCATTTACATGAAGTTCAAAAGCAGACAAAATTAAGTCATGGTGAAAAAAGAATTAGAAAATGATTGTCTCAGTGGCGATTCAGTGAAAAGTAATAAAAGAGAATGTTCTTGTGTGATACAAATGTTCTCTATATTTATAGAGGGGTGAGTTATGAGTTATGTGTATATAAAAAGTCAGCAAACTTTGAATTTAAATGTATATTTTATTTTATATAAACTTTCCCTAAAAAGCACTACAAATGGGTGATAACTTTTAGTTTTTAGGATTGTTTTTCACGGTGAGAGGAACTAGCATTCTAAAATTACTTGTTATAGTTTACATACATTTCTATATAGTCTAGGCTTGCTCTCATGATTAACTATATTGAGAACAATGGGAGCTAGATTTCTCACTGTTGGAGAATAAAGTTGCAAGTATGGAAAGGAGGGAGACTAGATTCTACCCTGTGGTATTAGATTATAATCATAAGCATCAGAGAAAATCTATGGTTTCAAATGTAGGAATCAATACAGGAATAATCTGCATATCCACTGTCCATGGCTGAAGAAGCAATGACATACCAATGTCATTGACAAAGATCTAGCACTCACCTTGGTTTCTAAACATGATTCTCTATGAAAAGAAAACAGATTTCCTTGGAATAAAAAAATGATTTTAGAGCTAGTATAGGGAAAGTACAAGATCATCCTAGAACATCATATTGAACCAGAAAATCACAAAGTACTCAAAGAATGATGAATGATGCAGCTATGTCAAGAGGACATAGGATACAGTTTGATGGAGTTCCTACTGGTCAAATCTCAAACATTTTGATCATAAAAATAAATATTGATAGTAATGGATTATATACTATGGTATGCTGGTAAACTGGCTCTCCATAATGGAAAAATAAAGAAGCCCTGGTTGGCAGTATTTGCTGATTTCTATATTATAAATACTCCACTATGGGTGATTTTAAGCTACCAACATTATGCCAATGCACATAGATTTAAGAAGAGTTGCCTAAATGTGGTTCTCATGAGTGAGTGAGCTGGCCATAAGATACCAATTATAACTGTAGAAAAAAGTAAGGATACATAAATTTATACATATTATCAATAAATGGTTAAATTACTTAAGGGAGGAGAAAGGAAACTCTTGCTTATGGTGAAATTTCAACTAATATGGAAGAAATGATGGAGCTGAAAATAATCAATGGATGCCAAAACTAGCAAGGAAAGTTTTAACAAAGAGCTCTAAATGTACACAATCTGAAAAAAGAAATCACTCTAAAATCACTTAGTATTTACCAAAAAGAACATTGTGTAACTTCACAGTAAAGAGAGCTAATGGAGTCCACTTGCTTTATTAGTTTCAATTTCCAACACATACGGCTTAGACTATATAATGAAGTAATCAAGGTCAGTATCTTCAGTATTGAGACAAACTGACATTATGTACCTCCTATGAGAATGCACACCTGCTGTATCATTCAGGATTCTCCAGAGAAACAGGACCAACAGGATATATTTATACAAAGAGATGTATTTTAAGGAACTGGCGTATGTGGTTGTGAGGCTGGCAAGTCCAAATCTGTAGGGCATGCTGGCAGGCTGGAAACTCAGGTAGGGTTTCTACATTACAGTTTTGAGGGAATCCTTAGCTTTGCTTTTAGGCCTTCACTGTTTGGATGAGGTCCACTCATATTATTGAGGGTTCTCACTTTGTCTAAAAGTCAACTGATTCTAGATGTTCACCACATCTACAAATTATTTTCACAGCAACCTCTAGATTAGTGTTTAACCTGACAAATGTGGACCACAACCTAGCCAAGTTGACACATAAAATTTAACCATCCCATCTGCCAAAAATTCGTAATCTGAATTCTATCATAAAAATAGACAAATAGAAAAGGTGCAACATTTTATGAACTAACAGGTCTATTGCCTTCTAAATGTCAAAATAAATGACAAAAAGAAGACTAAGAATCTGATTTAGATTAAAGTAGACCAAAGAAACATGACAATTAAACATAATCTAGAATCCTGGATTTTATGTGGTGTTGGATAAAAAAAGTTCCTGAGATAATTGATGAAATTAGATTATGGAATGCAGGTTAGGTAATTTTCTAATTTTGACTTATTTTGCTGTGGTTGTGGAAGAGAAAGTCATCATTTTCACGAAGTACTCACCGAAACACTAGAGATAGAGTGTGCATATTATCTCCTTCTCCCTAGATGATATCTGAATCCTGGAACCTGCAAACATATTTTCTTACATAGCAAAAGAGACTTTGCAGATGCAATTAAAAATAGAAAAATGAAGAAATTATCCTTGATTATCATGGTGGGCCCAATGTAATCACAAGGTTCTTAGAAAAAAGAAAGAGGGAAGAAGGAGAAGTGGAGGCAGAGGCTAGGAGATTAGAAGAGAGGCTGATTTCAAAGTGATGCAAATGCTGGCTTGGAAGATGGAAGGGGCTACAAGTCAAGGAATACAGGCAACCTTGAGAAACCAGAGGACTGAGACAGCCTCTAGAATGAGGAAGGGGTAGGGAGCAGATTCTCCCAGACCCTCCAGAAGACCTGCTGATACATTTTTTTAGCCCCAGAAATCTCATTTTGGATTTCTGAATTCTAGAATGTTAAGATAAGGAATTTGTGGGTTTTTTTTTCTTATCTTTCCATGTACATTTTATTTTTAATTTTTAAAAATTTTAGATTCAGAGGTACATGTGCAGGCTTGTTACATGGATATATTACATAATGGTGAGGTTTGGACTTCCAGCGTACCCATCACCCAAATAGTGAACATTGTACCAACTAGGTACTTCTTTTAACCCTTGGCCTCTCCCATGTTCCTCACTTTTGGAGTTCCCAGGATCTGTTATTCTCATTTTTATGTCCACATGTAGCCATTGTTTAGTTCCCACTTATAAGTGAAAGCATGCAGTATTTGAGTTTCTGAGTTATGTGTTACTGTAGCAATAGAAACCTACTACACACTCAAATGGTTCTGAAAAAGGTATGCATTTGTTTGAAACTATATATAAAGAGACAAAAATACAAAAACAGACAAAGCAGACATAAAACATTAGCAAATTTTGGTTAAAAGTCTCTGGGAGTTCCTCATACTATTACAAATTTTCTTTGAAGTAATGCTAAAACAAAAAGTTACAGAAAGGTACAAAAAAGATCTGTGGCTTTTAAAAAAAAAGATAAAGAAATGTTTACAGTTAAATTGATGGGATGGATAGAATTTGCTTCAAATAAACCAGGAAGGAGGTATGGATGGGGAACTTCGGATGAGCGCTTGTTAGGAATGGGTAATGTGTAAGAGTTTTGAGTGTACTCTTTTTGTCTGTTTTTGCATTTGTTTCAGATTCTTCTCAAAATATTCAAAAACAGGATCATTTTATCTAAAAATCGATGGAAGGGAAAATGATGCAATACTAACATTTCATGTAACCATCAGTCTAGCTGGGGAGTTGGCAGCCTCTACTGAAAAGAAAAAATTGGCATGAACTCTAGCAGTTTGGTGTCATATCAGTTTAATATATTTTATTTACTTGAACAGACAAACCAGGAAACAAGAGGCTTTTCTCTGATTATGTCAGCCAGCAGACGTTAACCTTTCTCTACTGTGAAGGCTACTCTTTGCAGTTTCTGCAGTTCGTTTTGCTTTCTGTTTGTTTTTGTAATCGTAGGCACTACCAAAAGTGTTTAGAGCACTCTGCTGAAAATGGCAGTATTTGAAGAAACTGGATGTCACTTAAAATATGATCCTTGGATAAATATCACATGTTGCTGGCCTTCTTACAAAATGAGTAAGCACTGACTGTCTTTCTGGCTGCCAAAGCCACTTTGATTTTCCTGGAGCCCTCTATTTAGCGGGTAGTTTGAGGGGACTGTGGGAAGGCGACAAATATCATACATTTGGATTACCATCTTTATTTGCTTCACTTGCCCTCTTTTTTGAGTAAAGGAGTTAAGGACATGCTTCTATACAATGAAAAACAACCTAAAATTATCCAGAGTTAACCTAACTTTTTACCCTTCCCCAATGAGATATACAAATGAAAGCTTGCATTTCTTGGCCAGATCCGACGAATTTAAATTTTCCATTAACATATAATAGGTTTAGACTCTAAATCCCTTTGAGCGTGGGAATCAGTGAGGAAAACAACACTCTGTAAGCTATTGCTCAAATAAGCTCATTTATTTTAGAATATACCGTGCCTGTAAAGAGAAAGATAATAAATTTTATGTGTGTCAATTTTTTAAAGAACAGCAAGATTTTTTAAAAGCCATTTTATCTCTGAGAGATTCAATGACCATATTTGATGACAAGCCAGATGGCAGCATTCTCTAGACCCGGTGCCAAGACGCATGACAGGAGCCGCAATTTACCTTCCGTGGTGAGGCTAGCTGCTGAAGCACACCACAGCTGCGGGCGAGCGGGCTGCTGCCGGTAGGTGCAAGCACAGTTGGTTCCCTCCCAATTTGGATGCAGCAGGTAAGAGGCTGAATCAGTACCCAGCAATTATGGAATTGGCATGCGCTGCATTGTTTACTCACAGTAATATTCCTACTGGACTTTATTAAAACACCATCTGTTGTCAGGGCAGACAAAGAATCCAAATAGAAATACATAGCAAGACAGAGAGAAAAAGAGAAAATAAGAACATACATGTGTGTATTGGAGGGCTGCTACAGGATTTGGTTGCATTTCTAAGAGGCCACGTTTGACCCTGAGGGTTATCTTTTAACGTGATATCCCTACTCTCCCAGATTTTTGTTTTGGGTTTCCGCTGCCAGCTAGGCTGAAACAATTTGTGGTCCAAATGAAGTTGGCTGTGTGTGAGTCAGGCTGGGATTGAAGGCAGCAAGTGCATGCGTATGGGTGGAAACCAATCACATTAGTATGACTACAAATTAAAACCAAAATGATGCAAAGTCAAGTCCTCCCACTGAATGATGCTCAGAGTAAACTTCTGAGTTAATGTCCAGAATATAGGCTGAGTAATAAAGGATATCTGCCAACAATAATAATACCTTCAGGGCACAAGGAAAAGTGACTGTTTTTTACAATCAGCTGTTTTCTCTCACTTTTTTAAATCCTGCAGATGGGGATCAGATATTTCTAATACACAGCTGGTCTCTGCAAGTGGCCAAGTGTAATTTTTCATACACCCACATACCATTCCAGGTGAAATTAATTAGTCAGAATTCCTCATCAGAAAATACACTAATAAAATGTGATGCAAGTAATTAAATATGCAAATACAAAAACGACAGCATTAAAACTCTGATATGTCATTTCAATTCTTCGAATAGACATCTGTCTATTCAGAACTTCAGTGCAGAACAAAATCAGAAACAAAACAAACCTTAAAAGAAAAAGTGTAAACAAGTCCCGATGCATGTGGCAAAATGCAAGCTGCAGGAAAATGAATCTAAAACAAGCACTGAATACTTTCCTGGTAAAAGAGTTGGCACAGCTCAAATATATATTCAAATATTATGGAGCAAATGAATTAGGAGCATTTGGAGAAGCCAAGGGGAAAGCTCACGCAGTGTATGATGTCATCGTCTGCTTTGCTTGACATTCAGACCCCCGATATTCTTGCCAGAATATGAGCAGGCATTCTAATTTACAGAAATGCTGTTTACCACTTTGCAAGCCGTACCAATATTTACAGAGAATTCAATGAATGAATGAAAAGAAACAGCTGCGACTCCTTCCACCTCATTGCCTATTTCATCTCTAACTCTCCTCCTCTGTGCTGTCTTATTTATAGTCATTTTGTTGAGCAATGGATTGGGTTTGGCAGCATTCAGTACACTGATGCCTGTTTGTTAAACACATCACTACTCCTGCTATGAATTTTCCCTTTCCTAAGTGTGTTTTATAGAAAATACCATGATTGACTGACTATATTCCGCATTTATATTTTAATAGGTTTCAAAACGCATGAATACCCCAATTATGTATTTTTTTCCCTAAAACTGCTTCTATGGTGGTTTTAAGGCTGTTCCTAATACTGTAATTTATACTCACTGATGATATTTTGCTATTTGATAATGTATGTGTGCTACAGTATAAGTTACTGCAAAAAAAAAAAAAAAGTCTAAAAAATAAAAAGACACAATTCTTTCCTTCAGGGAGCTTAAAATTTAGTTGGGGAAATCATATATGTGCCGAAACAACAGAAGGTAATATTAAGTTATAAGTGATGAATAATAACAGGTAAAGCCAACTAGCAGAAATGCAGAAACTCAGAGGAAGAAGCAACCAGGGAAAGAGTTATTTTTCATAAGCTCTAGCCTGTGAAAGTTAAAAAGACTATGAATAGGTCAAGAGGAAAGAACAGAGCAGGGTGTTTAGGGAACACTAAACTAGGTTCTTGGGCCAGAACAGCAAAGGCAATGATGATTTCATGAGAAACACTTTTCAAGAGGCTCCCGTGGTTTATTCCACCCTCCCCAAGGACACCAACCTACTGGAGAACATGGTCAAGACTTTCATGAAGGAGAAAGGAAGAGAATCTCTGAAAAAATATGTTTAGCCTCAATCAAATTTAGATGTTCAGCATTGCCTGCAAAAAGGCTATATAAACATTTGGAGACCAAGGGTTACCAAGAAAGAATAAACTGGTGAATTGATTGTAGTAATTGAAAATATTTGAATAATGAGGATACCTTGCAGGACCTCAATGCCCTTGTTCTAAATTTGCTCCTGCTATATCAGAAGAATTTTGTTCAGATCCTGCACTAACTCCTGGAACAAACCAAATGAGCATGCATATTTGATGGTTACAATAACCTGGGCTAGAATAAGTGAGCTCCATACTCAAGACGTCAGAATGAGAGATGTTGAGCCTCAGCCAGGGTTGAAAGGAAGGAGACTGAGGTCAAAGACAAATACAACAACTGTCTCTGTATTAGGTCTGAGGGTGAAACCAAACCATAGATGAAATAAAGGCATTGCAAGCTGTGAAGGCAGGAAGAGCTGGAATAGGTGAAGCGATGAGGTGCGAGCGGCGCATGTGAGTAGACTGAGAATCTTTAAACCTCACATCTTTAAATCATATCATTAGTAGCTTAATTAACAGGAAAAGTTGACAAATTGCTAACTATCTGCATGGAATGATTCGAGACTGAAAGATATTTTCTTCATTTCTTAGTTCATTTTCTGCTGCAATAACAGAAGACCACAGACTGGGTCGTTTATGAAAAAAAAAATCTAATTTTTTCCACTTCTGGAGGCTGGGAAGCCCAAGGTCAGAGAGTGGCATCTGGTGAAGGCCTCCTTTCTACATCATCCCATAGCAGGAGGTGGAAGGACAAGAGAGCAGAAGAGCAAGAATGAGCGTGAGAGGGCTGAACTCACTTGTATTCAGGAACCCCCTCCTGAGATAACTAACCCACTCCCTCAATGATGACATTAATCCATTCAGGAGGATGGAGCCCGCATGCTCTAATCATCCCATAACGGGCCCATCTCTTACTACCATCACAATGGCAATTAAATTTCAATATGGGTTCTGGATGGGACATGCAAAAAACAGCAGACGCCATGGACATTATACGGTTATCGGAGCCCTGGCTTTACGTGGTGCTAAGTAGGGGCCCAGGCACAGGCTGTCCAGGAAAGGAAGATAGAAGAGAGAAAACTAAATTGCTATTTTGCCATTTTACCCCAGAGTATACATTTTATTAAAGACTTTCTTCTCATCCTGATACAAATTGATTCCATTTAAATGAAAGCATGACTTTAAATTATATCACCATTAACTTCTCGTCTTTAAATTATGTCATTAGTAGCTTAATTAACAGGAAAAGTTGACAAATTGATAACTATCTACATGGAATGATTCGAGATTGAAAGATATTTTCTTCATAAACTATTCCCAAAGAACTATTTCTACAAGGTAATATTTAGCCCATCTTTTTTTTTTTTTTTTCTTTTTGAGACAGAGTCTTGCTCTGTTGCCCAGGCTTGAGTGCAGTGGCACGATCTCAGCTCACTGCAAGCTCCGCCTCCCGGGTTCATGCCATTCTCCTGCCTCAGCCTCCCGAGTAGCTGGGACTACAGGCACCCGCCACCACGCCCGGCTAATTTTTTGTACTTTTAGTAGAGACGGGGTTTCACCATGTTAGCCAGGATGGTCTCCATCTCCTGACCTTGTGATCCGCCCACCTCGGCCTCCCAAAGTGCTGGGATTACAGGCATGAGCCACCACACCCAGCCTATTTAGCCCATCTTTTACCTTCATTTTCCCAAGTATTCCTGACCCTGCCTCACTGGAAAATTCTATGGGAATAAGCTTCTGGTTTAGAGATTATGCTGGAAAAATAAGAAATATCTCTTTGTCCCTTTGTCATCACAGTCCTTCCTTCCATCCACCATATGCCAAATGTGGATCTCTTCTCTGGAGCTGATGTCTTCACACGTAGGCCATTGGTTTTTGCCATTCATTCAAGACATACGCATGAAAATGTCTGTGGTTTTTATGAAAAAATAGCTATACAAACAACTGGAACATTCTATTTGGGATCATTTCACCATTCTCAGTGTTTCATGCTTTACACACGTACACACACACACACACACACACACACACACACACTGCCCTGTGGTTTTTAACCCTTGGTCAAAACCAAAACAGAGCCCATAAATTCAACAAGGTTGTCTCTGGTCCCCAACTGTGCTGTCAAGTAGCCCAAATAGTACTATGGAAATGATAACCCTAGGCTGTCACCAGACATACTCCCCTGTCACTGCAGACCTGGCTGGCTCCCTTGGGTGAGAAGATTTGGAAATAGTAGAATAAAAATATCCTAAGGCTTGTGTTTATACCACAGAATAGAAAGTTAAGAGAGCCTTTAGGGAAGCTCTTCATGGCCCTTTCTATCTTGAATTGCACAAGACATTTCTTCTCTATAAGGCTGGACCCCAGGAGGTGAAGCAGGACCTTGGCATTATATAAATATTGACAGGAAGAATGCAACTGCAGGCTTTCCACAGGCACTCCTTGTTGTGTTGAAATGCCAAGAGCCTCTAAACACAGATAGAATCTTCCTTTCTTTTGCTCATTTTCCAATGGTAACAGTAAGTATTTAAGGCACAGATCTCCATGGAGTCTCAATACAGGGACACTGGATTGAAACATCTAGTGTTGATGACCTGATAAGTGGTAAAGTCTAACACTTTAGCACAGAAGTCAGGACTATTAGGGAGCAGAATAGCTGTCGTGGAGACAGACATCTTAGGGGCCTCCTCACTGAATAGTTGCTAAGAAGTTAGTGACAGCTGCTAGGAGAAGCTTTCAGATCTAGCTAAAAGGAATTAGAATCTGTCTTTATATTTTAAAAACTTGAATACTAAAACTGGATTCCTGGCATGGCAAGGAATCTAGTTTTGCAGTTACTGCCAGCAAGGAACATGCTCTGGTTGTCTTCCAGGTACATGGATAGTGAAATTAAGGGAGTTTTCCTGCTGAAGGAGAAGTATTTGAGACAAGAGTGATATGGTTTGGCTCTGTGTCCCCACCCAAATCTCATCTCAAATTGTAATGCTCATAATTCCCACATGTTAGGGAAGGGACCTGGTAGGTAGTGATTGGATAATGGAGGTGGTTTCCCCCAGGCTGTTCTGGTGATAGTGAGGGAGTACCCATGAGAACGGATGATTTTAAGTGTCTGGAAGTTCCCTCTTCTTGCTCTCTCTCGCCTGCTGCCATGTAAGACATGCCTGCTTCCCCTTCTTCTCTGATTGTAAGTTTCCTGAGGTCTTCTTAGCAATGTGGAGGCCTTAGGAAACTTTTTCTTTATAAATTACCCAGTCTTGGGCAATTCTTTAGAGCAGTGTGAGAACAGACTAATACAATGAGTGTCTCTATATCTTGAATTATTAGAGAGAATGAAGAATTCTTGGCGAGGATTGAGAAAATGGTCCAAGACAGAACTTTTTAAAAAAGATTAATTTGTAGTCAATAGGAAGAATGTATATATTAATACATATATAAAAGAGGACTGGGCTGGGCACAGTGGCTTATGCCTATAATCCCAGCACTTTGGAAGTCCAAGGCAGGTGGATCACTTGAGGTCAAGAGTTCGAGATCATCCTGGCCAACAGAGTGCGTCTCACTCTGTCACCCAGGCTGGAGTGAAGTGGCATGATCTCAGCTCACTGCAGCCTCCGCCTCCTGGGTTCAAGTGATTCACCTGCCTCAGCCTTCAGAGTAGCTGGGATTACAGGTGTGCACTACCCTTCCTGAGAAACCTTTAAGGCAAAGAAGTATGTAGAGAATACACAGAAATTTTCCAAGGATCAAGAGGGTTAAAAATTGGGATTCATATCTAACACTACAGAAAGCGTCTATATAAATTCATAGAGAATAAATAAGTTATTTTGAATTCCAGTGGAAAAAGCTGAAGAAGACCCCAGAATACTACAGATGGGATGAGACAAGGATGAAATATAGCTGATCACAGGGAAAAAAAAAAATGCCTTATTTGAAGAAAAGAAAATAAATAGACCTGAGAGCAGAAAAAAATCCCTAGGTCAAGAAATTATAATCATTTATGTAAAATCATTTAACATAGAATGCACATTAAAAGGCAATGGAGTAAAGATCAAAAGATCAAAAAGCAATAAAAATGATTTTGGTTTGGAGGCAGCTCAGAGATAATCTTGTCAAATGAGATTATGGGTAACGTTTTCCTAATACAGATGATAATTTGGCATAAAGGCAATTTATGGTCAGAGCAGAATTCAACTGTTGGGTGATTGCTTCTTTTCATTCTTCTAAAAGTAGGACATCTAAAAAATTCTTATCTTTTCTGCAGTTTCATGAATCAGGAAGTTGAAGAGTAATAAGGGAAACCTTATACTCAAGTTAGTTCTAAGCATCATTTAATAATTTGAACTAATGGGAAACGTAAGGGAGACTGTCCATGATATTTTAACTCTTGGTTACCAAGGAAATATATTAATGATGATTAGAGCCAAACAAAACTGAGATAGGATCGAGTTGGGATGGAAAAGCATGCCATGGGTTTTGGCATAAGCTAGATCTAGTTTTAAGCCTCCTAGACTCAATTATTTACTATCTTAGAGACTTTGATCAAGTCAACACTTCTTTTCTGAGACTTTTGTTTTCATTTCTAATGAGTAGTTTATATATATCCAGAATACAGTGTCATTACCATATGCTGCACTAGATCAAAAACTTTGACTTCAGAAATTCTGTAATTCTCTCTTCTATCAATAAGGTCACTGAAATGGAAAATTACTGTAATAATTCAAAATCTCGCAATTAACTATGCCTGCATATGGGGAGAGGAAAAATAGTCATACTGGGCCAGTTACTAAGCAACCACTTTGTAAAACCCTATCTCACCAGGCTGAGAAAAGAACAAAGAAATGATGCTTTCCTATTAGACCCTATTCATCCCCTTTAAAGAGGACACATCACCAATGAAAAGATGGCCAGTCATTTCTTTAACAACTTGTTGGTAAATGGGGTTTTGCATTTCTATGACTCTCCTTCTAATTTTCCTATATTAAATTTTAATGTTTCTTGACACATAGACTTCTTTGGGAGTCATGGAAGCTGCAATAAATAAATGAATGCTTGAAAAACCTAACAGATAGTTGCACACATATTTTGTCCTTGAAACCCATTTATGGATCCCCAGATAAAGCAAAACACAGAAGTACCTTATTTCTAATTGTTTATATTTTCACTCAAACTCCAAAAATATTTACTTATTAAAATAAAATGCAGATATTAAAACACAAGGAAATTATGAATGTTTACAAAAAAAGAAGACAAACAAAAATATTCCAAAAACCAGTTTTATAAGAAATACTGCAATTAAAAATCCTGAATGGGGATATGATGGGATGCAGTACAGTGTGTTCTTTGCCTGATCCCATTTGAAAATTTAATGGGACTCATAATTTCAGAAAAATGGACTACAATCTGCAGATGAGAGTCAACCCATATATTAGCCTAAGGAAAAAAAAAAAAAAAAAAAAAAAAACACTACTGTAAAAAACCCGCAGCTGTTTTTCCAGAAGATGATTCCACAAACTACCTTGCTGTAATTACGTGGGCCACTTTTGAAGTGCTGATTCTTGTTTTTTGTTTTGTTTTGTTTTTGTTTGTTTGTTTTTTCATAGCTACTGAATCAAATTCTCTATGATGATGCCCATAAGTGTGCTTTTAACACGCACCCTGATCGATCTTTAGCTAAGTTAAAGTTTGAGAAACACTTCGCCATCATTTTAAAAATCTTCATGAAGAGTATCTGATATCTAACCAAAACTTCAATCCTACAATATTAAATTTCACTTTGCTAAATGAAATACATTTCCAACCTAGATTGCCCTATATTTTTGGCATGGATACTTTTTATAGATTTGTTTGTATTGTCCATGGTAAGTTAAAAGTGCTACAACCTTAAGGGATAAAAAACTATGCCTATCTGTGATTGGCATCTTGTTCCTTTAATAAGAAATAATAACAATCATATCATCTTGGGAAGTAACATGAGTTGCAGTGACTACTTTCACCTTGACAGCAGAACACCAGGATCTCCAGAGATTATTTTCCGAGAAAGGCATAATACCCAAAACTGAGTGTTACTTAAACTTTTCAAAAGAAATAATTTCATAATGTATGAACGTTGTAAGTCCAACAAAATTCAAGATGTATCTTTCCTTTGATTCTGATTGTAGAATGTGTAAATTAGTAGAATAAAGAGGGATACATTTTTCTCTTTGGTATCACTTTAATCTTTCAAACTTGTGTTTATTTATTTTTTCTTTTTCCCAGGGAGAGAATAAAGTGGGGATGGGAGGTTTGGAAGGAGGGGACAGACACAGTGAAACTGACAACCATTCCAGAAAGAATGTTTTTTATGATACAGGAGTCCATCAGGGATTCAACAGAGGCAACTAAACTAATGACAAGAAGCTAAACAGCACCCCTCCCCTAAGGATGACATTCAGTATTGACCTGCTAGGAAGATAAATGCCCAACACATTTATTGTTTTGTCATAGGGGTCAGTGCTTGTCCTATACTAAAACAATCAAGAATCTGCTGGCACTCTTGGCCTTGCGTCACATGCTACCTGTATGAGAGCGTCGTACATACAGGGAGGAGCCTGTGACACTGGGCAACGCAAGCAAGCTGAGGCTGTCGAACGTCTGTGCCAGCACTTTCACATTCTTATCAACATGCTCCAGCTCTTGCTGGGGTAACAAGGAGGAAATTTTTGGCATATCAATGTGAATCATTGCACGCTCTTTGGAATAGAATAATAATCAAATTGATTTGCTAGCTATGAACAGCTCTCAGAGAACGTTTGAAAGTAGGGGGTGGTTTTAATAGTGTGGAGAGGTTGGCTTTTCCTGAATTATTCATATATAATTAAAATAAGAAGTGATCAGCATTGTCTATCTATATGTTATTAGTTTACTAACCAGAAAGCTGGGTAGTAATTAACTCTAATTCCTGGAAGCATACTGGAGTGAGAGAAAGGCAGAGAAGAAATTCTACACCCCATGTGTGTAATATCTCACCCTTTCATGTCCTGTTGTGGCCCAAATAAAAATGTCTGATTTATACCAGCAGAGTTGGCACCAGCTATGTGCACATTTCTGCTATTCTTATTGTTTATTGTTATATGTTTAAGCACTTAGGAGGCATCAAGAGGAAACCAATGGGAAGACCTTCTCCATGACTGTAAATTCATAGTCTTGAGAAACGATGTTGATAGGTTTGGACAGGAATACACACATCCCTAAAAGCCATACACTTTGCCATAATTTTGGTACCTGCGCAAAACTAAATGTTTTTTTTTTTTTCTTCTTCTGTCTTCTCCAATGCCATGCGTCACGCTAAATTCAACCCTAAAACTGAACAGGCAAATACCTCAAGTGCATGATACATTGACCTACCTTCTGTACTAGGCTAGCACTATCCATAGCATAGGACGGATGCAGTCATTCCAGAACACACCACCCTGAACACTAATTCCATCAGCAGAATAATAGGAGAACTACAAAGTCTTCATCATCCTAAAACTGTGTTCAGGATCCTCATTTGACAAGCAACATGGGAATGGTAGATGCAAAATGACAAGATTTGTCCACAATTTCTTAGAAATAATGGTTCTACTTGATTCTCTATTCAGAAAAAAAAAAAAAAAAAAAAAAAAGAGGATGTCATTATTATAGACCAATGAAAGAAATTATTTGATTAGGGTAAAAATAGCAACCTGTCAGGTGTAATCTTATACACTGGACAAAATATTTACAATTACGCTACAACTTTTTTTTTTTTTTTTGAGATGGAGTCTCACTCTGTCACCCAGGCTGGAGTGCTGTGGCACAATCTCCACTCACTGCAACCTCCGCCTCCCAGGTTCAAGCGATTCTCCTGCCTTAGCCTCCTGAGTAGCTGGGACTACAGGCGTGCGCCACCAGGCCCAGCTAATTTTTGTATTTTTAAGTAGAGACAGGGTTTCACCATGTTGGTCAGGTTGGTCTCGAACTCTTGGCTTGTGATCTGCCCTTCTTGGCCTCCCAAAATTCTGGAATTATAGGCGTGAGTCACTGCATCCGGCCACAAAATTTACATTTTCTACTCTATAGTGTAGAGAGGCTATATATACATTATATATATACACACACACAGCCTCTATAGTGTAGAGAGAGTAGAAACATATAGTGTATACACGTTTGGACACAGGCCCTTGAAACATATAGTGTACATATATGCTATGGCATTTATGCTGAGCAGGAGGTTCAAGGGCCTGTGAGAAACGTATCATGTATACATGTTTCAAGGACCTCTGACCAATTTACTACCAGATTCAAAATCTACTTTAATATATACTTAAGAGGATTGAATTCACTTTTTTGGTCTTCTCATTATAGCCTCTGACATTTTTAGTAGCGCTTTAGTAAGACTTATATATGTTTATATATGCATATGTCATTTTTATATGTAGATATGTAAAATACCTACATATTTATATATGCATATGTACATTTATATATGTAGATAGATGTGTAGATAAACTACATATTTAAATGTACAAATGCATATATAAACCTATTTAAGTCTTTATTATTTAATAGTATTATTGAGCATTCTTAAATATAATTCTATTATTATTATGGAGAATCATCTGTTAGAATAGTTAACATTTAACATCTTTGTTCCTTCTATGCATAGATATAGGTACACAGTAATGTTGTTAATCAACGATTGTGGGTAATTAGATAAAATGACATGCTTTGTGAATGAGCAATTAAACTTTTTGGACGGTGAAATATTTGCTAATTACTGAGTATGGTTCTAAAAATATCTGCTGAGGTGCTTTTATAGGCAAGTCAATCTTCTTGTTATTTCTTTTAGGATAGCTTCTATGGCATGTCGTGAATGTTAGAACAACACCCCTTTTCACAATTTATCATGAGAAAAAAATCCAAAAGCATTACAACAGTACGTGCACAAAGGTGTTTATTGCAGCAATGAACATTTCAAACCACCTAGATGCTCAACAACAGAGAGAAATAATTATGACGTATATCGGATAAACATACAACCTCTACAATATTTTCAAACTACTAATTTAAAAACCGAATGGCAACTGGGAAAAGAAAGATGTTCATGTAACTATCCAGAATGAAAAGCACAATGTAACACGCCATGTTACATTATGCACACGTAGTCAAAAACTACACAATGGCAGCGGAATTAGCACCTTCACTACCACTGGTTGGTTTTTACAACTTTTATCTCTGTAATTCTTAGTCTATGACACATACAATTCAAACTATTTAGGGATAGCAGGGCATTCATTACTGCAGTCTTTTATGACATCATGACATTTCTTTAGCACGCTTTGGAACCAAATACTTTCTGTGTCATTGCAACTTTTTCTTCAAGTGCAACTGTAATATGTGAAGTTGTACTTTTCTCTCCCAGCTCTAGCATTTATGCTGAACAGCAGATCCCTCCTGCTTTGGGAATTCCAACCAATCGCTGCCCCACCTCCCCACCCCCACCCCCCACTCATCAGGGTTTCAAAGTATCTGCTAAAAATAGCTTCCCTCAACACATGCTTGGTACCAGTGTTACTTTTCTATTGCTGCATGACAAATTTCATTTTAAAACAACACACATTTATCATCTCACAACTCCCCAAGGTCAAGTATCTGGGCCTGGGTTAGCTGGGCCTCTGCAAGGGCTCTTCTGACTGCAGTTGAGGTGTCTGCTCTTGCTGCCGTCTCACCTGAGGTTCAGGATCTCCTCCCAAGCTCATTCACATGACTGAAAGAATTTTCCTTGAAGTTTGTATTATTAGGTCATTCTCACATCACTATAAAGAAATACCTGAGGATGGGTAATTATAAGGAAAGGAGTTTATTTGGTTCATGGTTCTGCAGGTTGTGCAGGAAGCATGGTGCCAGAATCTGCTTGGCTTTTGGTGAGGCCTCAGGAAGCTTACAATCCTAGCTGAAGGTGAAGGGGGAACAGACATGTCACATGGCTAGAGCAGGATCAAGAGAGAGAGGAGGGAGGTGCCACACATTTTTAAATGACCAGATCTCATAAGAACTCACTATCATGAGGTGAGTACCAAGGGGGTTGGTGCTAAATAATTCATGAGACACCCACCCCCATGATCCAGTGACCTCCCACCAGGCCCCACCTCCAATATTCAGAATTCCATTTCACATCCAAACTATATCACAGTTGCAGGACTAAAGTCCTACTTTCTTGTCAGTGTGGGGGTCGTTTTAAACTCCTACAGGACCAGCAAGGCCCTCATTTTGCTCTTAAAGTTCAGCAGGAGAAATTCTTTCTAGTCCTCTGTCACCTTGCTTTATATAATATAATGTCATCATGAGAGGGACTATGCCACCAGCTGGTTCCTATAAGGTAACCTAATTATCAGATCCACTGAAGGGGAGGGGATTAAACGTGGCATGTACATCAGTAGGTGGAAACCTTGACAGCCATCTCAGAATTCTGCTTACCACTAGAATTTATTTTATTTCTTTATGCTATGCACAGGATAAAGAAATTAAGAAATTTCTGCTTCTTTCTAAGAAAAAGAAATAAATAAATTATTATGTCAGATATAAAATATATAAATCAGAAAATTATGTATAGTCTCTTGGTTTCAATAGAGCAAAGAGGATGAGAAAGGTAGAATATTCTTTTATGCAGAGGGGCAATATCTTTCTATGATCTGTGGGAAGGACAGCATTGCCTCCGTGAAAAAGTAATGACATATTTCACTTTTACGTAGGAGTTTTTAAATTAATGACATCAAATTGATAAAGAGCTGGTGTATTATTAAGGAATGAATTGTTATTCTCTCTCCTCAATAATCTGGTCTGTAATTTGCTTGCATTTCCTCACAGATTAGTGTTTTTGTTCAGGTATATCTCTAGAGTAGCCTCTGCAAAATATGGCAGATGTTACAGTAATTAAGAGTGCACTTAAACTAAAATGCATTCTGCTTCCCTTCAGCTCGACTTTATACATGATTGTGTTAATATTTATACGATAGCCTATGTAGTTTGAAAGCATGCCAAGTTGGTTAGGACCATGGGTACACTCATCGAAGAGGCAGCTCTCTACTTTCTTCCACTGAATAAATGAAGTCAGGAAAATGGGTAAGTTAGCTGCTTTTCTAAGCTTTTGTGACTAATCAGCGATATAACCATGATTGTGACTCATATTCTGACTATTTGCCTGTGTGCCCACAGCCGGCGTAAAAATGTGAGCACTGACCAGGTGCGGTGGCTCACACCTGTAATCCCAGCACTTTGGGAGGCCGAGGCGGGCGGATCATGAGGTCAGGAGATCAAGACCATCCTGGCTAACACTGTGAAACCCCGTCTCTACTAAAAATACAAAAAAATTAGCCAGGCGTGGTGGCGGGCGCCTGTAGTCCCAGCTACTGGGGAGGCGGAGGCAGGAGAATGGTGTGAACCCGGGAGACGGAGCTTGCAATGAGCCAAGATCGCGCTACTGCACTCCAGCCTGGGCAACAGAGCAAGACTCCGTCTCAAAAAAACAAAACAAACAAACAAACAAACAAAAAACATGTGAGCACTACGGGATAAGCTTGAGTTGCAAAGGCAAGCTGAAAAGAACCAGCCTCTTAATTCCCCAGATAGCATCTCTTTGCAGAAACCAGGTAATACCATAGACTCTTGTCTTCAATGAATTTACTGCATCTTTAGACACAAACACAGACACACGGATGTTTAATGTTCCCAGCTGTCAAATTTACTGAGTTAATATCCATTTAGGATCATAGCTTAGCACACCCATTCTAGAAGAGACTGAAGAGTTTTTCCTAGTTGATCTCTTTCAAAGACAGCGGACCACATCTCTGCACCCCGTAAGCACTGCAACATCATCTCGGATAACTGCTTAACTCTCTATGGGTTTCTAACAAGCACCCTTCACACTGAAATACAGCTTTTTAAACCCTTTAAGCTCATCTCTCTGTTAATGGAATCTGCCTAACTCCCTGCTGGGACTGACTAGCACCAAATAAATATTCTTGGAAGTTATCATTTTCTTATTTACTTATGCAATAGCACACAAAGTTTTCCTTGTTTAGCAGGTGTTCCTGTTCTCCAAATTCAAGTCAAAGCAGAATTTCTCGGATAAAGGGAAAGACACATGTCCTTCAAGGAGTTAATCAATACCTTTCAAAATGTTTCTCTTGCAGTGCGACTGGTGTTCATCCTTTCCTTTCCATTTCATTCGCATTGTTCTTTTAATTCTGTTAATTTTACATGGTAGATACTTGTGTTTTGGTTTCTTTTTTAAAAAATTTCTCAGCCTGGCACGATGGCTTATGCCTGTAATCCCAGCACCAAATTTGGGAGGCCGAGCTGGGCGGATCATGAGGTCAAGAGGTCAAGACCATCCTGGCTAACAAGGTGAAACCCCATCTCTACTAAAAATACAAAAAATTAGCCGGGCGTGGGGGCAGGTGCCTGTAGTCCCAGTTACTCCAGAGGCTGAGGCAGGAGAATGGAGTGAACCCAGGAGGCAGAGCTTGCAGTGAGCTGAGACCGCACCACTACACTCCAGCCTGGGCGACAGAGCGAGACTCCGTCTTTCTAAATAAATAAATAAATAAATAAATAAATAAATAAATAAAAATTCTCACATTATTTTTCATTCCTTCTAGTAAATTTTTTCAAATAGTCTCACCAAGAATGTCTACTATCTTGGCATATAATAATAAGTCTACATACATCAGAACTTCACTGTTCACTTCCAAACATATCCTAATAGACAAACTTTGTTATCCTGTCCTAGTCCATTCAGACTGCTATAATAGAATATTATAAGCAGGGTGATTTACAAACAACAGAAATTTATTTTTCACAGTTCTGAAGGCTGAGAAGTCCAAGAACTAGGTGTTGGTGGATTCAGTGTCTGGAGAGGGCCTGCTTCCTGCTTCACAAGCATCTGTCTTCTCACTGTGTCTTCACACAGAGTAAGGGCTGAGAGACTTGCCTGCGGCCTCTGTCATAAGGTTGCTAATCCCATTCATGAGGGCTTCACCCTCATGACCTAATCACCTCCCAAAGACCCCACTCCCTATGACCATCGCACTGCCAATTAGGTATCAACATATGAATTTTAGCAGGGAGCACAAATGTTTAGACTATATAGTGTATCTCATTCCATCTGAACATTGAATCTATCAGTCTGGGGTAACTTTTACAGATTGCATCAACTGGAGTAAGAAAAGACAACGTTTTGTAGCTGACAGCATTTAACCCAGCCCTGCCCCTTTCTGCTCCTCTTCCTTGTGACCCTGTGGCCCCTCCTCAAGGGAGCCTGTGCTGAACTTCAGAGTTTATAGCCCCTCCTGCTCAGAACTTGCCAAGGCCTATAAAACATGAAGCCTTCCCAATAGTATTTTTTTTTTTTTTTGCCTCATCATATAAGAATAATACTTTCCTCCTCTACCTACAAAACACTCTGTTGCAAGAATCCCCACATAGGAACTGCTCATATGTCACTCCTCCAGGTGAAATACTTGCATTTAACTGGGGTTCTAGAAGAAAACCTAAATCCCCAGAAATACATCTATTTTGGGGATGTCAGGCTGAAAACATCAGTGACACCTAGGGAAGAAAACATGTCACTACAGTGCTCCCCAAGTCACTGTATAAATTACAAAAGTTACTTTATAAATTACATTTAGCTTTTCAAAGCACTTTCATATGAATTAATGCCTTTGGGACAGGCAATAGTTTGTAGTGGTAGGTAAGCTTTTAGAATCACTTTTACTTATATAGTACAGAAAGGTTAAATGATTAAGCAAGATGGGCCAGCCGGTTATTGGAATTAGGGCTAAAATAAAACTACAGGTCCTGACACCATAAAGCTTGGACTCAAGTAGATTATGAGAGGTCAGCTCAAATCTCACAAGTAGTAGGAAAACTTAATCCAAAGGGAGGCCTTGGTTTGAATTGTTTTTCATTTGAACCTTGTAGATAATAAATAAAAGGTCCAGGATTTCTATTTCCAAATAACAAACCATCATTCTTTTCTTCAAGTGTGTTGTACAACCTCCAACTATATCATGTGAGTTCATCAAGAAAGTATTTGCATTAACATCTTCATGGTCTCTTTGACCCTCTTGCAGGTGTGAGTGAAGTGCTTGGCTCTGCGAGATGGTCCTGGTCCAGCGCTTTTCACAATTATCTCCTCTTGCATTCCCACTGATCCTTCAGAATTGTGTGGCCTTTCAACTTTCTGAAAGGCCTTCAGTGTCTCTTAATTCAAATTCTCTACGTGTAGATACATTCAGATCACTTTACAATTTAATCTTTGAGCAAAACTGTAAATCATCATGTCCCACGACATTACAATTGGTGGGGGGGAAGGTGTTTGGTATCGCATCTAACCGCTTGAAAACTCGGAGTATCTCTAGACACAGTCAATATCCAGGTCTCAGATATGCATTTATTGTGTTTATTATAAGGACTGCCTTTGTATTCGCTGCAATCATTTTCTACTGTTTCTTCCTTTGTGTAATCATTTCTTCCCTTCCCCTCCATTGTATTTTAGAGTAATTCTACATTCTGTTTTTGAATACAGACTTTTCTTTCTTTTAAAATAATTTGCTGTGTATATTTCAGTTTTACAGCCTGATGTAACATTGGGATTGCAGTGCTTACTATCTCTCTCTTATCTGTCTCTTACTATCTGTACTATACTATCTATCTCTTACTATCTCTCTCTCTGTGTATATGTGTATATATACATAGCTACATATCTATGTATATATGCATATCTATATACATATATCTGCGTATATATACATATCTGTGTATATATACATATATACATATCTGTGTTTATATACATATACATATATCTGTATATATGCATATGTGTGTATGTATATATGTGTGTATACATATTTCTGTATATATATACATATGTGTGTATGTATATATATCTGTGTATATATACATATGTATGTGTATATATACATATACACAGATACATATATCTGTGTATATGCATATATACACAGAGAGAGAGCTAGTACAATGATCACTATAGTGAGGCAGATTAACCTATCTATCTTCTCACATAGTTGCTTTTTTGTGTGTAATAAGAACACCTGAAATCTACTTATTTAACAAAAATTCCTAATACAATATAAAAATTCCTAAAGAAATTAAAAATGGAGCTGCGTTATGACCCAGCAATCAGTTTCTGGGTCTACATCCAAAGAAAATGAAATCACTACCTTGTAAAGATCTCTGCACCCCCATGTACATTGCAGCGTTATTCACAGTAGCTAGGCTATGGAAACAACCCAGGTGTTCACCAACCAATGGACAAATGGATAAAAAACAGTGGTGTATATATGCATGTGTGTGTGTGTGTATTGCAATATTATTCAGCCTTAAAAAAGGAGACAATCCTGCCTTTTGCCACAACATGGGTGGAGCTGGGGACATTATGCCAAGTGAAATAAGCCAGACACATAGACACTTTTAAAAAATGGAGCACCTGTTTTCCTAACTTGTCTCTTAGCTAAAAATTCTTCAGCAGTCTTCACTGCTTGGAAAACAAAGCCCTCAATACATAGCTTCTCATTAGATAGAGTTGATTCTCACTCTTCATTGTAGATGTGTTTAAAAAGTCACCACAAACACTGAATTACTGAATACTGAGCCATTGTTCCTAGGAGAAATACAAGGTTCGTTTCCTATGAACCTCTGGTGACAGCATTTTTGTCGACCAAACAATATATAACCTTGTTTTATGTGTGTTTCCCTGTATAGATATCTTATTTTTTATGTATTTATTCATTACCATTAAACTCAAGGCTATCAACATGACACCTATGCTTGAATGAAGCACCTAACACATATTCTCTTCATAGGGCACGTTGTAGCCTCTTGTGCTGAGGACCACTGTAGAGCACTCAACACTACCAATGCTCGGAAGTCATTCTAAACAGCACAACACCAACAAAAAGTACAAAAATGAAAAAACAATGTGGCATTAAATAGACTGCTAAAAGGACACTTGTCTACAGCAGAGAGCTGAAAGAAGGGGAGTGCCACATTGTTCCGTGACAATTGGAATGATGTGCAGAGGGGGATGGGGGTGAACATGTTCATAAATCATGGTGGAAGTACTGCAAGGACATTGGTCTTGGGGTTACAAATAAATATTAGGGACTAGGTGAATTTGAAAATATAGAAACCTTGAATAATGAGGATCAATGGAATTTGTATTATGCTGTGAACTTCATTCAACTGTCACCCACACTAAAAAATAAGCCATGTTCTATCCAGAACAGAGGCTTGAGTAGTCCCAAGGCTCACCTTGTATTCTCCTAATCCTATAACTCTTTTTTACTTTATGCCTTTGGTTTGAAACCACTCCTGTGTTTGTTCCTTCATATAGCTTTGTAGTTAAAATCAATATCTCCTCTGCAAAAGCACTGGAGAGAAATCACAATTACAGAGGATGTCATATTCTCTTACAGTTAAGGATTATTTTTATTCAAATATGACCCATCCATGCCTCACCTGTATCCTAGAAATTTAAACTAAAGCTCCATGAAGGTAAGAACCTTCTCTCGTATTTCTTTACAACCTCAGTAGCTAACCCAGAACCCAGCACATACCAAGGGCTCGATAAATATTTACTAAACTGAATTTAACTGAATTTGATTTGAATCAGATTGAGATGTATTGCTATTTCTTATGTGCCCCTATAAGAATCCTCTATCGCTGATACAATTCTGTATGCCATGTACAAGAAAACATTCTGTAAAAAATGGAGAAAAGCTTACAATAGTCTCCATAGAGAACCAGAGGAAATAATAAAGTAAGAAGTAAAGTGGGTGTAGAGGCAGCAACCTGGTTAGATGGATGCTACATGGATTAGTTATTTATATATTTATTTATTTACTTACTTACTTATTGAGACGGAGTTTTGTTCTTGTCGCCTAGGCTGGAGTGCGATGACACGATCTCAACTCACTGCAACCTCAGCCTTCAGGTTCAAGTGATTCTCCTGCTTCAGCCTTCCAGGTATCTGGGATTACAGGAGCCCACCACCATGCCCGCCTAATTTTTGTTTGTATTTTTAGTAGAGACGGGGTTTTACCGTGTTGGCCAGGTTGGTCTCCGTCTCCTGACCTCATTGATCAGTCTGCCTCCCAAAGTGCTGGGATTACTGGTGTGAGCCACTGGACCTGGCCTGCTACGTGATTTAAATTGAAGCTGTATCTGTGTAGCCAGCACAGCATTTTTGTATTACACATTATCTGGGTGTCCTGATGCAAGTGTGAATTTGGGTGGGGAGTGACTAATGGCTATCCAAGGTGGGCTAAGCCAGCTGCTCTTGGCACTGTACAGGAGCCGGATAGGCTCCCCACCCACAAAATTCAAACAGATGGTAGAACACTAGAACACTTGGGTGCATCCAGAAACAAACCCAAGTAGGTCAGAAGAGTATTCCAAAATACTATCTTACTTATTTCAATGTAATTATAGCCACTGTAATTTCTTACCAAGAGAAGTAATCAGCATACTCCATTTATCTTAAACTATGCTTAAATAATAGCACTGAGTGAAATTGTTATATAAATTAAGTTAGTTATGCATTAAGGAATAATATCCTGGAAAGCTAGATTTAAAATAAGATATTGATTATATCTGCATCTAATTTGTGGGCTATGCTAGTGTCTCCTCAAGTACATGGGGTGAGAGAGGGCTATGGTTCACAGAGTTAGTACATCATCTTTCTCACCCTGGGAGTTCATTGAATTACAGATTTCTCCAGCTCTGTCCACTCTGAGATTCTGATTCAGTAAAACTGAAACTTTTTATGTTTCTCTTTAATACTGAGTACAACTGGGTAAGATACGTTTTATTGCTATTTTCTTCTATACATATATAATTTAAGATTCTTATTTCAAATGCATTTCTTCTTAAAGTATGTAATGAAAAATGGAAGCATTTGGAGAGACATCATTTTTTGCTGTGAACAAAAGGATCACCGTCAGTGTAGAGATTTTAATTAAATATTTTATCTACTTAATTTTAGTAGCATTCCTCAAGAAAAAATAGAAAATTTGCAAACTCTGTCTACAAACTACATGTAAGCAAATACGTGTTTAGTCTATCAATCAGCTGATTATCTATTTACCTACTTATCTCTGTCATTTATTGGCTTAAAATTTTACTCAGATTGCCTTTTCTATGATGCTTCCTAAATAACTACCATATACACCTATTTTTACAAGTACATATGTTTCTTTTGTTGATTGAATTTCTAAAATCAGAAAAATACTATTATTAGTCCATCAATGTGGATTTCTTACCTCCATCACCATCCAACTTACAGTCATTCCTTTTAATTTTAAATACTCTAACTGGGCACAATGGTTCATGCCTGTAGTCTTAGCTACTTAGGAGGCTGAGGCAGGAGGATCACTTGAGCCCAGGAATTTGAGGCTGCAGTGAGCTACGATGGCACCACTGCACTCCAGCCTGGATGACAGAGCAAGAGTCCAGATCCAAAGAAATAATAATAATAATACTTAATTGTAAAGAATGCTTGAGTTTGGTGACCTTAACAGAAAAACAGTTTTATCTTAGAGTACGTTTTAAAATACACACACACATACACACACACACACCATATGACAGCAGAAATTCCCTCAGCCACCTGAGTAGACTAGTCTTAATATTGGTGTGATACTTATTTCTGTGGGTGGTACAGGTTTAGGAGTGAATTTTCCCAGAAATGAAGACAAAGGAATGAGTAAAAAGTACATCAGAGGATATCTTATCTGTACTAACCTGGAGTCTCATGCCAAGAAGTACGTCCGGAGTAATTATAACTTCTGTTCAGATCTCTCTTAATTGGCATTATTCAAATACAGAAAATTGAGTGAGAGTGTGACCTTGTTCACACTAGTGAACTTGTTCTCTGGAGATGAAAACTGACAACAGGCTTTTTTGTCATCAAAGGGTGAAGAAATGTGACAATCTGGGAACTGGTTTTAAGGCCCCATCTGCTAAACCAGAGAGAAATCAAGATTTTACAGTTCTATAAATATTTTAGTGTATCCCATCATTTATGAACTGTGGCAGCTATCATAAAACGTCTCTGACTTTTGTTACAACTGCATATAAGGCCAGAAAATTGCATCTCGTGGTAAACCATAAAAACCTAAGTAAAAGCACCATTCCTTTCAGTATATTCTAAAAATATACAACCTTCCTGTCAGTACATGGCAGGGTAGTTACCATCCCAGGATGCTTGTTTCTTTCTCATTTTTTTATCTGATCTTACCCTGGTCTTTCCAAGCTCTTTTGTGTTTCAGTATCTTTTTATGTTTCATAAATAACAGCTATTGCCATATAACAGCTGAAATAGATTTTACTTTGTCACAACACACTGTAAGCAAGAGACACTTGGATGATGTTAGCTGCCTTACAATAAGCCTTTATTTTTGACCTTATGTGTAATTGCTTAAGATGTGATTCTCATTTTTGTCTCTACTGAGTTTCTTTAATATTATAAATAAGATCGCTTAATTAAGAGGCAATCAGCACATTTACAAGGAGAAGCCACTCCTAAGAAACGATGTAGGCAAAATATATATAAAGCTGACTTGACGGTGAGATTAAAATGGTGATTAGTGGATTGCTTCATCCTCTTCTTCCATATACTCTTGTTCTCGGACTTTCAAAAATGTATGATACATGGGATATTTTAACTCTTAAATATGGTGTTGTTTTTCTGATGGCTTCACAACCGTGGTGGCTGTGAGGGTCACATCACATTTCAAGGACGACAAACTATTCACATTGGCATCTTTGGACCAGGCAAAGGACTGTTTCTCTTATTACTAGACTGCGGTTTGATAGGCTGCAAACAAGGCAACAGATCCCAGGGCTCGAAGTCACTCGTCGAAATCCGAGAGCATACGCACACACTCCTGTTGCATTCTGAAATATAAAGGATGCTCTGTGGATCATATTTTGGGGGATTAAGCTATAATATTGTCCTTGACTCTTATTTCTTACACACAGATGAATGCATGATTCTCAGTGTCCAAATTCTACCTGAGCATTTACCCAAGTCAAATATTTCTCAGCTTATTTATTAATATGATTTCCAACCCCCTAAAATCTGCCCTTCCACTCCCATCTTCCTCCCTATAAAGAAGCCATTTTCATTTGCAGTGAACAAAGCCAGCCTCATACTTGGGATGGGAATGGGAATGTGAGGCAATATGAAGCCTGTTTACTGTTCATGAATGTAGCTTGGGCACACTCAGATTTGTGACAAATGCCCTCTGGGCTTGTGCTCTCAGATATAAGTGGTGGGAATAAAGTCATACCTTGGCCCTTCCTCTGTCCTCTATATAGAGTCCAGCTCTGGCCTGGGAAAATACTTTCAGACAAAAAATCTGAGCAGAAGAAGAATGGGCAGAACTCTGGGAACACTCTTGAGGCACTAGCAGAACCTCTGGCGGAAGACGAGAGCATTGCTGGTGTAAGCCTAGGGACCCCCACTGCCCAGAACTGGCATTCCTTAATGCTACTACTGAAATTGTGTTAATGTTAACAGGTGTTAGAAAGCATTCTGAGCCTGAACTTTTAACGACAATGAAAAGAGGAGGCAATAAATATTTCTGACTGAGAAACCAGTGGCTTGGAACATCCGAAACAAAGCTTTCTGGATGCACTGACTTGTGAAAACTATATTCACATGCTATACAACAGAATCCCAAGCAAGAGAATTAGAACTGAGAGCCACAGCAACGGGGAGGACTTACTTTGATTCTCAATGGTAGCCCATGAATTACAGTCTCATGAAACAGTCCTAAAAGTTTGGTCACTTGCTAGCAAAGATGAGCTCCTTTAATATCTCAAATCCTTAATTTTCTCTTCTGCGAAACAGGCCCTTTGAGGTCCCCATACTGGCAATGTACTACTGGCAGAACTATGCTACTTGTGAAACATCTTGAATAACACCCTTCTCTCTTCATGTTATAAGAATCAAAGTATCTAAGGTAATGAAACTCTTAGCAAGTTCCTGAAGCAGAGTAAGTACTCAATACAATGTAGCTGATGTTGGCATCACTATGTCTGTGAGCCTTGCACATAGTGTGTGCTAAATACATCTTGATTGAATTGAATTAAACTGAACAGAGATGTAGGGAGTTTTATGCAAGATTATTCTTCTACTCATTACAAACTGTCCTGCATGAGGACATTTCATCTATATTAGAATAGGATTGAATTGAATGAATATGAAATAATGCCAAATGTGATACTAAGCACTGTGTGCTATTTACCTTATGAAATTCTCTTTTAATACTTTAATTGTTTTTTTTTCCACTTTACTGATAAATACTAAATTTCAGAGAGGTGAATTTACTTGCTTGTGTTTACATAACTGAATGGCAGAGTCAGGGTTTGAACTTAGGGTACCTGGTTCCCAAACCAAGAGGCAAAATGGGATAGCAATGGCTGCCTGAAGAAACTGAAAGGTTCCCAAGTCAACATTCTATTTGTCTCAACAGAAAAATAGCATTATTTCTGCTGAGTAATAAAGTGATAGATATCTTAATATGTTACCTAAAACTTCCTATTTCTTTTTTTTATTATTTTATTTTATTTTTATTTATTTTTTATTTTTTATTTTTTATTATACTTTAAGTTCTAGGGTACATGTGCATAACGTGCAGGTTTGTTACATATGTATATTTGTGCCATGTTGGTGTGCTGCACCCATCAACTCGTCAGCACCCATCAATTCATCATTTATATCATGTATAACTCCCCAATGCAATCCCTCCCCCCTCCCACCTCCCCATGATAGGCCCCAGTGTGTGATGTTCCCCTTCCCGAGTCCAAGTGACCTCATTGTTCAGTTCCCACCTATGAGTGAGAACATGCGGTGTTTGGTTTTCTGTTCTTGTGATAGTTTGCTAAGAATGATGGTTTCCAGCTGCATCCATGTCCCTACAAAGGACGCAAACTCATCCTTTTTTATGGCTGCATAGTATTCCATGGTGTATATGTGCCACATTTTCTTAATCCAGTCTGTCACAGATGGACATTTGGGTTGATTCCAAGTCTTTGCTATTGTGAATAGTGCTGCAATAAACATACGTGTGCATGTGTCTTTGTAGTAGAATAATTTATAATCCTTTGGGTATATACGCAGTAGTGGGATGGCTGGGTCATATGGTACATCTAGTTCTAGATCCTTGAGGAATTGCCATACTGTTTTCCATAATGGTTGAACTAGTTTACAATCCCTATTTCTTAAAGTGCTATGGTTTGTGAGAAGTTCTGTAACTGGAAGTCAGTGGCTAATGAGTAGTGCATGCTCTTCCCCTCTGCAGGGAGTACTGATGGGGGTGGAACACCCGGACCTACAACTACCACAACATGTTGTGTGTCCTGAGGGAAGAAGGTATCTCTCACCTGCTCCCACGCTAACGAACAGAAGGACATTCCAGGAACATTCTGCTGGTACCTTCTCTAGTTTGGCGAAGAGAAACAGCACTATCTGAGATCTTATTTGTTGTTGTTTTTGTTGTGTTGTGGTTTTTGACCTTTCACTGGGAGACAGAACTAGAACCGATGAGTAGAAATTACAAGGAAATAGATTTAAATTCCAGAAAATAAGCAGTTTTCCAACCATGAGAGCCATTGTTGAGTATCACCTGCTCTAGAATGTATTTTATCATTTGGAAGGAAATTAAACAGATGACTTACAGGTTACTTTTTGACTCTTAATTCTAAGATTCGATGGCAGAAGGCAACCCTAAAGCAGATATTCTTCAACTGAGAACTCCTCATGACATGTTTTTTAAACAAAATGAAGTCTAACCATTTTAAAGACTATCGGAGAAGCACAGTATGAGAACCCATTCAATTATGCAACCTGGACGTACTGAGACCCTTGTCTGTTTTGACTAAGGCAAATGTGTTTCTGTCTTTGTGAACCACACAGAACACCAGAATCTAGTTGTAGATAATGAATCTGGTAGAGTCAGACAACATATAAAAATAAATGAAAGCTAAGATATTTCAAAACCGCAAGGCGGGGGTGAAATTTTAATCAAAGTAGACCCTGCTGTATTTCCGTGCTCTTCTCCATGGTCCGTGGTCCACCGTGCTTGTCAAATCTGACTGCTGACAAGACCACGGTCTTGGGATAAAGGGTCCTGAATTCCATTTCTCAGCTGCCCACGGGTATCACAAAGCACAACCCCTTCTCTCTCTCTTCAGTTAAGAGTTTATCATGGGCCTGGTATAAGGACTATGGATTGGGAGAATTCATTTCCGAAGCAGGAAGTGAGACCAAGAGGAAGTTCAACAAAGCTGATGCATATTGTGGTAACTAAATCCTCATCTGCATTTAATCAAAGGGCACTGGTGAGTCACAAGTGGGACAGCAGGAATCCCCACGCCAGTAATCAGCGCAGAAGGCCACATCAAATGCCGCCCGGTGCTCGACTTCCTCCTCTCTATTGTTCCGCAGACATTCTTAGAGCGGAAGATGCGACATAGACAGTGTGTACTTTTAAGTCCTTGTTTTCAAGCTACATGACTTTTACAGAAATGTGTGCCTCAAAGCCACAAAGACAGGCGAGTACAATAATATTTACCAAAAGCTCAGGGACCTTGCCAGATTTGGACCTGAGACACTGATGGCTGTCCGGAGCCTCCCGCTCCAGCAGCTCTGTGTTTAGACCCACGGGAGATGCTGTGCTTCTCTCTTGTCCATGCTGGCATCTCGCCTGGCTGAAGGGGCATCTCCCCTTGTGTGAGTTATCTCGCTCCCCAAGATCTCAAGGGGACTCCAAGGCAACTTTGCCTAGAGCTTTGCACTTTGAAAGTCTGCCCCTGGAAACTGTGATCTTGTCATGGCACATGGGCCTCTGTGGGAAGTGTTCTTCTCTAAGGAAAGCAAATCAGTCTTATTCGTGACAGAATGCTGCCTAAAATACAAACTATAATGTGCAGTGTAGGAAGATTATACTGTACACGAAGTTATAGAGTAAAAGTAAAAGTTAACGTTCCAAAACTACAAACAGAAAACTATATCTAGATTTACTTTCCTAAAGGAATGTCAATGGAATAGAGGTTAGAAAATTGTGATGTTCATTTTCAGGCCATTTCCTTATTCTGTGAATTAAATCTGTAAGTAACATCAATTTATACTGAACAAGTTTGGAGATTCGGAACAACGTGATTTTGCAAATAGCCCATTGTCATGTTCTTACTCAAACTGAAGCTACATACCTCTTTGGAATTCAGCCATAAATTTAACATTTTTTTTTCATTACTTTATTTACGATTTGAAATTTGAATCACTAAAACATTAAAATATGTTTTAAATGTAAATACCATGTCATATTTTCTTTAATTTTCCATATTCATTTGGTATTTAAGTGGTTTCCTATAATCAGAAGAAGCCATCATTGTTGGCTTCGTTAAATTGGTTGTTTTATTCTCTATTTCCTATTATTAATAGTCAATATACAACATTCATTAAATATTCATCCCAGAGAGTAAGATATGAGGGTCTGGGCTGAGGGAGGTTTTTCTCTTTTCCACTTGTCACAAAATGCATCCCTTCATGATCAACAGAAAATTTTCTGCAACAATTCTAAAAGTTGATTCTCTATCGAAATCAAATGTGAGGTTAATAGTTTCTTAAAATGTTTACTGACAGTTCACCCAGAACCCGCCAACTTAATGAGCAGCTTTTGTTCACAATTTAAAGCAGCTGTCCTGTTCTTCTTAGAGACATTCAGTACTAGAAGAGAAGTGTTAACGCAGATCACAAGTGAAGGACGTCATAGACCTTTCTGCATCACTTGTTCTTTTAACAGAAGGGATCTGTGGATGAAGAACAAGCCTCTACTTAATATTAGAAAGATAGCAACTTTTGGAAGACAATGTGGTGATTCCTAAAGGATCTAGAACAAGAAATACCATTTGACCCAGCCATTCTATTACTGGGTATATAGCCAAAGGATTATAAATCATGCTACTATAAAGACACACGCACACGTATGTTTATTGTGGCACTATTCACAATAGCAAAGACTTGGAACCAACCCAAATGTCCAACAATGATAGACTGAATTAAGAAAATGTGGCGGCCGGGCGCAGGTGGCTCAAGCCTGTAATCCCAGCACTTTGGGAGGCCGAGACGGGCGGATCACGAGGTCAGGAGATCGAGACCATCCTGGCTAACACGGTGAAACCCCGTCTCTACTAAAAAATACAAAAAAAACTAGCTGGGCGAGGTGGCGGGCGCCTGTAGTCCCAGCTACTCGGGAGGCTGAGGCAGGAGAATGGCGTGAACCCAGGAGGTGGAGCTTGCAGTGAGCTGAGATCCGGCCACTGCACTCCAGCCCGGGCGACAGAGCGAGACTCCGTCTCAAAAAAAAAAAAAAAAAAAAAAAAAAAAAAGAAAGAAAATGTGGCACATATGCACTGTGGAATACTATGCAGCCATAAAAAAGGATGAGTTCATGCCCTTTGCAGGGACATGGATGAAGCTGGAAACCATCATACTCAGCAAACTATCACAAGAACAGAAAACCAAACAACACATGTTCTCCCTCATAGGTGGGAATTGAACAATGAGAACACTTGGACACAGGGCAGAGAACATCACACACCAGGGCCTGTTGGGGGTGGGGACCTGGGGGAGGGATAGCAGTAGGAGAAATACCTAATGTGAATGACAAGTTGGTGGGTGCAGCAAACCAACATGGCACATGTATATCTATGTAACAAACCTGCACGTTGTGCACATGTACCCTAGAACTTAAAGTATAATTTAAAAAAGGAAAGAAAGATAGCAACTTTTCTATTCTATGAACTTTTCATAAGCTCCTTTACATATAGGTGTTTGCACAGCTATTTGTTTTTCTTAGTTACATTATTTCTTGTGGGGATCAACGTATTGGCTTGGGGAAAGCAACCTGATCATGTAATTGCATCCAGAACAAAGACTCCTAGGACGAGCTAGGCTGGCATGAGTTTACAGCATCCCATTTACACTACCTATAGGAAGACCACCTTACTTCAAAGCAAAATAGAGAATGTTTTTCTTTAGGTACGTTTTTCAAAACAAGACTTGGTGTATCCACAGAAATTAGAGATAGAGAGAGAATACTAAAAAGTTTCCTTTGCTTATTCCAATTTTTTCTTTACTTTTAGTTCCTTTCTTTCATTGCAGGCTTAAATAACAAACACAATGGGAAATGGTCCTGCTCTCCCATGAAACTATAAACACTCTGCAAACACTAGAACAAAATGGAAAGGAAAGAAAAGAATAGAAAAGGAAGGGGTTTTAAGTTAAGGCATTGACTCTGCTGTCTTAGAAAATACAGCTTCCTTTCCACAAAACTTCTGTTCTTATCCATCGAGCTTTCGGTGGCCTTTCCTGTTCTTCATAACATGCAAGTGAAGAATCAGTGGGTGACAGTGAACACCATTAACCTAATGACTTGGAGGGCTTTGCCCTGGGCCATGATTTACATTCTTATGTTCTCAAGACTTAATTTGGTTTAGCCATGACTTAATTTCTTCAGAGGATTGAGCCCAGGGGCCTCTAATAATTTCCTTGTCTGTAGTACCATGCTGTTGGTAAACCACACTCAGGAATAATCAACAGAGGCTCACTCTACTTAATTTATTAATAAAACTTGCTAACTAAATAGCACTGGCAATTTTATTCCATAACCACTCCTTATAACGGGTGCTTCCTATACTTAATACTCAGATTCAGCATTGTAATATAAAATCAATAAATAGCTAAGAACAGTTTGACCATCTCATTTTTGTGTTGGGGGCACAGCCTAAGAATCAAACTTCCCATTTTTAAACATTTCCACTTGGAAGTACCTCCTAGAAGAGTTCGTTGTGTGCCACTAACATGCCGACAGTAATAATGCATGGGTTTCATTCTCTATTACACTGTTTAAGTTAAACTTTTCTTTGTATCATCAGTGCTTTCGCCTAAGACTAAATGATTCCCAATCTGCATTCCCTTAGACGATGCACAGATCATTTGAGAATGGCTTTCCTACTCTGACAAGCTTGTGATTTTATTTAAACAAATTCTTTCCCCCCAGATTCCCTACAGAACAGCTATTGTACCCTTTTGTTGATTGTAGTGGACATATTGCAGATCTCCAATTACCTCCCCATGGACCACCCACCACAAGAAGGTTTTGTCTTGCCAGCACAGAAGCACTGGCAGCCTCTTGCCTCCTGGAGACTGGAGGGAGACCTTTGTCTCAGCCCTGTCTCCAAGTTTAACAGACTCCACTGGCCCTGCATCTGTGCTTGTCCTGACATAGAACAATCTAATCAATTACGCCAAACCACTTTGGAGTAAATACATTGTCTAACAGAATAATAATTAGGTGGTAAAAAGAAAACATTATAATGTTCTTTTGGATAGGAGGTTGACAGCTTCCAGACAAATGTAAGAGATTTGTAATGTGAAAATGTAGCAATGGGGCAAGAGATTTGCTATTGAAAAGAAACAACTAAGTACAATGGGACACATGGGCGCCAAGTATTCTCACAAATCTCTGAACATTTACAGTCGAGATCTTACATTTTCCACTTCTTTTTTTAGTCTTCTGAAGTAGATAATTTAGTTAGTAAAATTCCTTATTAATGATACAGCATTTGAAAGAGCTATTTGTGTTATGAGATCTGATGTAACTTACATCAAGATAAATCACGGGTCGAAAATTAACGCATTGTTTTGCGTAAGTAATGTAGGTTGTGATTCTTGAAATTCTTTTCCCAGGGAATTTTGGTTTACAAGTGTGGTCTCTGGAATGAGGTATTATCTTGTATTCTAATTTTTTTCTTGATGCTTTTCCAACATATGTAATAATAGTTCTTTAAATTTCAATAATCAAATGCTACTTCAATTGGTATACAAACTATTTTGAAAATACACCCTTGAAGTTATAGTCACCACTTACCATAGACTTATAACTCGAATTTTGAGAACTAAACACCCTCTAAAATTATGTGAGTTAATACCATAGCAGAATAAACACTAAAAGAATTAAATCTACTCTCTTTGAAGTCTTTCTTCACTAACCTAAGGCTAAATTGTTCTATGAATCTTTTTTTATCTAAAAGATGAAATTTTGAGATTTATGCATAAAATACTTAAACTCTTTATAATAAATAATATATAGAATGCAACAAAATATTAATGGCTTTATAAAAATGAAGAGCAGAGAATCATAATTAAAGGCATAAAACGTTTTGGTCAACTTCAACCATTCCTACTTTTCTTCATCACTTCAAGACCCAGTTTTATTGCTTAATAATTGGATAATTTTGAATTACATACCATAATTAAGGTGGCAAGTATTAGATTATTAAATTCACACTCCCTTTAAGTTACTTATGCTTTATAGTCATTACTGTTATGCTCAATAGTAATGAAATGATACTCGAATAACCTTCTATCTACTTCCTTGATTCTAGAAGTTCGCACTCAACACGCACACACGAAGAGTGCACATCATACATACCATACACACACATCACACACAAAATGCCATCGCATTCCACAATCAAAACTGCATTTCATATTAATGAGATTGTGTGTGTGTGTGTGTGTGTGTGTGTGTGTGTGTGTGTTGCAGAGTTCAGAGACATTTATTGTAGGACAATTAAAAAGCAGGCGTTTTGTAGTTTGGAAGAAACTGTTGGGGCAGTAGTGTACGTGCACAAACACATACACACATCCAGTTCTACTGTCTGGTTCTGTGTTTTTAATCACCTCTTGGGGAACCATTTAAAGTACCTTCTTGCCCATGCTTTATGTGCAACTGAAGTATAACAAACATGGAAATGTACATAAATCATAACTCTACAGATGAGTGAAATATCACAAAGCAAACACATCTTGCAACCAGCAGCCAGGCAAAGAATAGAGCACACTCAGAAATTCTTCTTAAGCCTCCTCACTTCCCCAGTGGTAACCACGATCCTGAGTTGTAACACCGTAAATTACTTTTGCCTATTTTACAAACTTCACATACATGGAATAATTCATCACGTATACTTTTCTCTAGCCTCTTTTGCTCAATATGACATTTTAGGGATGCATCCATGTTGTTGCCTATAGCACCAAGTCTTCTTTTGGAATGCTCTGTAGTGTTCCATTGCATGAGTATACAGTGATTTTTTAATCTGTTCTAATTTTGGGTTGTTTTCATTTTGAGCTAATCAGAATATTGCTGCTGTGAGATATTATACAAATATCTTTTTGGTGAAGATCTACAGGATATATATGTAGGAGTAGAATTGCTGAATTGTATGGCATGTATATTCACTTTCAGTAGATATTGCCAACTTTTTTCCAAAGTGCATATACCAATTTATACTTCTCTTTCCAATTCATGAGCGTTCCCATTGCTCCACGTCCTCACCAGCATTGGCATTAACGAATTTCTCATTTTAGCCATTCTGACGTTTTGTATTAGAATCACATTGAGTTTTGAATTTTTATTTCCTGTAAAGCTAATAAAATCGAGGTTTCAAAAATACATTTATCAGCCAAGCGCGGTGGCTCAAGCCTGTAATCCCAGGACTTTGGGAGGCCAAGACGGCTGGATCACGAGGTCAGGAGATCGAGACCATCCTGGCTAACACGGTGAAACCCTGTTTCTACTAACAATAGAAAAAAGTAGCCGGGCGAGGTGGCGGGCGCCTGTAGTCCCAGCTACTCGGGAGGCTGAGGCAGGAGAATGGCGTGAACCCGGGAGGCGGAGCTTGCAGTGAGCCGAGATCATGCCACTGTACTCCAGCCTGGGCGACGGAGCGAGACTCCGCCTCAAACAAACAAAAAAAAAAAACAAATACATTTATCAGCAAGTAAAAGTATCTCTTCGGGTGTTCTGCCTATTGTGCTATTAGGTTGAATGTCAATAGCACAATAGCACAATAAGCATAAGTTAAAATGCGCATTCTAAATTTATAATTAAATGAAAAGGATTAAGAATAACCAAGACAATTCTTAATATTGTTATAATTTATCACATCAACAGGAAAAAAGAGAAAATGTATATGATCATTAAAATACATTGATAATAAATGATTACGTTTAACACCCATTCATGGTAATAACTTTGGGAAACTGGATATAGAAAAAAACTTTCTAATTTTGAGTTGACTTGTAGGAATTTTTTTTATTCCTTTTGACTTGTAGGAATTTTTGTTCTGTTCAGAAAATAAATCCTTTATTGAGTATAAGCATTTCAAATATATTTTCCCTCTCTACAGCTTGAATGTTCATTCTTTTAATAGTGTCTTTGGAAAAAAATAATTTTAAAGTAGTCCAATGTGTCATTTATTCAGTTCAGGATTAAATTATTTTGTGTCCTGTTTGTCAGATTCTTGCTAACCATATAACATGGAGATAAAATTTTACCTTTTTAGTAATACCTGTTAAAAATCTATTATATTTAGATCTAGAATTTTTTTGGGAATAGTTTTTGCACTGGGTATGAGATAAGGGTGAAAATTCACCTTTTTTCCTATGCGATGACTAATTGACTTAGCATTAATTTTGTAAAGACTATTCTTTCCCTAATGCATACTACAGTTTCACTTTTATCACAAACCCCATGACCCGGCATGCATGGGTCTGTGTCAGGGACTTCCTTTATTTTATTTTATTTTTTTTTCGAGATGGAGTTTTGCTCTGTCACCCAGGCTGAAGTGTAGTGGTGTGATCTCGGCTCACTGTAACCTCCGCCTCCTGGGTCCAAGCAATTCTCCTGCCTCAGCCTCCCGAGTAGCTGGGACTATAGGCGTGTGCCACCATGTTTGGCTAATTTTTGTAGTTTTAGTAGAGACAGGGTTTCACCATGTTGGCCAGGCTGGTCTCGAACTCCTGACGTCAGGTGATCCACCCATCTTGGCCTCCCAAAGTGCTGGATTACAGGCGTGAGCCACCACACCCAGCCAAAGACATCTATTCTGTCTCATTGTGGATTTGCATGTCCCTCCACCAATGCAACAGTTTTCATTGTTGCAAAAATTGAACATGACTTCACATTTGTCAGTCTTCTAGCTTTATGTTTTTTATTCAAGATTGTCTTGGTTTTTCTTAATCCTTTTCATTTAATTATAAATTTAGAATGAGCGTTTTAATTTATACTTATTGTGCTATTGGGTTAAATGTCTTTTTCACAAACACTGAAAGCCTTGCAATAGTATATTTCTACATTGATGTAGAAATATAATAAGATGTAGAAATTGTTTTCAATGTTTTGAAATGTTCCCTGTGAAAGTTCTGCACTTATTTATTCTTTTTAGCTTAAACATTTGACATTTTCCCACATTATTGTAAGCTATGTTTCTAAAGTTTCATTTTCTATTTATTTATGCTGGTATATAGAAATGTTACTGTTTTTTCTACATTTACCTTTTATTATCTGATCCTGCTAAATTCACTTATCAATTTTGCCAGTACGTTTGTAGATTCAACATATACAATCGTGTCATTTTTACTTCCTTTCCTATCTTTCTTTCATGTTTCCTTATTACACTCAGTAGGACCTCTAGTAAAATATGAAGAGAAGTAGTAATGGTGAATATCCTTGTCATATTAATGAACTCTAGGGAAATATTTTGCTATTTCACTATTAAGCATTATTCTCCATGCAGGTTTATTGCTGATACATCCTTCAGATGAGAAAGATTTTTTTCTATCTCTAGTTTCCCAAAGTTATTACCATGAATGAGTGTTAAACTTAATCATTTATTCTCAATCTACTTTAATGATCATACAAATTTTCTCCTTTTTTCTGTTGATATGATAAATTATAATGATATTCAAATATTAAGCCAAACTTGACTTCCTGGAAAAAAGAAAGAAGACTAAATTGGTCATGATGTATTGCAATTTTTATGTATCTTTGCATTTGATTTTCTGTCATCTTGTTTAAGATTTTTGTACATAGGATCATGAGACATATTAGCCCGTGATTTTTTCTTTATTATAATGTCCTTTTTGGTTTTAATATCAAGGTTATGCTAGCTTATAAAATGTTTTGAGGAGGGACACTTTTGAGTGTTTTGAGAATTAGCTGTTGAAGCAGTCTGAGTTTGGATTCTGCTTTGTAGGAAGGGCTTTAAGCAAATTTTTAATCCTTTAATTGATACAGAGTGATGCACATTCTCTCTTTTTTGTTACTTTTGGAAGTTTACTTCTGATCTAGGAATTTTCCATTTTCTACTAAATTTGTCAACCTATTAACATTAAAATTGTTCATGGTATGTTTGTTTTAAAATGTTTTCATTTTGTGGAAATTTATCCTTTGACGCACAGGTTATTTACAATTTATTGCTTTTTTTCCAAACTGCTAGGCATTTTCCAAATGCTTTTATTTACTGATTTCTAGTGTGCCTCCACCATGATCAGAAAATATATCCTGAATGGTTTTTGTCCTTTGAAATACACCAAAGCTGTCAATATCACACTGCATGTAATCATTCTGGGTGAAATCCTTGTAATCTTGGAAACTTGATTTTTAAAATATATTTTACTTGGATCAGTTTGTTAATCATGTTGCTGAGATCTTCTGCATTTGCTGTTGGTGAAATTGTTTGAAAGTCTTCCACTACCATTGTGATTTTTCTCTTTTTTTTTTTATTCTGTCAATATTTGCCCTATATATTTTGAAATAATATTATTGGATGCATACAGATTTAGACATGTTATGTTCTCCTGATAAATTGTTGTTTTTATCAATATTAATTCTACTTTCTCCCCAGGAAAGCGTCTTATCTTAATATCTAATTCATCTACTGTTAGGACAGCTACACCAGCTTACATTTGGTTGATGTTCAAATATTTTTAAAAATCTTAATATTACACAAACACTTTGCCATTTAAGTGCTATTAGAAGGAATGATTGTTGAAAATGACCTTAACTCTGATGTATTCAAATATGTTTGATGAAATGCAGGGTCTCATGTATACATACCATGCTAAGTACCTAGCCAATAGTATATCATAATGTCAAATGCTGTAATGAAACCAAAAATGTAATGTGGGAAGACACTGGAGAGAACTGAGAAGAGAATTTGAATAAATATATTTTCCTGCGGGGGTGGGGGGAAGTTAAAAAAGAGAGAGATGGAAAAAGTTCATGTGAGTAGAGAAGATGATCACAGCTAGAAAAACAAATGTGTATTGGCTCACAGGGGCCACCATTGTGTAGGCTCAGGCATTTGCTTGCAAAAGCTGAAATTATCCTGAGAATAAAAGCTAACAAGTAGTTTGCATGATGGTTCTGCAAATGAATTACTTGGTGGTGGCTGGGAGTTTAACGTTACAAAGTCATTATTCATGGAAGTGGACCTAGAAATCTATATTTTATCTAGACCCCACATTTCTGTATTAATAATTTGTCTGATATCCTCATTTGGAGGAAGACATAAGACTCGCCTGGGATTATTGGAGATATGTGACTCTCAGTGGATGAGTGAATAGATGAAAGATAGAGGACTTGATTTGAAATTACCAAGTAGAGTAGTAAATACTAGAGTGCCAAATTTGTCTCCCTAGAAAACAGCCTGGATTTCTGATACTGCTTCGCCAGGAAAGCTGTCCTTCACATCTAGTGAAGCTAAGGATATTTAAAAGGAAAGAATATCAAAATTATGGTAAAAAGGTTCATTTGCTTCATGTTCCAGTGGCTGATAATATTCATATTTCTTTGTGATATATATATTTGTGAATATAATAATAACCAAAGCGCTTGGGTTATTCAAAAAGGATTATACATTGGACTCTAAATAGAAGTAATAATCTCTATATATCTTTAACACTGCTTAAAACTGCCATAAGCATTTTTACTCTCTTTGTTTCCTATACCACTCTCCAAAATTGTTAGTTTTCCTGATAGTTCGATTGGCTGTATGTAGACTAGGATTGGGTTTTAAAGTCTAATTCTTCCCTTACATTATTTTATTTATAATTGACCTAGCTATGTATTTGCATAAATTATCCCATTTAATCACAAAACAGTCATTTGAGATTGGTATTTAAAGATTAGAAATCTTATGTATGGAGTTTCAGTAAGTTGGAAAAAAGTCCTAAAGCCAGTGAGTGGAAAATCTGGGGCTCCAACACAAATGTCTTTGTCTGCAAATTCTCACTTCTCTTTTCGTTGTGCAATATTGCCTCCCTGCATTGCGAAGTAGATATATTTTAGGGTGTCTGTCCAGGCCATGACCTACTAATTTCTCTGGAAAACAACTGTCTTTCTTCTATAGAGAACAGCCTGGAGAAAGTTTGTCTGTCTTCTTACCCTGCCTGCTAGCTACAGGTGATTAGAAAAGAGGTAAGCAACAGTTGATCAAAATTGGGCCCAAATAGGTCCCTCTCTTAGAGTGTTTTATTTGAGATTAATTGAGATTGACAGTTGGAAACCATGTCAAATGAATGACAGGAATATCGCATTCAGCTCAGTAAAGGTTTGCTAACCACACTTTTTTTGATACCTGGTTATGTTTTAAAAATAAAGCCGTAATTTTTCACGAGCTTATTCTTAATGATTTCTTTTACTAGCAGCTGGATAATCTAATCTCTTTCGTTACAACCCTGGCTTCCAGACATTTTCCAATGTTTACCTGTGGAGTACAAAGAGTTCGTATTTAGAACACATAAGTAACTTCTGGGATTAAATGGGATAATAGGAATTAATGAGATTAAATGCGATACTTCACTAAGAAAAAGATATGTCAATAGAAATAAGTGTAAAACTTGATTAGGATGATGGAAAAGCTGCATTCAATCTGTGAAAATTTATCTAACTTGAACTTGCGATTTGTGTACTTTTTTCTGTAGGCATTATACTTGCATACAAAAATGTATTAGTACTTTCTAATTAACTTAAAATTCATAGAATAGTTTAAAATCATATAAATAACTCACCTTTTAAGAAAAGAATTGTCACCACAAACTTATCAGGCCTACTTCAGCAAAACTTGGAGCTTCATGTATTACATACTAGTCCAAATAAATGTAGAAGTGTTATAAGATGTATCTTCTATGTTTTATTCTTATTACACAACTCACAACTGTGGCAGGTACACCGGACGGTGATTCTTCACGATACTGGTAGTCCGGTGTTCACACATTTCTATAATCTCCTCCTGTTGATTGTGGGCAAGGACTGAGACTTGCTTCTACTAAGAAAATGTGGCAAAGGCTATAAGGTGTCACTTCCATGATTGTTACGCTACAGAAGTTTCCATCTTGCTGGTAGATATGCTCTGAGTGTTTCCGTTGCAGGCTTTGAAGAAGCGGCCATGTTGGGAGGCCCACATGTCAAGCTGGGAGTGACCTCTGAGAGCTGGCGTTGGCCTCCAGCCCACAGCCTGAAATAATAACTTCACCAAAAGATTCACAATAGTAATACAATGGTTACCGCTATGCACTAAAATAACTAATGCTAAATTATGTGCTGTATATTTGTCATGAGCATAGAAAACAACTTAAAATTCTGAAATCTTTTGAAGCCCCAAGTATACAACTCCTTGGTGACAAGTCAATAATCTCTTCATATTCCTAACTGTCAAAGCAGGGATGATTTTTCTCTGTCTTATCCGTGTTGAGTAATGAACCAAATCCTGGCTTTAGCATATTCAAATGGTTGCATCATGGGTAAATATGAAATGTTGCAGTTAAAGCCCTATATCAAAAAAGAAAACTAACTCATTTTTTAAATTTACTTTTATATTCTTGGAGAGCTGATCTTAAAATAATTAAGAAAAATAAATAAACAGAAAACAATAAAAAAAGAAAAAATATTTTTTAAAAATAGAAAAAAATAAAAAATGTTGCTTCTATTGCTACTAACAGTAGTTTACTTTTCTAATTAAAGATAATGTTTGTTTACCTTAAATATGAAGCCAAGTCTGACACGAAGTTCTTTTTAGTCATGGGGACCCGAACTTACTCATCTTTCAGATTTGGCCACAGATGAACCACAGCTGCACTCTGCAGTTCTGGAGAATGGAACTGTTCTCTCATTCACCACATCTACCTTTAATGAACACAAACCCTGGGAGCATTATGTAGGGTTTTGGAAAGGAGTATTTTCTCATTCCAGACTTTTCCATGGACTTTTCCACTGGTTGGTATACATGTGTCCTGCCGTGCTGATGGCTGCGTTGATCAGACCCATCCATTCACGTCAATTCATCATCGTTTGCTGTGCAAAATCCCTCTCTGGTTTGAATCATTTTTACTTCTTATTTCCATTTTTCACCCCTGTTATGCTTTCCTTCCCACATGCAACTACTGTAATGTGTTTAATATGTATTAAAACACAGTCTAATTATATTTCTTCCTTCTCATACTCAACACCAGCACAAACAGCACTGCAATGACCCTGCACACCCATCCCTTTATGAACCTGCTTCACAATTTGGCATATACACTCTGGTACAGTATATTTAAATTAGATTTGACTACTACTGAATGCTATGCAAAAGGACATTGGCACTGCATAGGGTGTTGTTACTCTCACATGCCTTCTACCACTAGCATTATCCTGCTTTCTGATTGTTGACGTCCTAATAGGTTTAAAGTAATCTCACTGTTTTAACATGCATATGTCTAATGGTAAAAGAATTCGTGTATATCTTTATGCGTTTTTTTGGTTTTGGGGTTTCTTCTTCTCCCTGTTCCTATATTTTCCCCATTTTCTCATTAAGCCTTTCTTTTTTGTGTTGGTTTATAGGAATCCTTTATATAATCTAGATATTTGTCCTTTGTTGATTTTAAATATTGAAAAGACTGTTCCTAAATCTCTCATTTTTCTGTTGTCTTTGTACATAGCATGCTTTGTGAGCTGCAATTCTTAACTTCATGGAATTAAATTAATTAATTTACAAAGAAGATACAAAAATTACAAAATCTATGCCTCAAATAATACATTCCTAAGGCAGAAATTAAGGAAGATCAAAGAGAAATCCATTTAAAATAGCATATATAACACACAGCTTTCTGGTTTCAATTAATCCAGTGGAAAGAAATAAGGAAGAATACAAAAAACATAGCCCAATCAGCAATTGTATCTTATGGATATATCAAAATTTATGTCCCAATAATATATATTTCTTCTTTTCAATTGCACATCAAATATTCAAAATTGACTAAATATTATGTCAAAAAGGAATATCTCAAATTTCATAAAGTACAATTTTTAAAAATTATCTATTCAAATAAAGCAAAAATTAAAAAAAATAAAAAGTCTTCAACTTAGAAATTTAAATACAAACAGGTTTCTATTAAGTAAATCTTAGAGTAAAAGGGTTAAATAAGCCAAAATTTCAGAATTTTTAGATCTAAAGAAAACTACATATAAGAATCTATGGGAGCTAAAATATAAGGAGAAAAAGTAGGTGAAAATGACAAACACAGCATACAGAAAATATACACACATTTATAATAAGAGAAATACAAACTATAACTACTATTTCTGACTTCCCAGACAAGCCAAAATTCAAAGCCTTGACACTCTGTTGGTGAGGACAAGTGAAATGAATATTTTTATTTATTACTGATGGCAGTGCTAAATGGTGCAACCCATATGAAGAAGAAATTTGGCAAAACAATATTCATTTCTTCTTTGATTCAGAAATCCGCATTTGACAGACATACCTGATGGTACATTTCTGCAAACATGAAACATCATATTCATAAGGGTCATTCACTGTCACGGTAAAACATCAGAACCAGCCCAAATGCTCACTAATAGTGAACTGGTTGAATAAGCCAATGAAATATCATGTGGACATAAAATGAATGAGGAAGACCTCTGTGAAGTTCACTATTGCGCATATATGTTGCTCCATGAAGGAAATAGATTGATTTTTACAACATATCATTAAGATCAAAATTGTGTAGATAGTAAGCTACTTTTTTGTGCAACAAAAAATAATTATTTTTTTCCACTTTTTTTAAAAAAAAGCAGAAAGGATAGATGGAAACTTAATAAAAAATGTTTACCTCTAGGTGATGGATGGTAATGGTGTGGAAGGATTGAAGAGGGAAAGAAACTTTCTAAGAATGCTTTGTAATATACTTTTAGCTTTTGAACCACAGAGGTTTATTTTTCATGTTAAAAATATTAAATAAAAAGAACGTAAAAAACAAATCTTAAAATGGAATATCAACAGAAAACAAATGAACCTATCAGATTGATAAGATAAAATACAAGGAAAAATAATTGATTCAAATAATATTTGAACCCGTTATTTTGCATACAGCTACTGAGATACGTTTTGAGGACAAAAAGAGCTTCAAAGAAAATTAGAATTTTACTTCATTAGATATATTGTTGATAGTGATATTGGTATAATAATTATAAAGCTATGTTTTGATAAAGTTAAATACAACATATATTGATATGAACAGGGTATTCTTACTGTAAAAGGGAGATTAAAATAGCAAAACATAATATGAGGAAGGTGAAGAGAGCCCAGTGATGTTGCATTTCAATTAGAAATATCAGAATGAACTCAAGACTTTTAAAAAGCCCTATTTTCTAGTTTTGACCATTGAAATGTAACCAACAATACTCCAGCACCAGTAAGCACACTGGATGCTCAGTTCTTGCTTTCAAAATACCATCCTGTACTTAAGGAACCAGGTCTTTGTGAAGGAGGGCTAATTCCAGGAAAAGTACCAGGTGAGACTGACGAGATTGCTCAGATTAATGAGGACGTGTCAGAAATGGCACAGGAACCAGCTTGAAGTGATTCCCACTGGTCAAATTTGTGACAGTTGAGCAAGATGAGAAACATCATAGATGATAACACACTAAGTTACAGATATTTGCATGGTGTATAGCAGTACCAAAAATGAGAGGTGGTAAGAGAGAAAAAGCTTTTCTTTACAAAAGAAAGCAAGCCAATACATATAGAAGAAAAGCTCAAATGAGGAGAAAAATCATTTTGCAACTATCCTATAATACTTGGTTTTGGAAACAATTATCAATGGATACTACCTCCTTTGGGTAAAACGTTGCTATGGAATAGGATAGTCTCAAATTTTAACACAAAGATGAGTTATTATTTTCAAATGGGAAAAGGCATCTTTACAATGGGAAGATGTTTGTCGTCACCTGTAGTAGCTGCTATGGACACCCCAGCAGATCACCATGGAGTGTGTCGCCCAGATGCTGTGTTTTGAACACTAACAAAGCTCAGCTCCCCATTTCTTCAGAGAATTCCTTCTGCTGAAGGGAGCCACCTTTAGGTTTCCCCCGCCCCCCACCCCGCCCATGGCAGCACACATTCAACAACTGGCTACCATGAGGACATAAAAGGCCAGCCCCACGGAACCAACAGGTGGAGTTCTGTAACCCTCTTTATCCTCTGGAGCTACCCCCTCCCCTCTTTGCTCACCCACCAGGGATCAGGCCAAGGTTGAAGTTTAGCTGAGACCACATCCTTGCTTGCTTCTTGCTCTCTTCTTCTCCTACTTCACTCACCACCTTACAGGTTCTTCCCGCATCACACCTCAATAAATCCTATACCTTAATCCCTGCTGAGGTTTTAAGTCTAGGCAACCCAAACTAAGACACGCCCTTAAGTAAGCAAACTTTGCTTTTGCTAATGTGACAAAATTACATGTTGTGCTCTGGAATGTTATGAAATTTTGTTTCCAAAAAATACTTAACCTGAATCTAATTATGAAGAACCAATCAGACAAATCCAAATTGTGCCAGATATTTTAAAAGACTAAGTGGTGCCCAGATTCTTAAAAATAATGACAGTGCGTATTTAAAAATAGTAAACAAAAGTTTTTTTAAAAACTTGGGAATTGTTCTGTATTATAGAAAACTAAGAATTATACAATGAAATACTGTGTATAACCTTTGGTTGGATACTATATTTTTTTCCCAAAAAAACCAAGCTTTAAAATAAAATTTAAGAACATTTAGGCATACTGAAAATTAACTTAATATAGGTAATTTATATAATTGTGGAATGTCTTGAGGGTGACATAATAGTATTGTAGTTGGTGAGAAAAAGTGTTTTCTTAGGAGATAAATGTTGAAACTTAGAAGGGAAGTGTCTTGATGTCTATGGCTTTTCATTGTGTTGGAAAATAAGTGCATTTGTTTTCTGTATATATGCATTTATGGAAAGAGAGAAACAGAATTGCAAATCATTAACAACTGGGAAGGGTATAGCATGTATTTATTATTCTTTCAACTTTTCTATAGAATTGAAAATTCTTGTATAAAAAGTTGAGTGGGGGAAAGCAGGAATCATTTGACCAACAAAATAAATATTGATAGTCTTGAGACTATAATCCAAAGAATAAAATAAATGTACATGCAAAAATACCAGTATAACTAAATGACTGAATTAAATGCGGGAGAAAGACAACTCACCATTCAGAAGGGACAAATTACTATTAGAGCACCACAGCAATAATCGCTGCAGGAAATCCACGGATCAATGCTAAAATTGCTAGGCAAAACTTTTAACACCAACAAAACATTTGCACAGCCCCAACATATCTCCAACAAAATATTAATTGCTGTGGTGTTCTTGTCCTAAGACGCCATAGATTCCTCAATACGCCTTTCTCCAGGAGATGAATGTTAATTCCCCTTACCTTCAGAAAGGATTGGATTTAGTGACCCACTTATTAAAAATTGAATACAGAAAGAGAACCAGAGTAAATTCCTCAGACACTCGCAGATACTATCTTAACCAAGTGGCCTGGTTCCCATCACCAGTGATCATACAGAATATTATATGTAATATGCCTTATACGATGCAATGAGAGGGCATATCATTACACAGTATTTTTCCTCAAGATTTATAATATCAATTCAATCTAATCATGAGAAATGCCCATCAAGCAAACCTAAAAGAAGGAAAATTTTACAAAATTGTTGACCAGTGCTCTTCAAAAATGTCAAGGTCATAAAAGCAAAGACTAAGAGTAATCATAGCTTGGAGGAGGCTAAAGAGACATGACAACTAAATGCAATATGATATCTGGATTGGATTCTGAACAGAAAATAAACTTGGTGAAAAACTGGGACATCCAAATGTTAATTTCTTAGTTTTGATCATTTTATTAAGGTAATGTAAAGTTCAAAATTTGGGGAAGCTGAGTAAAAGGAATACAGAAACTCTGTACACTTTGCAACTCTTCTGAAAGTCTAAAATTATTTTAAGGTCTTTTTAATTTTTAGGAAAATTTTAGTATAAAATATGAAGAAAATCATGTGGACTGGGGGCTTTTTAAGAGGGGTAGTCTTTGAGTTTTTCATGCTTATTGTCCTAGTTGAGTTTTCCTGCTGATCATTTTTTCCATCAACTGTGGTATTTTTTACTCTTTCCAGTTGCCATAGTTTGGATGTTTTTCCTCTGAACCTCATGTTGAAATATGACAGTCAATGTTGGAGGTGAGGACTAATGGGAGGTATTTGGCTCATGGATCTGGATTCCTCACAAATGGCATGGTGCCATCCTCTCTATAGTACGTGAGCTCTACAAGAGCTGGTTGTTAAAAAGAACCTGGCTCCTCCCTCGTTTTCTCTTGTTTCCACTCTCGCCATGTGATCTGTGTACACACAGGCTCTCCTTCCCCTTTTGCCTTGAGTGGAAGCAGCCTGAGGCCCTCACCAGATGCAGATGCCAGTGCCCTCCTTTTTGCAGAGCCTGCAGAACAGTGAGCCAAATAAACCTGTTTTCTTTATAAACTACTTAGCCTTCTTTATAAACTACTTAAAATACTATTCCTTCATAGCAACACAAACGGACAGACTGAGACAAAAGTTTATGGAATTATCTACATTTTCTGATTTGATTTACAATACATTTTCCGATTTGTTTTACAATACATTTTCCGATTTGTTTTACAATACATTTTCCGATTTGTTTTACAATACATTTTCTGTTAAATTTATGTTGTGTCTATAACTATGCCCCCTTTGTCATTCTTTGAGTATTTGCATTTTTGATTTGTCTTAATTACCATGCTAGTTGTCCATTTCTTTTATTAAACTTTTAAGAGAAAGATTTTGATTTGTCTAATTTCTATTTTATTGTTGTTCATCTATTTCACTGATTTCTATCTTGGTCTCTGTTATTTCCTTTTTCCTGCATTTAAGGGTTTGCTGTTTTCCTGTTTTTCTAACTTCCTGACTAGAAACCTAACTCCTTTGTTTTCAGAACTTGTTGTTTCTTGACAAATATTGTATCAATTACTCATGAGAGACCCTGTAAGTGTAATGATTCTATTGCAGAGTTCAAAACAATCTCTATTTTTGCTTTCCCAAGAAAAGCACTCATTTTCTTATGCAATTTGAGCTCTTGGCTGGCTTTTGAAGCTATTAGCTAATATGTTTATTCTTGATCTATCAATTTGCATATTGCAATATCACCAGACAAAGATTTGTTTCTGTCTGGTTTTGAGTAGTATTTAGAAGGGAGGAGCAATTAACTGCTCTGGAGACTTTCTCCATTTCAAACTCTACAGGAGTCATTTTTCTGTCTTTTTCTCAGATCAAACAAGTCTCTATTTTCAATTCTTAGGCAGTTCTGCTCAGCTTGACACAGTATTTGGTGTTGATATTGAAAAATAGGACATGGGTCCCTCTTAGGCTTTTGAAACAGGAGTCCTTTTCATATGCCTACAACACTGATGAACTGCCAGAGTTCTGTGGAGGAGGAGAAACAAGTTAATAAACTACCCTCACGGCAGGCTCCACTAGTTGTCTTTTATCATAGAGGAAGTATTGAAAGATTGAAGGAAACTGCCTTTTGCACCACCCTGGGCCTGCCATCCTTCCCCAGTGCCAATTAAGTATTTCATACATTTTAAATAGAAATGAATTTTCAGTGAAAAATTTCCAGAGGAAGGAAGGAAGAAAGAAAGAGAGAGAGGAAGGAAGGAAGGAAGGAAGAGAGAGAGGAAGGAAGGAAGGAAGGAAGGAAGGAAGGAAGGAAGGAAGGAAGGAAGGAAGGAAGGAAGGAAGGAAAGAAGAGAGAGACAGGAAGGAAGCAAGGAAGGAAGGAAGAGGAAGGAAGGGAGGAAGGAAGGAAGGAAGGAAGGAAGGAAGGAAGGAAGGAAGGAAGGAAGGAAGGAAAGGAAGGAGGGAGAGGAAAGACAGAAAAGAGTATGCATGTGAAAATTCATCATGTTGATACAATCTCAGTAGAATCTTAATAGTTTTCTTGCTACAGCAATGGCTACTGTAACATCTTTTAGCAGACTCTGAATATTTTCTTCTTATTCACTTTTTCTATTAAGCCACTCCAAAACTCTCAATATATTAAAATTAATAATTCTTAAGAGACAAACAGACCCACAACCTTAAACGTATATTAAATTACTTTATTTAAAAATCCATCTTGTAAAAGAAAAATGTCCTATCACAGCCCAAACGACTAAGGTACCTTTCTCATTATCTTCCACAATTCTAAGCCATTCAGAATCTTGAAAATAGCAGCAACCTATCATATTTTTCCTGAGAAAACTGCAACATAACTTGGGATCTGGTCTTTTCTCTCTCTATCCCTTCTCTTCCCATTCTAGCATATTACCCCACTGTAACATTTTATGAATAAATGTAGAAGAGAAGTTGCTGAGATTATGTAAAATAATGAGACATGTTTCTAAACCATGGAATCAAGAATAGGCTTCTACAAACAGGCAGAAGGAAGACCTTTAGTTTTTCATAGGAAAAGGTGAAGGGAGCTCTTCTACGTCTATGTATGAATGGGATGAAGCTGTATAGATTTGTTCATTCATGCAACAAATATTTATTAAGTCTTTATTATGTGCCAGTTGCTGTGGGATAATATGTAACCCCACACTTGTCATGGGCATTGAGTCTAGCAGTTAATCCTCAAATATAGATTTTCTATGTTTCCATAGAAAAATGAGCAAGATGCACTGGCTCAGAGAAAGACCAAGGATTATCTTAGGAACAACCACATTTCTTACAATTCTTACAGTTGTACAATTATCAGTCTTCCCACAATGGTACTCTTTGAAGCTACTTCAGAGGAGTATAGTAACATTAATCACAGTGGCCATTTATCATGTGGAAATACTGTGTCAGACACTGGGCAAATGCTTCTTTTTAGTCTTTCAGTTAGCCAGGCTACCACCAGTGAGGTCGATAGTGTCATCCTGTTTATAAGCTCTTGTAATTGAAATTCAGAGAGCGACATTGACTTGTATGATGTTCACCTGGGCAATAAGGATGAAACTACAATTCATAGCTGAGTCAGAGGATGATAGGACCAAAGCACTGTACTTGCAGAATTCCACCGTTCTGTTGCTTTAGCAGCTAGTGGGTTGTTTATTTTTCAAGCCTAGTATTCAGGCTAATCCCAGTTAATTAAAACAAACCAATAAATGAACCAACTGACAAAAATCTAAGGCATGGCTGACAGGGGCTAATCAGGTTCTTGTAGGTGAGACAAAACTTTGCTGCTCTGTATAGCTAACAGGATAATTTCCCTGCTGGAAAATCCTCTTGAAGGGTTGCATTAGAAGACCTTCCATCTGTTTCAGTTTGCTCATTTGCCCTAACAAAAAATAAATCCCCAACTACACTCTTGGTATATCTGTGGTCTCCGTGTTTGTGACTTTCTATTCGCTATTTAGGGCCAAGATTGGTCTATCGGAAGCTTCATGGAAAGAGTTACTTGGGAATACACCTTTCAGAGGGGGAGAAAAAAGCAAGTGTGGCCTCTAATCATGTATCTGTCAGTTTACTAAGCATATCTAAAAACAAAATAGTTTTACAGAAGAGAGTTATCAGCAACTTTCTAAGTAATGAATTAGCAATCATTTGGAATGATAAAAAACATGTAAAGTACTAAGGAGCCTCTCATGTAGCCCCATTAGGTGATTGGAGAGGAGTCTTGAGTTCTTCTAAGACAAGGGTTCCATTGTCTCATCTTTGTATTCAAAGAGTCTCTAACTTTGAATAAAGAAAAGATGATAATTTTTAATTTTGGATACACATGTATTTTGGACATTTGGAATAAATAAATATTGACTTAAATTTAGTAAGTGGATGTAGAGAAAATAGTAGGAAATACATGTGCCTTGAACCAGATTGACCCAAGTCCACATTCTAACCCAGCTATTTAGCAGCTATTAATAATATAAGACCTTGGGCAAGGGACAACTTTTCTGAGTCTCAATTTCTTCCTTTGTAAAATAATGAAGATCATTTTATAATAGACTATTTTTGCCTAAGGAACCTCTGATAAAATACTGATCATCTTTACCAATATGAAGGAAAATTTTAGAGGCTTTAATCAGGGTATTTTGTTTTTCAAAGGGACTGCAAAAAATTAATAGAAAATCAACTTCCTGGTTATCTTCTAGGTCAATAATTCTTTTGTCAATGCTTTTCTTGTAAGTGTTCAACTTATACTGATCCTACACTTTTCTAGTCAATGTACAACATATGCTAAAAAGTTTACTTTTTAAGAAAAAAAGAAAGACCAATGAAATGTATATACCATTATTATATATGGCTTATTTTATAGGTCTTATAACTTTATAATTTCCTTTTAACTAGAGAATCACAGGAGAAAAATGCTCACTTGAAATTAGATATTCAGAAATGTTCTATATTTTGAATAACAGCCTGTAAGTGAGAGGACACAATATTATTCATCAAATATTACGAATAGCAAATATTCCTAAGTATATATCTGGCTTGAATACTTAGAATTGTCAGACTGTTTTTATGCATAACTATTTTATATGCAGAACAAAATATTTTTCTATATATGTAAAGTAATTATTTTTCCAGTGTATAAGACTCCACTGATATAATGAGTTCAATTATGGTACCGGATCACTACATTTTCCTTCAGTCTGTTGTGCCAAAACTTAAGCACAGAGGCTTATTTGTAATTACACAAACAAAGTTTTTGTGTTATGGAAATATGTTATAGATTTTTCTCACCAGAGGCCCTTGATAAAATGGACTAAACAATAGAAAAGTAGTTAGGCAGCCTGGGATGCCGTCTTGACTCAGCCCCTACTAGTATGACACCCTGAAAAGTCACTTCACCATTTTGGACATTTGATTCTTCTCTCATGACACTGTCATGTTTCTGTGTAACCTTGAAGGATTTCATCAGCTCTTATGTAATCCAGGATTCATGGCGGGACTCAAACGGTATGAAACAGTTGATTTTTCTTTTTAACCCTTAACTTCAGTATTTCAATCACAAATATCAATTCCTTAACCAGTGTGGTGGTTACACAAGTGTTTGTTTTATAATTATTCCCTAAAATACACAAGCCTACATTTAAATACTAAGTGCTGTACTTTGTGTATATGTGTGTATGTTGTAAATTAATTTCTAAGTGTTTATGAAGTCAAAATGAGTAGCAGAATATGAGAATAAAAATATGCATTTTTTTTCTACAGGACAGTGGAAAGCACAAAGACGAAATATTTTAAATAGCCTGCTTTTTCCTCTGATGTCCTCTTGACAGTCTTGTGATGTCCTTAATGTTTGTCTGTTGTCTTCCCTAAACCTAGTGACAAAGGCGTTATTTTAGTTTATGCTAAAACTAAAAACTAATCAGACACAGGTTTGCAATTAAGCTTTTCTTGTAGAAAATTATCATCATGACCAGTGAATGCTGTCTAAAGGACAAAATCTTTGCTAATCTAGCTTCTCTGCTTATGAAGATTTATTTTGATGAAAACGTGTTAATTTTTGCACCTCCCACCATGCACAGAGACACTCTTTCCAGGTGTTGGAAATGTAATGACCCAAAGCCTTCTGTAACCAACCCCCTCTTCGTATGGGACGAATTTAAATATGTCTTTCAATTTTTTAATTTAATATATTTTTTCTTTTTATTTGTTATATTTGACTGTGGTCATGAAACTCTTTGGGATCCAATAATAAACAAAATCCAATTACCCCTTCAAAATCACCCCAACTGCCCATGGACTTTGACCACCTCTCTCTTCACCGCTACAGGGTTCCCAGCGAATGCAGATTCAGCCTCGGTGATAGAGCCTTTCATCCGACTCCATGAGAAGTCTGGGGCCCCCGGGAAAATGTTGGGTCTAAGAATATTTATGTTTCACAGAAAACAAACAGGACTGGAAGGGGTTGTTTGAAGAGTCACATGTAGGATATTTGAGTTCATCCTACCCTTTGGGCAAAGTATAACCCACCTAAGGCTTAGAAGTGGTGAATTTCTCCATGCTTCCTACCATTTTTCTTTCCTCTTTTCCTCTTCCACCTCCTGGCTCCTTTCCTTAAATAACTTTTTTTTCCCCCCACTAAACATTAAGCTCATTGATTACAAGGATGGCACAAAGTGACCTAATGATGGGTCAGTCTTAATGAGAAAAGCGGCTGCCTGTGATGTGGCCTGGCTCGGGCCACCCCCCCACTGTGTCCCTGCATGTCAGCCTTAGCCTTCTTTAACAGACTAGAGCGTGGAAAATCAACAGAGAACCTCCCGGTGCCTCCTCACAGAATGGACCATGTGCATGGCTATTTAGCCCTGTAAAAGAGAGCACATTTGCACAAATGGGAGTGAACATAAGGAGTCCTTCAGAAAAGAATGGGGCCTTGGCAAATTTATAGACTCCCCTGAAAGAAAGTGATTACAGATCATTATCCAATTGAGGCAGATTGATGGGCTGGGGTCAAAGTAATATTGCAGATCTCACCAAGGGGACAATGGCTGCTTGTCACAGGGAAAGAAAAGAAAGGGAAGGGAAACTACCACACAGAGAGGAAAGGCTTAAGCTTTACCAACTGCTATGAAAGGGCCTGGATGTGTGTGTCGTTACTTTTCCTGAGCACCATGTTTTATTTTATGTTACAAAGGACGTGCCATTGAGATCAAATTGGGCATTCAAACGTAAGCCAATAAAGAACATACAAATGGCCTGAATACAGACTGCAACTCTCACTTTTTTTCTTCCAAAAGGCAATAAAGCAACATAGATAGGGAAGAGGATGATCCATCTGGAAATGTGTAATTCTGTCTCTCTCAAATAGAACTAACTCAGAAAATACAAATATGCAAAATACAATAGCAGTAGATAGAAGCTCTTATTACTTACAAATACAATACCCTTTAGCTGATAGCCAGGAGATGAACAGATTTGACTTTGAAACTTGGCAACATCTGGTCAAGCAAAACTGTAGCCCTGAAATCGAATAAAACAGAAATAAATGCATTCCCACTGTTTCCTTTGCACCGATTCCTGAGTGTTTAAAAGTGCTTTACATTCATGCCTTCTACAAAATGCAGTACAAAAGGCAAAAGAATAGCCAGCAGGCCAATGTGCATTTGCCTTTAGATCAGTTTTTGGGACCTAGAGACTTAGAAGCGTCAGGCAAACATTTATTCAAAGGAGATCTGATTTTTGCCTATTTTGTTTGGTGTTTGGGTGAAGAAAGTATTAGCAAGTAAAAAAGAACTAATTTAGATTCTGAACATAGTTTACCCTGAAGAAGCACAGTCAGTTTTCTCACATACAGACTGTTTCTGAACAATAAGATTATTTTGGTTTCTCCAAGTTATAGTCATCTGAAATTTGAGTATATATACACACATACACACATACGTGCATATATATGTGTGTGTTTTGGAAATATTTTATAGATTTTTCTTACCAGGGGCCCTTGATGAGATGGACTAAACAATGCAAAAGTAGTTAGGCGGCCTGGGATGCAGTCTTGATTCAGCCCCTATTAGAATGACATCCTGGATAAGTCACTTTACCACTCTTGGCATTTGATTCTTCCCTCATGGCATCGTCATATTTCTGTGTAACCTTGAAGATAGCACATACATAAATACATATGTATGTATGTGCATATGTCTGTATGTATATGGAAGGAAAACACAGTTTGGAAATGTAAAAATTTTTAGCTTTTTTTAAATGATAAAATTATGGAATTATGGATTCTATCACTGCTACCCTTTTTTCTTATTAAGACAAATAGACTCTGATACAATGAATAGTTGTATTATCATTCTTTTATATTTTACAGATATATATAGCTTACTTTCCTTCCTCATTAGATATTGTGGATGTAAATATATTGTGAGATATCAAGGAAATTCATGAATCAAGACTTCCTTCTTAAAACTGCTTTTTTTTTCTGTTTTCCCCATCACAGGGTCTTCACTGTTCCTAATGAGCTCTTAATGAGCTGTCAATTGCTTATGCAAATAGAGAAGGAAACAGCCACTGAGGAGTTGATAGAGACTCAGTTAAAATATGACACTGCCTAACCTCTCAAAGTTATTAAAAATGGAAATTGCTCTAACTTAATAACCAGTCTCGACCCTCCTTTTCTCCAGGTTTTAACTTTGTTTAGGTATCTGATATGAAAGAATCTGAGATATCATTGCTTTACTTCAAGAGTACTGGTTTTATGTTAGAAAATACTGAGTGCATAGTAAAGATTTTAGGTTGAATGTCCTGGACAGATCCCAGATGAAAAGAAAGAACTGAATGGTAATTGTTTATCTTATTGTTGACATGTATGCTAAAAGACTTGGAAGTTTATGTGCCAAATTGAAAACACTGCTTATCTCTCAGGAGAGGAAATAAAAGGGGTAAACAGGGCTTTTATTTTTATATACATATATATTAAATAAATTAACCATAAATTAAAAGATAATAAAAAATAGTACCTTTGTCCTTTGAGGAATTCAAAAATTTTATCTGGAAAATCAAGTTGATTTCCCAAAAATATTTAGGATTCATGAACATTTATACAAAAATGAAATTCTTACCTCTAAAGAGTTTATTTTTTCTCAAATTTTATATAAAAGCCAGTAAAGTATTAATCAATATATTTTTCCTACATCTATGCACATATTGAGACTTGAAGGAATCAGAAGTAACTTCTTAAAACTCAAGAACTCAGAGATGAAATGGTACAATGTAATGCTGATATATGATTATACTCCAGAAATGACACTTTGTAGCTAGCCTTTAGAGACCTTCGTGTCTAATACAGAGCAAGCCAACTGAGGTCAGTGATGGAGCTAAACAGCTGGGGTCAAGGGGGATTGCATGACAGAATGGGGCTGGGGACTGTCGTTGACTGCCATTGTACTCATTAACTTACTATTGCTTTACACCTAGATGAGGATCCAGCTGACTTCATATGTGTGCCAACCCCGTGTCCCCAGTTCTGCCTCAGAGGCCTAATGTACTGGAGGTTAGGAATGATAAACCCAGAATGTGGTATCCTTTCCAGGATGTCCAGACTATTGGACTTAGCTGGGGGACGAATTTTATTAAGTAATCTAAAGGGAGAAAAGTGCTGAGGAAAAAAAGGGCCAGGAAGCATGGTAAATGGGAGCTCAAAAAAGTAAACTGATCCACATTCCCATTTATCTGGGACTGATCCTGACTTGGAAACAAGAATAGACAAGGGGCTTGATACTCAGGCACGGGCAAAAATATTGCTTGACAAGCTAATTGTAATTGTAACTCACATGTACCTGATTGCATGTTTCACAAATTACCAGAGTAACTTAGAAGATAACTGAGCCGGTGTCGGTGAGGTCCAAAGCCTCTTAGGGTTCTACGCTGGATTCAGTAGAAGGTGAGCTCATTTTAGTTGTCTTGGCACAAAGAGATTGGCATATTTCTTTATAGACTGATACCATCTTGGCAAAAGTACCTACTTTCTATTGGAGGTCTACTGTACATGGTGAGGTTCTATAGTAAACCCAGAAACGATAAGCCTTGCTGTGAAAGACAGGGTAAGTTCAGGCATGAGTACACCATGTTTCAGGGTTTCCTCACGTCTCCATTTTCCAATAGTGTCCTCTCCTGGCTCTGCACTGAATTGAAAATAAAGACAATAGAAAACTCCAGTCTTTCAGACTACAAATACTTCGTAAGTTTTTCAACACATCAGATAGTGAACAGACAGGAATACGCCTAGTGCTTTGAATTTTCCCAAATGTATATTGGCAAAGACATTTCTAAAAATTCCTCCAAATGCAATACAGACAAGGCACACTGATTTTATAAAGCATTCATTCAGGCTGAGATGGAAATTGATAGTGTATCCTTTTGGTCAACCACAGAACAAGCATAGACAAAATGCAGCTAGAATTACCAACCTGAACACCCTTCGACTTTGCTTTCCTCTTGAAATAAATAAGGATACTTATTTCACTCAAATAGTTGCTGTATTCTAATGTACATCATGGGTCTGTCTGTAGAAAAAGAAAAATTAAAGTTTGTACATTATTCTCTAAAGAGTATATGTGAGCAACAAAATACTTTGAGAGAATTGGAGCTAAATTCTAAGGAACAGATTTACATATTATGTGTGCGTCCAACGCAGTTAAGGTAAGGTTTTGATGATTTGGCAGAAAAGACCATATATTGTAAACATGTATCTATTTATGTAGATATTCTGTAACGAAACCAGAAAAGAACTTGTATAAGGCTGTGGCTGGTTATATACGGCAAAGTGAATGAAATGTTACAATTTGACTATTTGGAGACTGATTTGGTTCATATTCTTAAAGTCACCTTTGATTGCCTAAAATACTATCTAGAATGCCTCAAAAAAATTTAAAAGAACAGAAAAAAGGTGATGAATCCCAATAGATTTAGAATTAATTTCAATTAAATGGGATAAAATGCTACATGGTTTTTGTATTGTATTTTTAATATATTTTCAATCTATTTTTAAATGGATTAGGGACAGTTTTTAGTATTTCACATTCAAAATACTTTAAAAATGTTTCAGCCAGTTACAGTTAAATATCCCTTTCCATAGATTTTTTCTCAACCTTAGTTGACTCCTACAAGTTTAGGGGCTTATTACAGCATTGCTGTTCATTCTTACAAATGTTCAGAACATTTTTTTTTTGAGATGAACTCTCACTCTGTCGCCCAGACTGTAGTGTTAGTAGCCCGATCTCAGCTCACTGCAACCTCCGTATCCTGGTTCAAGCAATTCTCCTACCTCAGCCTTCCAAGTAGCTGGGACTACAGGCGCCCACCACCACACCTGGCTAATTTTTTGTATTGTTAGTAGAGACAGGGTTTCACCATGTTAGCCAGGATGGTCTCCATCCCCTGACCTCGTGATCCACCCACCTTGGCCTCCCAAAGTGCTGGGATTACAGGTGTGAGCCACCACACCCAGCCCAGATGATTTTTATGATCATGACCACTATATTTTCAGGTGCTATGATTTTTGAAATACTACATTGATGCATTATTTCATTTAATTCTTGAGGAACATTACAGATGATTTGAGGCTAGAAAAGCAATTTCTTAAGGAAATACATAACAAAGGGAAAATAAACTTAATATAATACTAACCTGTCTTACTTCTCTAAACCTGGTTAGATCTGCTGGATGAATGAAGACAGGTCACACACTCTCGAATAAGAGAACTGGACCCATTCATTTCTGGGATGCCTTCTTGATTTTCAAATTTAAAAGTGCTTATAGAGCCTCAGAATTTCCTACAATAGTCCTGTTATGTTGCAGACATTAGACACCCCCAGTTTCTGAAGTTATTGAAAGACAATGAAAGACAGCAGTCCCACCTCAAGGGCCTTGTTTGCATTGTGGTAAATGAGGGCAACATATGGAATGTGATCAGGCAATGACTCGATCCATGTTTTATGTAAAGTTAGATTCACTCAGGCCCTCCCTAAGATTAAGTTAGAGGTTCAAGCCAAATTTGACTTGGTTGAAGCCAATGGAAGTCCACTTAATGCATTTTAATTGATTGAATGAAGCATCTATTGAATATTGACTATGTATATAACATGCTTTAAATAATGCTAAAGAAACTTACAAGAACTTTGTACACTGTTTGATCCGAAAGAATTCATGTAACTTTCAGGAAGTGAACAATCTGTTCCCTAGAAGTAGTTGGGTTCATTCAGACTCCTCCACATAATACGGGAAAATTTCAATGGTAATTATCACCCAACTTTCCTCATCACAGAACACAATTACCATATATTTCTTCACATCTGTGACAATTTATTTTTACATCTCCACCAATGGATACATCTTTTCATAAACTTGGCAAAAGTGTTTCTCTTTTCCCCCTAAAAAAAAGTTCCCACAATAGAACATCTTTTTACTCTTACAGGAAATAGTGTTTTTCAGCCATGAAAACTATTTCACTTCCTCACAAAGTCTTACATTAAACTTCAAAGCATAACCGCAAAATCTTTCACAATTTCATAATACTACCAAACCTAGATTTTTTTCCCCCAGTTTTGCCAGAAAACAAAATTTGTTTTGTCCCAGAATTGTTTTCTGTAAGAAAAGAGTCTCCCCAGAGATTAAGGAAGTTTCAAAAAGTTAATACTAAGTAATTGCCGCATTGTGTACAAGACAGCATAACACAAGCAACATGTCTCAAAAAGACTAAATTGTAAAAAAGTGATTGTGTCAGATATTGTCACAAGGTAGCAGATTATTGGTATCAAAATGAACAAAGACATCTTTATCAAGTGTATTACACTTGGATCAGAGTAAATGCATGCATTACCCATCTTTTTCCAGGAAGGCTTTTTCTATACCTAAGGATGTATGCACCCTTATGAGGCCAATGTAACTCCATGTTACCGCCCCTTTCCTGATGAAGGGTTTGATCAAATCTACATTGGATGGTTCCAGACCCACCTGTGATTCCAACAGCTTAAGGAAGATATTACGAATACGTTCTTGCAAAGGTAACACAGTGTAAAAATTGCTATGTTGCTCTCTTTAGTGATCCTAATGGACTGAAGACAGGCTGAATGCAATACTCTTGGGAATAAAGTGTTTCTCCCTAACTAACAAGTGTCCATTCCAGCATAATTTCATCATCATCATGAATATTGATTTCTATCCCAATACATAATGCCTTTTCTTTATATAGCAAGCTATTAATTTTCAAAGTACTTTAATATAAATTTCCCCATTTTGTTTTTATTCTGCTAATCAATAAATGAAGATTTTAACTGATACATTCAAGGTTAGATGGCAGTAAGTGGAAGATCCAATACTAGAAATTAGGTCTTTTGACACCCATAAAGGTATCATTTCATTCTATTGTGATGTCTGAGTATTTAAAAGACATTTACTGAGGTTGCAGGTGCATGGTGTGCCTGTTAATGCCTTTATTTTAGCAGAACAAGCTCTTTCCATTATGCCTAGTAGACACAGGATTTTCTTGCCTATGTTACTGGAATTACACAGAAAAAGATCTCTGCCCAAGTTGAGCTGGAAAGACCAATTCCAGTGCTCTGTGTACACTATGATTTTCGGCTCATGAAGAACAGGATGATATTTTAAATTTATTATTGAGATAGCTTTAATATTCACATATAGTCATGAATGCATGATGTAAAGGGTCCTCCTAGTTATTGCTAAAGAATGACAGTGGGAAAGATATTTGAAAAGAAATGGAAGAGATTCCTAAAGAAAACTGACCAATGATACCTCATATTTATCATTGCCATTAATCTAAGATGAAATAAATTGTTTCAATAAATAATATTATTGTATTGTATCATTTAACATAATATTTTGGAAGGCATTACGAGACTACCAATCCGTATTAGCAGGGGTGTGCTTAGTGACCTGACGGCAATTTGTATCTGGGCCCTATTTAGTCTGCTGGGGAAGGGGGGTGAGTCCCCTTTTGACTGTCAGTCTAATTAACCCCTCTTCTAGATGGAAGCCTATTTCATCCTTTCCCATTGACCTCTGCAGAATATATGTGAGGTTAAGAAAACTATGACTTTCTGTGATCTGAAAGCTGATGATAATATAATAGAAATATAGAAATTCAGAGCAGAAAAGGACATAAAACATAATCCAACCCCAACTCCAATTTACATGTAAAGAAACAACCTTGGATGTAACTGTCCAAGGTCACAGAACTAGTCAGTCGAGCAGAGTTACTCCTGCACCCATTTCTTGGGCAGACTGTTTTCTTCTGCAGATTTTACTGTGCTTATCTAAGAAGTGCCATCAATCTTAAAAACTGGAGGAAAGAGAGAAAGAGTGAGACACACACACACACAGAGAGAGAGAGAAGGTAAAAGAGAGAGAAGATAGATCTTCAGCAAGCAGGAATGAAAGAAAGAAGTCATTCTTTTTTATTCTGGGTTTTCTCTAAACTAGTACGTTTCAAATGATTTATTGAGCTCAATATTTAAACATTTCCCTTTAAATCGTCAAATAACAGCATACATTATACTCATACTTAGCAAATTGTGTTACATGGCTAACATGTAGGTTGAGGTTATTTCTATATAAACCGAGGTCATCAAAATTAGACAAACACTACATTAAACTGAAAATTTAAATACTTGCTCTTTCCCACATGTTCTTTTTGGCCAACTTAAAGAACATTTATTTTTGTCTATTTGAAATTTTAAAAATTGGAAGAAGTGATTACAAATATGTCAAAATGTTTGCCATTGTCTATACTAATCTGTTTTAATGACATGTCATTCACTGTAGGTGGTCATTGAGTGCCTTTCTCTAGGAGATGCTGTACTTCAAACATGCGAGGCTATCAATCTTGGGAATGATAATAAGTCTCAGACCACTCAGGGTTTCAGTAGGTCGTGTGGCTCATTTATAGCAGAGGATCTGAGTCCAAACCTTCCTGCAGCACAGAGACAACCGGACAGCAGACGGTGACATGCTCATTGCTTTGGGGCTCCAGGCCTTAAGCAATGCTGATGCTGGTGCATTTTGACCCTGGCTAATTGGGCTGCATTTCCTGTGATGCTCAAGAGTCCTCTGCCCATTAGTCCATCTTGGAGCTGTGCTAGCTCTGCCTAATAACTGCATTGGATTGCTCAAATGTATTTCCCTGTGACAGGAAAAAGTGCCTGGTTTCTTCATTTGGCATTAGGTCACATCATTCACACAAGAACGATGTCAAGTCACCTCTTGTGAGAATAGTAAAGGAAAAAAAAAAAAACTACACTAAATTGTGAGATAGAATGTTAGGTATGAGAGGAAAATAGTAAACAAAGTCACCTTGAGATTTTGTTTGATTAGCAACTATTTGGACAGAAACCAAATGAAAGGCTCAAGTTATTTTGCTCTTTTGCATAAAGACAATTTCCACTTAATGGGCAGTGGTTCTTTATCTCCTGCTGGAGTAGGCTATGTCATTCTGTAAGTTCTCAGTTTTCTGCAGCAGGGAAATCCTCCTTCTAATGCCTATTATTTAAGTATTTCAAGTAGACAAATGTCAGCTGGTAACTGCCACTGGCACCATGAGAGATAAAGAAAATCATTTGCTAACAATTATAATTGTACGTACGAAAAGCAAATCACAGTTGATTTCTTTCCATTAAAATCTTGACCTTGAGGATGATTTTTAAAGAATATATATTAATGCTATCCAGACTTGAGATGCTTTCTTTTCCATGAGCTTCAAGGGAGGAAAACAGCTGGGAGGGTAATGATATATCTTTAATATCCTAAAGGAAATGTAAGCTAAGTCACTTACCCGACTTATATTGACCATAAAGACTTCACTGGGCCATTTCATTAGTTTATTGGGTTAAATAGAATAAGAAGGGACCTTAAATGAATTATAACCAGCTTGTGGAATAACAAATATATTGTGTATGAGAAAATTAGCTCCATGTGACATCCATAGCCACCATATGTAAAACGCCTATTATTTGTCCCGTCTCTTTGAAAATCATTTTATTGGAATGTATCAGCTAAACCAAAACACATGACTGTCCTTCTTGGGACATGAAAGAAACCACTGAAGACAAGTTTCTGCCCAGCCCCTGCCCCCAGCATGTGAACACGCTGGGAAAAGCATCCCTGAGGAACTTTTTCCAGTGTCCATGTAATAGCAAGTGTATCACATGCATGCTGAGCCATTAGCTGCCTCTGTCTAAAAGAATTTGGTCAACATTTAGGAATTCACTTAATGAAAGGCTAGTCTATTAGAGCTCTGTTGGCCAGAAGAGCAGATTGTGTCTTTCTTTCCAACTTCCTGGGTCACTGCAAGTGATGCTCGGCAGGGCCCCCATGTGATGTAGCCCAGGCCCTGGACAACAAGCTAGCATTGTGACATTAGAACCTGCAACTTTTTTTGCTGTGGATTCCAGACTTTATTTCTAGGATGCAGTTTATTTTGCACATCGCTGCAACAGATTGCATATTTTAGTTAACACACGATGTGAAATTGTTCCTGGAAAATGCTCTCTCCAGTGTTCTCTCATTAAGGGAGGTGCAACCGTGATACAGCAGGGTGACCAGGTCATCCCTGATGCACAACCCAGTGGAGGCGAGAATTCTCACCACCAGCAAAGCCCTATGAATCCATTGTCAGAGATGACCTCCTGCAGGCTAATGCAAAATGACTATTTCCTTAGAACTAATTTTTAAGGATTGGTGGAATAAAAACTTGAATCCAACATAGAAGGAATTCCCTGACAAAGAAGCTACATTAAATTATAAAATGAGTATTTCTGTAGTGTTGAATGTGGTGTTAAGGAATTTTCCCAGATGTTTCATTCTTGCTTGTATTTCCTATTTTCATGGGAAAGTGTTTTTATTATTTTTAAACCATCTGGATTGTTGTAAGCAGCAATATTAAGTAAGACTAATATTCTTGGTAATGAATTTAATAGTTATAAAAATAACAACAAACTTTTTAATGTATGCTACTTATAATTTGACTAGTTATAACTACGGTAGTATTCTAGTAATTTTACGTGTATAACTTCATTCAGTAACAAGGCAGTGAGATAAATACTATTGTTATCTCGTTTTGCAGTTAAAAGAAAAGGCTTGAAAGTATATTTTCATAGTTACAGAGATCTGCCTAGTTCTAAAGTCTTTTCTCTAAACCACTATACCACTTCCTTGCAAGACCTTCAAAGAGATCTTTTTTTCTAAATGACATGACTTGGTAAAAGAGCATTGATTACTTTGTCAGCACAATGACACTTTTGAATGAAATTTAATTTTCTCCTACTTTCCAAAGAATCAAGGGCACAAGTTTTCTCTGTGATGATTCTATGCATTTGGATGAGCAATAAAATCTCATGAAATAGCACCACAGATGACTGCTGACTTAGATCAGAGGGAAGGATCTGGAAGGGAAGGGTTCTTGTGGAGTGGTGGTGTCGAGTGACAGACATGACTTCTATTATTTCTCCAAGAGCAATACATCCAAGAGTTTACAGAATTATGTGCTTACCATGGAGGATACCAGCAGTGATGATAGTTAAAACCAGGTCCCAACACACACATATGTGAAAGGCCATGGACTTCTATGCAGCTGTTAATTAACCCAGTTGTAAAGTTGAGAGAAATATTGCTTGAAATGAAAACAGGAGCTTTGGAAGTGGCCTTAAAGGTGAACCAAAACAATCTTCTGATGTTTTAGATGAAAACTCAAAAGTCAAAGATAGGAAGAGGTGACATTTAAACCATACAGATTTTGGATACCATACAAAACCATACAGAATATGGTTTTGTATACCAGATACAAATACCAGGATACAAATACAATACAGGATACCAGAAACCATACAGACCTAACCATACAGATTTTGAATGGCAAAGACCAAACTAGAATCCAAATCTTTTTAAATTAAATCTGAATGTTCATTAAATCAAAACATAACTCAGTGACTAGTGCATAGAAATACACTCAATAAATATCATTGTCTTTTCCTCCTTTCCAAATTGTGATCCAGTGTGTACTATTCATGTCTGTGACTACTCTTCCGTTAACAACAGTGAAGGAAAATCATTTATTGCATGCCTTTTCTGTGTTGGATGTGATAATAGGAGATTCTTTTTAAGTAGAACTGTTCCAAAACCCAAAAAGATTATAAGAGCTATTATAAAAAGGTACTATCAACTCTGCCAGACTTCAAACCAAAGGCATTGAAAGTGGATCTACATAGAAAAAGGTAGAAAAATTTCAAAATTATTTGATCATTTAGATTTTACAATGGACTGGTGATTAAAGAAAAAGTTTATACTTTGGGGTGAGAGAATTGCTTGGTTTAAATTTTCTGAAAATTTGGGCTCTGTATCCATCCCTATTTTATACTTGTAATTACAGCCTATCTAGCAATCTGTTGGGCTCAGAAAACAATTCCCCCAAAATATGGCACTTTGGAATGTTAAGTACTTTGAAAATTGAAAGGCCTCAAAAATAGGTCTCAGAACCAAGATCTTTCTCTGACCTTTCCCCATCTCCCTGTCTCTTTAATTCCTTTTCCTAAAGCACTGGGAGGCACTCTCACTGGCATTTCCTAATCTGACGACAAAAGCTTCTTTCCAAAAGAAATGTGGTAAATCTCAAGCCCCCCTCTTTAGGAATCCCATCAAATAACCAGGAAAGATCCACCACCAAATAAGAGAAGAGACTGGACTCCTCACCACTCCCAAACAGACTTTTCATGCATTCTTCTGCGGGCAGCTCTGGGAGATCACCTAGGGGACTGTATGTGCCTAATAAGACAATTTTTGTACTTAGGCAGCTTCATCCTTCTCTTTCTTATAACTTGTCCCATCCAGCTTCCAAAGAGAATCCTTTGCAAAACACAGCTTGAACACCTCTAATCCAAAAATCCAAAATGCTCTGAAATCTGAAACTTCTTGAGCACCAGCATAACACACCAGGTGGAAAAATTCTGATGTTTCTTCTCACAAAGAAAAAAATGTTGGGCACAGTGGCTCATGCCTGTAATCTCAGCACTTTGGGAGGCTGAGGCAAGAGGAATTACTTGATCCTAGGAGTTCAAGACCAGCCTGGGCAACAAGGCAAGATCCTGTCTCTATAAAAAAATTTAAATAATTAGCCAGGCTTCGTGCCACATGCCTATAGTCCCAGCTACTCTGGAGGCTGAGATAGGAAGATTGCTTCAGCCTGGGAGGTTCAGGCTGCAGTGAGCCATGTTCACACCACTGCATTCAGCCTGGGTGACAGAATAACAACCTGTCTCCAAAAAAATAAATAAATAAATAAAGGGTGTGTGTGTGTGTCTGTGTGTATATATATATATATATATATATATATACACACACACACACAGACACACATTACACTCACCTTTCAATTAAAGCACAGCATTGTAGGTAGAGACCAAACACCCCTGTTTGCTGTTGCTGTAGTTTAACAGCTGGTGCAGGTATCTTGTGATGCTCCCGTGCTGCTCAGTTGCCCTGAGCACATTATGTGCTGTATTTCACTGTATTAGTGGCATGTCACATGTTTCACTGTTAAGTGCTTTTGTGTGAATAAGTACAAGAAAACAATTGTTGATTGATAGCATATAAATTCAGAGTCAGGAATGACAGTGATGCCCCACAGCACAGACTGTCCACAGTGGGGGCTTGAGATACTGACATCTTTGTTTTCTGATAGTTCAATGTACACAAACTTTATTTCATGCACAAAATTATTTAAAACATTGTCTAAAATTGCCTTCAGGTAATCTCTGTGTATCTAAGGGTTATAGGAAACATAAATGAATTTCATGCTTAGACTTGGGTCTCATCACCAAGATATCTCATTATGTATATGAAAATATTCCAAAATCCAAAAATATCTGAAATCTGAAACACTTTTGATCTCAAGTGTTTTGGATAAGAGATACTCAACTTGTAATGCCTGCCTCCTGGGACTACATATCTTTTCTCTACAAAGAGGGTATTTAAGCCTCAAACATCTGGTCCCTTTAAATCTCATACTTTGTGTACAGCTTCCATGTCTATGCACATTAAATATATTCTCTATGTCTTTTTCTCCTGTGAATCTGCCTTTCGTAACTCATTTATAGCAAACCTTTAGAGTGGGGAGGAAAACATTTGCCTTCACCCCTACAAGTTGTCAAGGCTTCCAGGCAATATTACTGAACAGCCCCTGACTGATAACTCCTAAGTCTACTATATTCAATGAGTTCAGAACATATCTTCACAGATAATGGTAACACAATTATTTCACTTCTTCATCTTCAGAAGAGTTTTCGTCATGGATGTTTGATACCACAGACCTATATAAAATAGTTGGTGACTAGTTTACAAAAGATTAAATCTCTCTGGGAATAGTATCATGCACATTAAAAATTCCATAAAATATCACTTTGAAAGGCTGTTTTGTCCCCTTGATTGATTGTCCACAGCAGCCCAGTCTCTAAATAATTAAACTGATTGACTTGGATCTGTTGCTAGAAGTTGAATTCATGTTTAAAAGGAAAAAAAAAAAAAAAACTAGCCATTTTGTGAAGTTCTTGTCATGATTTCTTCTTTATATTGGATAACCCAACTGCTTCACCTCCAGGGAAAACAATAATATTAGCTCTTGTCATTTACAGTTCTCAGCATCTTTCATCTGCGTGTCACAAGGTTTGTCATAAATACCAAAAGAAGAAAACCTGTTATAAGCGTGTCTAAGGAGAACTTGAACTTCACCTCATTTCATAATAAATAAATAGAGATAAAGAACACTGTGGTGCCTCAGTGGCACAGGACCAGCTCACAGCAAAACTGACAAAGTTAAATTTTGATTCTCATTTCCTTTTTCTCATGAATTTCAGTTTTATTGTAATTCGCTTTATTTTCTACACAATTTCAGAACAACAAAAAAGAGGGAAAAAAGGAACCTCTCTACTTATCACTCCTATTGTTTATTTTTTAAACATAAGTATATTGGAGAAACAAACAAACAAAAAAATTGTATCATCTCCTTGGAATAGAAATTGTGTTTGCTGGTTAAAGTAGGAAGCGTTCAATGTTCCTCCCACACTCCCATGCACACGCATACACAGACACCCACACAAACACACACAAGGAGGTCTGGGGAGCTTCTTTCCTCACTGGACAGTATGAGAGAGGAGTGAAAATGTAAAAAGAAAGAAAGAAAGAAAAGAAACAGGCTTTACATATCCCGATAGAGCTATTCCGCATCCAAGATAAGTATGCAAAAAAAATACCCCACCAACTTACACAGTAAATAGAAGCCATTCAGAGTATGAAAGCCCGCTCAAATATAAGCAATTGATGCCAACATTCTTACATATACTGGTAAAGACATGAAAATGCTTTTAATATTGAAGTGAGTTGCATTTGGTAGAACAAGAGAATCCTAAGTTACAATTTTTCCATGAATTAATATATTAACATAAATACATTAATTATTGTCGTCTAACAATAATAATGTTAATGTATTTATACGTAGGTTTTGTTTATACCTCTGCATTCCTAGATTATCTAAACATTGGGTACTGGTAATCAATGTTACTTGCTAAATTATGGAAAATATTTCAGCAAAATCTTGATATTTTTTCTTTTGTTACATGTAGCTGTCAAGCCTGTTTTCAGGTTTTAGTAGTTTAATTTCTTTTAATGTTTCCATAGAAATAACATTAACAAGATGATAGATTGGAGGTAATAACATGATGCCTCTGACATGCAGTAGAATTTATCTTCATCATATGTCTGATAATATCCTCTTATTGTGTAATGAACCCTGCTATTTGTATCTATCATACTTTTACTCATTCATCTTCTTAGCTACTAAAGATAGAATTTTCATCCAGTCTCTGTTATAAATGCAAATTTATACTCTTCTATATGTCCTTCATTATTAGTGGTCACCTAATAAATTGGCTTTTCATATACCAGTTCAAGTGGCATTAGCTGGAATGCATATGATGACCTAGACTCATTTTATATATCAATAATCTCAGTTGCAGGAGAAATTATTGTAATTAATCTTTTTGGCATGTCTGCAGAATGTCAGGAGCTACAAACACCTTTCTACTGCAAACATCCGTGAGGGTAGAATCTGGGGGAGAGAAGTATGGAATGAGACGGAAGCTCTGACATCTACCTTGAGACCCAGAAGGTTTCCGAGTGAAGGATCCATTCCAAAAGCCCTCCTTTCCCCTTTCTCTTCTCTTTTGTCTATAAATTTTCATAGTATTTATTCATAGCTTGCACTTGGCTGGCAAAAAATGGAGAAAGAAGCAGGACACGAGTAGGTATGCTTTCTGGAATTCAAAAGATATGAGTTGTAATTCTAAATTTGTCCCTGGCTAACATGGATTGATTGCTTATATTATTCACTTTCAGTTATACACTGTTTCTCCATCTTTCCATGAAAGAGTTGGAATCGAACATGAAGGGCCTACTGTGTTACAAGAGAAATACAAGTCTCTTGGGATTTAAAAATAAAATCACTTGACTCCCAGCTTTCACAAAGCCTGCATTCTGCATGGAGAAGCAACTAAGGAAATGAAGTTTTACTTACCGTAAATTAAGTCAAAACAATTTCATGGCAGTCCAACAAAGAACTACTGAAGACCTATGATGTGCCATCTGTGAGTTCACAATAAGCCAGGGACAAGTTGGAGTTAAGAAAATGAGTATGTTAAAATGAATTAAGCACTATAAAGTTTAGAACAGCTATCTATTTTGATAGAGGAAAGATTGATAAAGGAATGGGGAATTCTGTTGTTTGGTGGTGGATCAACAAAAGTATCACAGAGGACACACTGATACATGAACATGCATTTACCAGAGGAGAATGGCAGGAAACGAAAGACGTGTCCAAAGAGTTGGGGAGCTTGGGAAACCTTTCAGATGAGATTTAGTGAGATAAAGGGCAGGAAGAAGATGGGACAGGTTTGTTATATATATATTTATTTAGCAAATAGAATGGGTCGTTTACTTACCTATCCCCTAACATAGGATACTATTTTTGTAACTTATGCAGCTACAAAAGTGGTAATGTATTATTAATAGACTACATAGAGAATCTGATGTGAGAAAGATGATGACATGTTGAAGTTAAAAATAAAACAACTACAAAAAAATTAACAGGCTAGATAGGAACATAATGGCAGCTCAAGTCTACCTCTTCTCAATTTGTTTTTCTAGAAAAGTTATCAAATAAAAAGAACGACAACAACAAGAACAACAGAAACACTCACACAAAATAAATCTATAACGACATAGAGGAGAGAACAAATGCAAACTCAAAATGTAATGCAATGTAGCCCAAAGTTCCTGAGATCAGCAAAACCTGCACAAGAAATTGCGACAAAAGTTGGTGCAGAGAAGAGAAGGATGACTGGGAGGTGGGGAGCAACGGGGCCAGATTTTGGCAACCAAAGTCAATTTTGATATCCTCAAAGAGAAGGCTCCACCCTGACAAGGATTGCCATGGACTAGGTGGAAATGGAATGTGGAGCATTAACTGAGGAAGAATATAAAACAATGCTGCCAAAAGCGCATTCATGGAGTACAGGGAAAGGGCAGAGTTAACCCAGTGTATCAGAAGCTTGGAACACAGGCTGTCACCTATTAGCCTCAGCCAGTGATAGAAGGCCTCTGAAAACAAAGTGGATTCTGAGAGGCAGCATTGGCCTAAACACACATTCAAGCTACAGCATTAGCAATAATGTAGCAATCGAGGAGCCCTGAATGGAGAGACCTGGAAAAGCACCTTTGTTTCTTTCCCCTTTCACATTAACTTTTTGCTCATTGCTGGTCCTGAAAAATCCATTTCTTCAAATATAAGTAGCCACAAATAAATCAACTCATAAACTAAACAAAGATAGTATTAAAATAAAAAAAAAAAATCAGGCCAGGTGCAGTGGCTCATGCCTGTAATCTCAGCACTTTGGGAGACTGAGGCAGGTGGATCACAAGGTCAGGAGTTCGAGACCAGCCTGGTCAATATGGTGAAACCCCATGTCTACTAAAAATACAAAAATTAGCCAGGTATGGTGGCTGGTGCCTGTAGTCCCAGCTACTAAGGAGGCTGAGGCAGGAGAATCGTTTGAACCTGGGAGGTAGAGGTTGCAGTGAGCAGAGATAAGGAAGTATAACTTTTTATTAATGAAAAAATGTTACCACAAAATATATAAAGATTATAACTCAATATCTTAACATGAACTTTTAAAATTTAGTTTAAAAATGCTGAGGTAACATATAAACACAAGGCAGAAAGGCAAGATATAGGAAAGTTGGTGGCCAGATAATATGAGGACATGGTAAAACAATGACAGGACATGAAATGGGAACAGGTAGAAATTGAAAAAAAATAGGAACACGTAAAAATGATTTCAAAAATATTAACCTACAAGGTGCCTACAGATAAAGAGATACCAATGAAAATACACCAATGGATACATAAACAAAAAAAATAAATGAAGAAAATGGAAGTGAAATGATAAATTATAAAAATTTGGAGAGCAAATGATAGATATAAAAGCAGAAAGAGATCTAACATATGCATGATGGAATTCCTTAAGAAAACATTAATAGAATATAAAAATATTTTTTAAATGTGCTGAAAGTCCCTGTGAGTTTCTGCTCCCCCTCCCCAAACTTAACCACTGTGGCCATCGACAAATGATTATAGAATTTAGGAGTATGAAAGTCAGTTTCTTGCATCACCTCAGGACACCTGGGAAGCATACTTTACTTCTTAGAATTACCATGAGGGAAATGGCTGAAGCCTACCTCTGCAGGACTTTTGCCAGCAATTACATTCTATCTTGCTGCTTCTCTTTTTTGTCCTGCTTCCCCTACTCTCTTCCCAGTCTTCCCTGCAAACCATTTCCTTAATAAATAACTTGTACAATAAATTGACTTGTACTTACTATTCCCAAAGTTAGCTTCTAGGGAACCTGATTAAAGCAGATGCCACAAGTACCTTCAACGTTACCTTCTTCATTAAAAAAAAAAAAATCTAGCAAATAAAATACAACAAAATTTCTCTTATTATTATACAATATAATAATATTGTATAATATAATGAAATCTCAGTCGAAAGCCAGCATCATATATAATGGGAAATTGAAAAAATATTTATACTAAAGATAGGAATTAGACAATAATATCCATTATCACTAATATTATTTAGTAATAAATAATATTATCTTCAACATTACAGGAGAACACAATTAGTAATACACAAATTGAAAACAAGACGCTACAACAGCTACTATTTGTTGATGATTTGATTGATCTGGAAAACCCAACAGAACTGAAAACCTACTATAAAAGGAAAGAGAATTACTGTGATTCAAAAAAATAATATATAGAAGGCAACAACATTCTATTATACAAACAAGTAGTGTGTGAATATATATATATCTAAATATACACACACTGTTTCTATAATATGACACATATGACACACATAATATGACATATATTTGTATAATATGACACACATTCTAGACATATAATATGTCTAGAAATCAAACCAAATAAAAGAGAGAATCATGACAAGAACAACAAAAATACTCACACAAAATAAGTCTATAAGGAAATAGAAGACAGAAAAACAGCAAACTTGAAATTTCATGCAATGTAGCCCAAAGTTCCTGAGCTTTGATTTCTGTTCCTGTTGTTTGTTTTCTAACACAGTCATTGATATCTTCTCTTTCAAGATATCAATATTTACTTTGGTTGCTATGCATATAGTATGTGTATATATCTATACATATGCACAGTTTGTATAATGATATATATTATAAACCCTATGTAACATATATACACATATATCAATATACATATATACATGTATATATTAATATACTTGTCTAGTAATAATCTGTTAATATAGTAATAATTGTAGTTAATACTAATATAGTAACAATTATAGTAATATAATATAATATAATAAAGTAATATTTATAGTAATAGTATAGAACAATATAGTGATAAAGTAATAATATATTAATATATATTACTAGATTGTATATATAAATAGAATACTATATATAACACATATAAACATATATTAATATATACATATATACAAATTAATATATACATATATATGTATATATTAATGTATACATACAAACACGTGTGTGCGTAGGTTATATATAGTATTTATACATCAATATGCATGTCTAGTAATAATAAGTATTCATATACACATGTATATACATATAGAGAGAAGCAATGAAAAGTATAAAATATCTAAGAATCTTTATAAGAAATGTGTAAAAACTATGTGAGGAAAAAATTTCAAACTCTACTGAAGACTCATAAATAAATTGTTCAGTTAGAATGTTCTTAAATAGAAATTTACATAGTTACAAATGTAAATGAAAACACCTGTCCATTGAAAAAGTAGAACATACCAGACTAAAGAAAAAGGTATGATCTCGCCTTATGCTGTTTTTAGGCAATTACATTAAATTTAAAAATACGGATTTGTTGAAAGAAAAAGAAGATATGCCATATAAAGAGGAAGAATAGAAAAACTGTAGTGGTTATATTAGTGTCAAATAAAGTTGACATTATAGATGAAAGAAGACAGGTAAAATGATAAGATTATTAAGTAATCAAGAAGACATAGCAATGATAACTGTGCAGACACTTCACTTCAAAATACATTCAGAAGGATTTCCACTTCTGGGAAGATGGAATATATGCACTTTTCTATATTTTCTATATTTCTCTTGCTAAGCACAACTAAAATGCCTGGTAATTATAGATACAACAAATGTAAGAAGACACCACAAGGTGGAGAGAAGACAGCAGAAAGGCTAGAGGCCTCAGTATCTGGGGAATAACATTGTGGTTTCAACTGAAAATCATTCATCATACCAAAAGGTAGGAAAATCTGAAATTGAATGAAAAAAGATAATTAACAGATGACAACAGCAAGATGACACAAATGTTGGAATTATCTGGCAAGGAGGTTAAAGCAGACATCATAAAATTTCTTCAATGAGCAATTATGAACAGGCTTAAACAAATAAAAGAAAATAGAAATAGTCAGCAGAGAAGTAGAATGTCTAAGCCAAGAAATAACATATACAAGGAAGAACCAAATAGAAACCTTAAAACTAAAATAAATTAACTGAAATAAAACACTTAACGGATTGACCCAACAAAGTAATGGAGAGGACAGAAGAAAGCATGAGAGATCTCACTATGAAGCTAGAAGAGAAATTACCCAGTCTGACAACAAAAAGATTTAGACCAAAAAAAAAAAAAAAAAAAGAAATAAAATAAAATGAACAGAATCCCAGGGACTTGTGCAACTACAGCAAAAGATTTAACAATCTTGTCACTGGATTTCCAGAAGAGAAGAATGAGTAGCTGCAAAGTATTCAAATAAACAATGCCTGGAACTTTCCCAGAGTTGGGCCCAAAAAAGTACATGAAGCTAAAGATTCAAGAAGCTGAGAAAATCTCTCAAATAGGATAAATCCACAGAAATCCAGATCAAGATACGTCACTGTAAAAGTTTTGAAAAGAAAAGGAAAAAATCTTGAGGGCACTCAAAGGAAGAGAAAAAGGAAAAGAAGGTAGGAAGGAAAAGAAGAAAGGGAGGGAAGGAAGAGAAAAGAGGAAGGAAGGGAGAGAGAAAAAACGGGAAGAGGGCGAGTGTCGGGAGAAGGAAGGCAGCAGAGATCTTATCAGATACCACAGAAGTCAGAAGGAAATGACACACATTTTTTTCAAGTGCTGAAAGGAAAGAATTGTCAACCCAAAGTTCTATGTCAATTAAAAATATCCTTCAGGAATGAAGGAGAAATCAATGCACTCTGTAACACAATACCCTTTAAAAAATGTAAAAAGTATATAATATTATATATTTTCACTGAATCGTAAAAGTAAGTATGTACCATTTTTGCTTTGCCCTGGTAAAGGCATCATTAAACTGCAAATACTTCATTATTCATAATATTTAAAATAACTATTATTGCTTTTTAAAATTATTAAAAATATTTCATTAATGACACAAGGTCATTAATGATGGTCTAATAGTCATGCTTTGCCTTGATCTTTTAAATTACATACACTGAGAGCTGTTTTGTGTAACACACTAACACTTCTCTGTGATAGTAGAGATACACACATGCTATTTATAAAAGTTAAAATTTTCAGATATTTTTCAAGAAATTTAGATACTTTGTGAAAAATAAAATTAATAATTACAATAATAAATCAACATCAAAATAGCCTTTGAAAGATCCTAGGATTCAGAATAGTACAGTAGCAGGCAAGAGAGCAAGACTGGCCGGGCGCGGTGGCTCAAGCCTGTAATCCCAGCACTTTGGGAGGCCGAGTCGGGCGGATCACGAGGTCAGGAGATCGAGACCATCCTGGCTAACACGGTGAAACCCCGTCTCTACTAAAAACTACAAAAAACTAGCCGGACGACGTGGCGGCGCCTGTAGTCCCAGCTACCCGGGAGGCTGAGACAGGAGAATGGCGTAAACCCGGGAGGCGGAGCTTGCAGTGAGCTGAGATCCGGCCACTGCACTCCAGCCTGGGCGACAGAGCAAGACTCCGTCTCAAAAAAAAAACAAAAAACAAAAAACGAGAGCAAGACTGAACAGAACCCTGTGGCGTAAATTCGCAGTATCCGTCTTGGATATCATGATCATGGAGTGCCAAATGGAATTTTCTATGCACGACAACATGTATTGATGTATTCCTTTCTCCCTGGTAAAAATAGTGCACTTTCTCCTTGGTTGCTATGCACATGAAACTGGTTTCCAAGGTTTCCTGGGCTTGCAACCAGATCCATTTGCATCCATCACCAGGATCATTAGGGGAATTTGCTCCTGCCCTAGTTTTCGGGTTTGTCTTGTTCCACACCATTATTCATCCCAACCTTGACCGTTCCTGAGACTTAATAATTTTTCTCCAATTGTTCTTTAATAAGACGCAAATAAGCCAATTATACTGTATGACGCCAACTTTCTCAACTTACGTTGCAAAAGATTTTAACAGCTTAGCATAGAAAAAGTTTTTATTCAAATAAATGACTCTTGGACACTGCGTTCTCCTTCTATGGGAATCTTAAAGCTTGACAAAAGAAGTCCAACTATCCTGTGTTCACCCTGATAGTATGAAGACTGGAAGCGATTGTAGCTGAAGATTACTGAAAAATGTGTTGCTACTAAACTCTCTCTTAAACAGTATAACGAGGCTGGGTGTGGTGGCTCACGTCTGTAATCCCAGCACTTTGGGAGGCCAAGGCCGGTGGATCACGAGGTCAAGAGTTTGAGACCAGCCTAGCCAACATGGTGAAACCCCATCTCTACTAAGAATACAAACATTAGTCAGGCATGGTGGCACATGTGGGCCTGTAATCTCAGCTCCTCAAGAGGCTGAGGCAGGAGAATCGCTTCAACCCGGGAGGCGGAGGTTGCAGTGAGCTGAGATCGTGCCTCTGCATACCAGCCTGGGCGACAGAGCAAGACTCCGTCTCAGAAAAAAACAAAAACAAACAAACAAACAAACAAAAAAACAAAAAAACTAACAGTGTAATGAGTGATTTCCCAATACACGTAAAGTGGTTTGAAGAAGTAAAGTTATCCAAACAATGAAAGCTCTAAAATTTACTTTTGAGGAGAAGATACATTTTAGGGTTTTAGCATTCAAATTTTTAGTATACAGTCTTGAAGCTGTCAATACACTGGATCTGCCTTCCATCTCTCTTGACTATACTTCATAGTAAGAGGAGTTTGCTGCTCTGGTTTTCCTGAAATTATAAAGATTTCTTGAATTTTACATCAAATAAAGACTTTTCTAGAAAATTTTCTTCCTCTGGAAAGCACATTCTTCTTTCTTTTTTGTTTTTTTAAGCAGAGCATCTTCAAAATGAATTAAAGGGTTCAGAAATTGTAAAATTAATTTTTATAAATTAGAAGTTATTGATTGATGAGATTATTTTTTATCTGTATTTTATACAATATTTATTTTAATACAGTAGATTTTTCACCCACTGATTTGGCTTCTATGTAAGAAAATAGTCAACCACCAACCACAAGTGATTACAATGCTTGACTGTTTTCTTACATAGCAGTCAAATCAGTGGATAAAAAATGCACAGTATTAGAAACGAAGGAGGGATTTAAATATTTCATCATTTTATTATTTTTTTCTTGAGCATTAAACTCACCAAGGAGCCGCATCAGGGTTGTGCTTTGTGTCATCGCCCCACCATCCCTGGAGAAATTCATAGCACCTCGATATAGTGGTTGTTTCAAGACAACTAACTAAGGAAAACCCAAATTCAGCCAGAATTGCAGGAGCTATTCCTGAAATTCACATATGCAGTATCCTCAATAAAGGAGAGAAGACACTGCCCTGGGAGGTCTTTGCCTTTGGTCTGGGCGCACCGTCTTCCTCATGACATATCTGGTCGGAGCATCATAAATGTTCATAATTTATTGAGTGAAACACTATAGCTATAGAATACAATTATTTATTTATTTTAGCAAAACCTGAGAAAATCGAACATCAGTGGGACAGAACAAGTGTTTGAATTGAGCCCCAAGAACTCACTGTGATTTGCATTCATGTAAACACCTACATTTTTTCGTTAACTGAACTGATTTAACTGCTAATTAAAACTAGTCAGTAAGCACAATGCAAAATTAATTAAACCATTTAGTGGAGAGATTCAAATTAGTGAGAGCAATGCATTGGACACTATGAAAGCAAGTGCAATTGCTACTTGTCATCAGGCAAAATCATTCTGAGGGTAAGTGCGTTCCCCAGGGAGAAACGTGAAGGAATAAAAATCATCTTGTTGATTGTATGATCTTTTATTAAGCAAATGTGTTAAATTTCAGCTTATCTTTTAAATGGAAAAACTAGAGTCTTAGAGTTGTTTAGTAACCACTAAGAACATCTGTGAAGTAGGAACACTATAGTAAAATTGATCATTTTTCAGATTTTATAAAGGTAAAATTTTAAGCCATGTGATACAGGAATATTGCTTGTCTCACCTAACGAAATAAGTCAAACAACTTCTTTTCCATCCTCAACCTGTCAATTCCAGACAGCCTCTTACATAATAATAGTCTTCTGCTAAAGAGGTGACCACTTCCATTGTCAATAGATACATCATTTTGACATGCTGGGCGTTCTTTATTTTCTTTCTTTCTTTCTTTCTTTCTTTCTTTCTTTCTTTCTTTCTTTCTTTCTTTCTTTCTTTCTTTCTTTCTTTCTTTCTTTCTTTCTTTCTTTCTTTTTTTTTTTTTTTTTTTTTTTTTTTTTTTTTTTTTGAGACGGAGTCTCGCTCTGTCGCCCAGGCTGGAGTGCAGTGGCCGGATCTCAGCTCACTGCAAGCTCCGCCTCCCGGGTTCACGCCATTCTCCTGCCTCAGCCTCCCGAGTAGCTGGGACTACAGGCGCCCGCCACCTCGCCCGGCTAGTTTTTTGTATTTTTTAGTAGAGACGGGTTTCACCGTGTTAGCCAGGATGGTCTCGATCTCCTGACCTCGTGATCCGTCCGTCTCGGCCTCCAAAGTGCTGGGATTACAGGCTTGAGCCACCGCGCCCGGCCTATTTTCTTAAAATTTTTTTCATCTGACCTTGGATGATTTTCTTTTTTGAATAACTTCCCACCAAACATATGGGATATCAGTCAAGGGGAAAATAAAAGCTTTTTTTCTTAATGCTCAAAAATAGATATTTCAGTAATCTTTCTTACCTCCTATGAATGCTGGTGATATCATATGTCAAACTCTGTTACCTTCTGTCACCTTACATGAGGTAATTTTGCTTGGGGAAGTGTCTAACCTATGTAGACACCAGTTGTGTTCAGAACTGAGATAATCATGTAATCTACATTCTCTAAAGAAGTGTATATACACACATATACAGTCAAGCTTAATGATAGGGATATGTTTTGAGAAATGTGTTGTTAGGCAGTTTCATCATTGTGTGAAAATCATTGTGTATTTACACAAAACTAGATGGTATAGCCTTCTACACACCTAGGGTATATGGTATAACATATTGCTCCTAGGCTTCGAACCTGCACAGCATGTGACTGTACTGAATACTGTAGGCATTGCAATGCAATGGTATATATTTGTGCATCTAAACATAGAAACAGTACAGTAAAAATACAGTATTACCATCTTAGGGAACCATCTTCGTATATGCGGTTCTGACCCAAATGTCATTATGTGGCTCATGACTGAATATACATACGAACACATGTTTGTTTTCTGCTTTAAGTACCATTGCTAGCATACTCTATATGATCAAAAATATATTATGACTATTTTAAACAAGTAATACTAAATAGGATTTTCCATACTGAAACACAATGACCTTTTTCAAGACAAGCAAATCTGGATTCAGATTCAACAGTGTTTGTTTTTTATACTTCTGATAGGATCTCTGGGATCAAAGAAGTTTCTAAATACACTTCCAAAAAGTAGAGTTAGAGAAGGCAGATGCTAGTGAAACCATGGTAAAAGAACCAGACTCACTGTGATCAGCATAATCAATGCCAAAAGAAGGAATTTTGAATTTATGACTAAAACAAATTTATCAAGAACCAACTCATTTAGTGTAAATGAAACCTAGTCTTTATAGTCCCCCTAACCAGGGAAGAAAATACTCTTTGGTAAGTTACAACTTGCCGATTGGTAGATTTCCTCACTGTGGAAAATACCGGCCATAGGATCTTGCCATCTGTTTTTCTCTAGACTATGAGATGGATTTTGAGCCTTTCAACTATGCAAAATACATCTTGGCCATGAAGTTTATCCCCCATCTTTCGCAGCACATCTAGTAACCACCTTGACTTTCCCCATACTTGAATTATACCATGAAAATAAGCGCAGAAATAAGAATCTATGGTAGCCTATGGGAACCTATAGTAACTTGCATTCTACCCATTCAATACCTGTTAATTCTGGAAACGAGATTGGAGTAGGGTGTGGAGAAGGCAGTGTCAATATACCAGATTTGAAAACGTGTTTCTGTTAGATCCCTCCAACAAATATCACCAAGTGCACAAGAGCCAAAAGGCTGTAATGTCCTTCAATATGCTTTCAAACCACAATGTGTATTGAAGATGTAAGGCTACTCCCTTTCTTATCCTAAGAATACGTTGTGTTGATTGAAGTTATGTTCTTCACAATAATCCTCATGAAAACAGACCTATAATAATAATCTTTAAGGAAATTGGGCAACTGATCAATTGCAAGTTCTCTGTTTATTTAGAGAAGCACTCTACTGTATCAGTGCTAGGCAATTATCCCAGTGGCCCCACCCTAAAAGTAAACTGTCACCCTTCCATGATCTGTAAGACTATCCATTCAAGGACAGGCATTTAAAGTTGGGAGACATTGGCTCTGTCTGTCAAGGGTGTGCCCAACCTCATAGAATGTGGCTGAGATGGACTTCCTTTATTCACAGCAGCTTTTTATTTTTATTTATTTATGACTTTTTTTGCAGTAATTTGATAGTTCTTTTTCTGTTGCAAGTAGTAGAAAACTAACTTAACCTCTAACTTAAGGGGGGGAAAAAAAGGAAATGCATTAGTGCCTTAACTGAAAAGTATAGAAGTAGCAGCAAATCCCTTAAGCCCTGATGGATCCAGGTTCAAATAGCACCATCATGTGTTTATTACCTGGCCCCTTCTCTTCTCACTCCCTCTCCCTCTCCCCATCTTTCACTCCTATTCCTTAACTCTCTTCAGTTCTTTGAGTTCCGCTTTCCTCTTTTCCAATCAGGATGTCTCTTCTGCCATTCCAAGGCTCACACAATCCTCCAGGGCCATAATCTCTAAAAGAAGGGAACCTACAGCTCTCTCTCCTAGAATCAACATCAATTCCCTCAAGAGTCTTTTGCTGGAGAATTCCAGGTAATGTGCTCAGGTCTTTGATGCGGATGGCAGGGCCCTTGTAGGGGATAGACTATCCCCCACAGGTGGGAAGGGGAAAATCCTCAAGGCAAAGAAAGATACCAGATGAAGGGAAAGGGATGCCAGACAGGAACACAACAATAGACATTCGCTGCACAAGGATTTTGATAATGAAGACATCAAAGAGATAAGGAATTGGAGTCAATTCACTGCAGAAAGCATAAAGTCAGAGAAAGAGTAGGAGGTGTCTGAAGACTTAGATTCTGTTGCCAATTCCACTGTTAAATTTGACAGCAAAAATTTTGTCCCTTCTTGGTCTCTGTTGTTTGTTTGTTTTCTTATAAATGGTGACTTTGGTTGAACTAATCTTTAAGACCATTTTTTTGAAAAAAGGAAAAATAATGTGCATATAGTTAATTCTTGCTTTTTGAAAGTATCTCTGACATGGGCACAAAAAAAATGGAAGAGACTCTGCCTGCTCCTCTGTTTCCATCTTCTGTTCATACTCTGTATTCTGTTCATACCCCTGTGCTTCTTATCATATTTTAATTGTCAAAAAGGGTCAGCTTTGAAAATGTTAGGACATTCAACAGCTCTCTCCTCAGCTTTCTCATTCAAATGTGTCAGCAGGCCACAGATAATCACTGATTGTACTCACTCTTTTGCTGAAGCACTCTATTTCCAGTTGATAAGACAGACATACACACATACACACACACACACTCACACTCACACATACCCACACAGGAGAGCTGTGTTTTCATAAAAATTCATGGCAGTGTGTTTGGAAAATTTAAGTGACAACATTCGCAAAGATTGGTCATTCTTTAATTTTCAAGCGTATTTTATTTTAGTCTGTATTATTGGCCAGATTTTGTACCACCAAAATTCGTATGTTTAATCCCCCAGTGCCTCAAAATATGACTGTGTTTGGAGGTGGGATCTTTACAAAGGTGATTAGGTTACAGTGGGGTCATTCCACTGGGCCCTAATCCTATCAACTGGTGTGTCATAAGAGGAGATGAAGATGCAGACGAAACAGAGGAAAGACCATGTGAGATGCAGGGGTAGATGGCCACCTACAAGCCAAGGAGAGGGTTGCAGGAGAAACCCACCCTGCTGACACCTTGATCTTAGACTTCCAGCCTCCACAACTGTGAGGAGGTAAATCTCTGTTGCTTCAGACTCCCCATCTGTGGTAGTTGTTACAGCAGCCCTAGCAAATGAATGTACCTAGTAACTGTAACAATGGGAAATTATTTGCAAATTTGGAAAAATTTGTTTGTAATGAATGTCATAGGTCTTATTTCTTGTAAAATATCGGTGAATGCCCTGTTAATTCCATTACCAAATAGGAAAGTGTTTAAATTACATTATAAAGAGAGTATGTCTGTGAAATGAACACTATTTCTCAAGTAGCACTAGGTAAAACCCATGAAATCAGTATTGTTTATAGCAAATGAGTGTCTCATTAGTGACATGTTGAGGGTACACCTAGCTAATAAAATTTCTTCCACTATTAGTTAGTATAATTCCTATATACTACTTGGTATAATTCCTCCAAAGAAGGCATTGGGGCCTGCAGGAGTTCTTTAAATAAATCTTCAATAAATGTAAAAACACAGAAGTCCACAATCTTAAAGGCTTCCCCCACATTGTTCTAACAGAGAAGGAGAGTAAAAAGCGTATTTTAACTTGATTAAAAGTTTCCTTTTCTTATTGTTTTATTTTTTACTGTCTTCAGTCCTTTATTTTTTTCACATAAAATAAGATGCCCTATAATTTCACAATCCTATCCAAATTATCCTTTTCTATAGATTACTGAGCATTGCATATATATCATTATTATGATTCATAGTGATGATAATTTGATTTTCCTACACCTTAATCTCTGTAACTGTAGCTCTAGCATAACTTCACCATGGTGATTCTGAGAAAATAACAGCCTTAACTACGGTTTGTGTCTACAGCCTACGGAGAGAAGACAGTGCAATATGAGAATGAAATATAAATGCTTCTATTCTGAATGGTAATTGTGATGGCAATAAATTATTTTCCACACCCACAGCATACAAATGTGTGTATATATATGTGGAAACCAACTTGAAAGACTTCAGATGCCTTATTAAAGATCTTGTAATTAACAGCATTTTTAAAAAAGATGATGTTTGGAGAAGTTCCAAGTTGTAGCAAGTCAGAAAAAAAATTGTGGAACAGATTAGCAGCACTAAACACGCATACACGTATGTAGACACAGAAACAGTTCACTACCTCACTCATGATTCATTCTGGACCAAAGTGCTAGTGGAGTTACCTTGAAAGAGTAGATTTCCGAAAACAATTTTTAAAAACTACACAATTATGCTTATATAAGTGCATTTTCATCAAGAAAGTATGAATCGTGTATAAAATAAGATATACACTGAGGCAATACACTAAAAATGAGCATTAATTATGTAGAGGACTTTTGTGATTTGGAACTAGCAAGTCACTGAATTGAAATCCCAGAGGATGTGAAAATAGAGTTTCAAGCTGCTTCTGATTACAAGATTCTGACATGACCCAGTGACAGTTTAAAAATCCAAACGAAAACTGTATTTATATTTTCCAAGCAGAGCTTTGGTTTGGTTTGGTTTGGTTTAGTTGAATTTTGATAACCAGATAGAATGATGTGTAGGTATATTTTTATATAAATAGGCTACTCCTTCCTACACCCTCACTGTAGGGCTTCTGCCATTAGAAGCCAAGATCCAAATGTCTCTGTCTTTGTTACTCTGGGGAAGAGCTGCATCTTCTCAGCCCCAAGGGTTTATGTAGCTTCTTAGGCAACTGTGCCTGTAAAGATGGAGAGGAGTAAGAGTGTTGGGGGGTTGGAGATTAGCAAGCCTTTCTCCCTGCTAGAAACTCCTTGCTGGACACATCTTTCAGAGTTAAGCTCATATCATCCTCTCTCCTGTTATACACGTAAATAAGAACCGATCAGGCCAGGTGTGGCGGCTCATGCCTGTAATCCCAGCACTTTGGGAGACCGAGGTGAGTGGATCACTTGAGGTCAGGAGTTCGAGACCAGCCTAGTCCACATAGTGAAACCTCATCTCTACTAAAAATACAACAATTAGCTGGGCATGTAGCAGGCTCCTGTAGTCCCAGCTACTCAGGAGGCTGAGGCAGGAGAACTGCTTGAATCCAGGAGGTGGAGGTTGCAGTGAGCTGAGATTGTGCCACTGCACTCCAGCCTGAGTGACAGAAAGAAAACAAAAAAACAACTTACCAAGTACAACTTAAAGAATTTCTAGAAGGCCTTTAATGCTGCAAAACATCTCTCACGCATTTACTGAGCCTGTGCCTTTATCCTCTGTTTGAAATTCTTCGTCAATTTGTTATCAAACATGCAGCTTTCACTTATTTTAATTTTTACATTTTGATTCATATTCACTTTTAATAGATATTCAGATAAATGTTTTTTCTGAAGGAAGGCTACCTTATATTTGTATAGGGTTAGTAATTTGTGAGGAATATATACAGAAACTCTATATAAAATATGTCACCGTTATTACACTAGTCCATAGTGACATCTGGAATTCTGAAGTCCAAAATCCTTTGTTAATTCAAAGGACTCTCATTATTGATTTGATGGGAAAACTTGACCTAATCTGACATAAGACCATTTATTTTCCCTATTTATCCCACTGAATAAGAATAGTCATACATTCTTTAAAAATATGACTACGTTTTGTTATGAGTTATTATCCCAGACCCTGAGTCTTGGTAAAATATGCACTGCAGTCATCTGGAGCTATCCTGTTGAAAGCTTTCAGGGTCTTCCACGTCTAAACTCCAGGAGCAATAGCTTCCCACTGTGGCTTCCTGCTTCTATTCCTGGCCCCACGCACAAGTCTATTTCCTAATTTACAGTCACCTTAGTTATTCTTTTAAAACCAAATGTGTCCCCTCACTCTCCTGCTCGCAACTCTCCATTGATGATGAGTCTGAAGGCCCTGTCTGTGGACTACGTGGGTCTCTGTGAGCTACCCTAGTTCACTCTCCTCCCTCCGCTCTCACCATAGCTCCACAGCTCCATGGCTCTTTTACTCTTTCTCAAACCATCTCAGGCACAGACTTCTCCCAGGGCATTGCATCTGCTGGGAAGTTCTTCTCCTAGATGTTAACAGGGCTCTCTCATTCCCTTCATTGAATTGCCATTGAAATTTTAGCTCCTTAGCGTTGCCCTCAACCCTCCTGAAATAGCCTTGCTACCTCCCCTTGTACCTTCCATCCCTGTATCCTGCTGTACTTCTTGTTATCACTGGTCATTACCTATCTCCATGTATGTATGTGTGTATATACAGGGCTGTTTTTAGTGTTTTACTTCCTTTACTAGAACATTAACATGAATCATGAGGTCAGGGAATGCCCCTTGTTTAACCCTATATCCTCAGATGCTATAAAATGCCTCACGAATATGAAGTTTCTAATAAATAAATAAATCTAATTGCTAATAATTATATTTTTATATTTATTTTGATCTGTGTATGTATTCATTAATATATTTATCAATAGTATGTACTGATTTGTTTGCATGAGTAGAGTTTTTTGAGTTAAAATGAATTCTTTCCTTAAACTGTAGCCAGCCCTGTCACCTTATCAAAACTGCCACAGAATCCAGTGAAATCAAAATTAAACAAAACTACATTATATATTTTCATTCAAAGGCACCATTTCTTGATAAGATCTGAAGAGCCAAAACAAAAGCAAAAGTAATCCATCAAAGCAATTTCCTGCAGAGACAGCAACCAAAGGTAGTTTTCTTCTTTGGGGTTATTTTGTTAACTGCTTTATCAATACTCTTAAAAAGTCTAACATTATGCCATTACTATCTCAAGTATTTTAGCAAGCTATCTTTTATTGTGAATCTACAGATCTATACTAAAATGTTATCTTCCTTGTAAGTGGTCCTTGTCAATAGGGTCATCTGATCTTGACACTGAGATGCACAGCGATCCTTGTCAATAGGGTCATCTGATCTTGACACTGAGATGCACAGCGATCCTTGTCAATAGGGTCATCTGATCTTGACACTGAGATGCACAGCGATCCTTGTCAATAGGGTCATCTGATCTTAACACTGAGATGCACAGCGATGTAAAACCCAAGACTGGGGTACATCCTTTCTTGCAGAAGTTTCCTTCTTACACTCCCTGATGGAATCCCAGGCAACATAAACAATAACAAAGCGATAGGAGGTGCTGCAGCAAAGAAAAAGAATAAATTTGAAATAGATAAAACTTCTAGGTAAGCCATTTACAACATTTTTTTTCCATTACAGAATAATCCAGGTGGGGAAACATGGCTAGGAAAATAAGTAACTTACATGTGACAAATGCAGACACAGGAGATCCACCTTTTTCATAAACGAGTAAAATACATTGTAAGTCAAGGCTTAGCACGGGTGTGCATGTCAATAAAAACATCAAGTAGAGTTACTTTGCTCCTTTGTTCTGAGTAGCTCAGAGCTTTTTGCCAAGAAGAAGAGGGTGGGGAGTTTTTGATGAGCCGTTTAAAAACACATAAAACTGGAAGTAGAAAACAGATGACATGACTTGGCACAGACAAGGGAAGAGTAGCAATTAAACTATTATTTTGCAAGTAAAATTAATTATTGCCAAATGTCTACAGGGATATTTCAGAAATACTATTCTTCACCTCAGTTCTCTACTGAATTTTCCAGCATGGGGAACACCTATGTCAATCCACATCCTGAATTTTAAGTTGAGTCCTAAAGCAATTGCACATTACAATATAAATAAAGACATTTAACTATAGTGAACACCCATATGCATAATTTTTGAGACTATAAAACCAAAAAAAAAAAAAAACCTAGCATATATACAAACAAATTATAAGAATCCTCTAAATAGTTCAAATGCAGAAACCATTTGTTTGCATCAGTGATCTAACCCGCCATTGGAGCACATTATGCCCATGAGTTAGGTATAACGAGATCAAGGGAATGTGTAAAAGGAAGAAAGAAGAAACTGGGGAAAAGCTTAAAGGAATTTGCCATAGTGACATTTACACATCTTAAGAGCTTTTCAGATATTTCTTGTGTTCTAACAGCTATGTCTGGGGTATGTTACCTTCATTTATTTCACAATGAACTAGAAAGCAGTTTGGGGATGTCATTAAAGTTCATAAGAATTCCCTTTCTGTTTCAGAGAGCATGTTAATATTGCCCTTAAAAAAAAAAATCAAAAGAAAGCTGTCCCATAATTTTAGATATGGCAAGTCACAATGTGTTATATTTTCCCTCATGTAAACTCTGAAACTCTCAGCAAAATATCATCGTCAAAGTTCAACCAAGTTTTAACCCAGTGATATCTGGAAACAAACAACAAAATACAGTTAAAAATAATATCATGAAGTAGGGTTAAGTCGAACCATCTCTCAGTGAGCATTTATTAAAAATTGATTGACCTTTCAAAGAAATTGTGATTAATTTATTCCTCTGCTAAATTCTATATGAAATGAAAAGGAAATTTTTCAGACATCATTCGGACTCTACCATTAAGGAACTTAAACTTGGTTGGAAATAAAAGATTTACTTTAATCCGTAAGACCATTAGAAAATGATTCAATTTGGTTTATATAAGTAATGTGGAATTGTGTATTTTTAAAGAGGAATTTTAGAACTAATGAACAGAGATTGCTGCTGTTTTCTTATAGATTCAACTCAACTACTCTTTAAGGATCGAAATTTCTTTCTATTTTCACAATGCCTCCTTTTCAATTTAATTTGGTCTTATGATCCAGAAATTTGAAATATGTTCCTTCATTATTTATGCCTTTTATTAAAAATGCATCCCTCTGTTTGGGAGGCTGAGGAGAGCGGATCACAAGGTCAGGAGATTGAGACCATCCTGGCTAACACGGTGAAGTAGTCCCATCTCTACTAAAAATACAAAAAATTAACCAGGCGTGGTGGTAGGCACCTGTAGTCCCAGCTACTCAGGAGACTGAGGCAGGAGAATGGTGTGAGCCCGGGAGGCGGAGCTTGCAGTGAGCCAGGATGGCACCACTGCACTCCAGCCTAGGTGACAGAGTGAGACTCCGTTTCAAAAAAAAAAAAAAAACTGTATCCCTCTATCTCTTATGTCTATCTTAAAAAAAGTACCCTTTCCTTAAAGTCTGTCCAAATTTCCCAACTGAATGCGATCATGTTGCACTTTTGTACTGCCTGCAGATACCCGTAGATGTGAAACTCATTTTTCTGGCTCTGTCTGTATGTGATAGAGGAGGCCAAACTTGAGAGCAGTTTAAGTAGCACATCCCAAAAACACAATAGTACATGTAACAGGCTGAGTGATTAATAACAAGTCAGTGCCAAGTTCCTTAAATAGTAATGAGCTTTTATATTTCTTTAAAAGTTGCTCTGAATTGAAGCATTTGGAAGCAGAATGTTAAATTTTTTTTTTTGAGATTTATACTTTCTACCATGATAAACAAGATGAGTTTTATCTTCTTGCCTTAAGTAAATACAAGTTCAATAAATACATAATTAAAAAACCATTTTCAAATATTAAGCAGTAGATTATGCAGGATGGTTATCCTTGAGAAAAAGAAAAAACAGCAACAACAAGAAGTGAGGCCTGTGCTTTTCTGTGTACTTTCTTGGCACGGGTTACAGACTGCAGTGCAAGGAGGGAAGAGAGAAACATAAGTAAATAACTTCGTTGAACTGAAGACGACAAAGAGATGAAAATCTCAGGAGGCCAAGGTGTGATAAAATACTGGATAGTTGGATGCTGCACACAGAAACTTCTGAAGATTCCTCTCAGGGATTCTCTGAAGCGTTTGCTGACTACCGAACAGAACATGAATAAGAAGAGACTACCCAAAGATGAGGAAAGAAGTACCAGAAATCAGTAGGCTGAAAACTTTCTGGAACACATAGAGGGACTGCGAATATTTAGTGTTTCCACCACCCAGAATGAAGAGACAACCAAATACAAGGGACATGAGGTAGTGTTCCCCATAGGATTCTACTCTGGTATTAAAACTAAATGAGAACCAGACTAAAAGCTGCACTGGAGCATGCTAACCATCTTAGAAAAATCTTGGAAAATTCAACTTATTCCAAGTAATTTAACTTTATGCAAGAACAAATTTCAACACTATTACATAGAGAAACACACAGAATCAAGCATTAACCAATGTAAAATTCATAATATCTGGCATCCAATCAAAAGTTAACTGACATTCGAAAACGCAGAAATGTATGATTCCATAAACAGGAGAACAACCAATAAATAGAAACAGGACTAGAAATGACAGCTGTTGAAATAAGAAGACAAGGACAATAATACAGCAATTATAAATATGCGCCATGGATTCAAAAAGTTACAGAAAGACATGATCGGCTTAAGTAGATAGATTTTTTAAAATCTCACATGAAACATTAAAAATACAGTTTCTGAAATGAAAAATAAACCATATGTGTCTAACAGCAGATTATACATTGCAGGAAAAGAAAAGATCAATGAACTTGAAAACACCACAAAAAACTACAAAAAATAAAGGACAGAAAAAACGTATTGAAAAAACAGATAGTGATTTGTAAGACAATGGTCTAATATTCACATCATTGATATCTCAGGAGGAAAGAATGGGGTAGGAAGGGAACAAAAAAAAATTTTTTTAATTAAATTCTCCAAATTCATGAAAATGGTAAGCCAATATATTAAAGAAGCTGAAAAAGCTCCAAAAAAGAACATAAAGAAAACCACACCAAGAGACATCACAATCAATTTCCAAAAGCCAATGAAAAAGAGAAAAGGAGCCATTACATAGAGAAACAAAGATTAGAACAACACACTTCTTACCAGATAGTATGCGAGTGATAAAACAATTTAAAAATGGAATGACATCTTTATTGCATTCGTAATGGAAAAAAATAAAAACAAAACAACTATTTACCCAGAAGTCTACCCAGAGAAAATATCCTTCAAAAATAGAGGTGAAATAAAGAATTATTGCACACACAACAGCTAAGAAAATTTATCAGTAGCAGCCTTATACTACAATAAATGGTAAATAAAGTTCTATCAAGAGAAATAAAATGATCGAGATGGAAATTTGTATCCATAAAAATGAGTAAAGAATGCAGAAAATGTTAACTATTTGGATAAATATATATTTCTCAAAGTTTACTGTCTTTAAAAGATAAGTGACTACTTAAAGCAAAAACAAAGAATTTATTAAGATATATAATATGTGTAGATTTAAACTGGATGATAATAGCACAAAAGACAAGAACCAGGAGAAAAAGAAGTGTATTGTTTAACATTCTTGCATGCTATATGAAGTGGTATAATATCATTTGAAGGTAGATTGGGATACATTAAGGATGCATGTTGAAATCCTAGATCAAGAATACAGATGTAAGAGATATTGTTTTTTACCCAATAATAGAAATAAAATATTCCATTATTTGAAAACAAGGCAGTGAAAAATGAAGCAAGAAACAAAGAACAGAACAAATTTTTTAAATGTCAAATGTTACATTAAAACCCAACTGCATTGATTATTAAATTAAATATACATGGTCTAAACATTTCATTTAAAAGGCAGAGATTGTTGGAGTGGATAAAAATGTACACCTCAACTTTATGAAAGCTACTTAAACAATTAAAAGCAACTCATTTCCACATATAAAAACACAGATTGATTTAAAATGAAAGCATGGAAAAAATATATCTATATCATACAAACACTAGCCAATAGAAATGGAAGTAGTTATATTAATATTCAACAAAATATTTTTACTTCATTGCAATAAGAGGACTTAGAAAAGGCTTGTAGAATGAAATTCTTTCACTGGTTGGAAAATATTTTTTCATCCTTTTTAGGTAAATTTGCCTGAATTTTCCCTCTCAGTGGAGACCTTCCATTTGCGATTCCACACATTTGGATGTATTGTCTCAACAGCCTACATCACTCTCTAGCTATAATTTAGGCATTCAGACCCTAATTGGGGTAATTTTCACTCAGCACATTTAGAGCGCTGCTATTGGTTGCTCTATACCACCGGCCTGAAATTGGAACTTGCTACTAGGAAGTGATGAGGTTATTGAGGGAAATCTGGCCCTGGTTTCTATCAGTACAACACTTAGTCACATGAATATACATATACATACATAACTATCCATGTAACAATAGACTGTCACTTCAAGGTCATTATCTTGAGATCATTATGTGGAGGCATAAACAATTTTTAAAAGTTATGTTTAAGAGATTGTGAGGTTTTTCAAACAAAACTCTCCTGCCTCATCTCACACTCCCACAAAAAAAGGGTAAAATTCAGTCATTTTTAACTTTCAAAGAACAGCAACAACAAAACAAAAGTGAAAAAAAAAAAAAAATTAAAAGATCCATCTTGCAGAGAGACAGATGCAGAAATGAGGTTATTATCTCAAGTACCGCGTGGGTTTTAGCCAACAACAGAAGCATCAGTAAGGGACCTTGCAGAACAGGCACACATGTCATCACCGTTAAGTAAAGTAATTACAGATTTGGCACCAGTGAAGCCTTTTTATTTGCCAAAATGTGGTGGTTTAAGTAGCAAATGATTACCACCGCTTTGAGCAGGTCTGATCATCCATCAGTTATTAATTCCCTTGGCATGCCATTGCATACCATGGCTGTTCCTGGGCAAATGAGCCAGCAAGGCTCCAGTTAAATTAAATTCACTTCTGCAGTCTGGTCATTCCTCAATATAACAATTTAACCGTGAGATACAATGACTTATATGGTCTTTTTTGGTGACTGTCATACTCATCTGTGTTTCTGGGGAGAATGTTTTTGATTATCTTCAATAATTTGAAAGGGGTGAAATTTGTTTCAGAAGTCATTCTATAGATATAAAGAAAATAATTATTCATGCTATTATAATTTCTTCTTGATTGGTATCTGCCCTGTTGTATTTTCAGTGCTCGTGTACATAGAGTTTCTTGCATATTTCAAAACTTCTTCATTTTGAATGTATTAGTTACATTCATCAAATACATGGTTACTATGGGTATGTCTTGGATAATGTTCTCTAGGTAACGCATTGGTTAAAATCAAATTCAAACAGCATTTGTCATTACCTAAGTTATATTTTATACTCATTGGTTCATTTGCACTTTTTTGTTTGTTTGCTTGTCTGTTTCTTTGTCTTCCACACTAGGGTATAAGCTCCAGGTGGCCAGAGGACCTATCTGTTCATTCATCAGTGTATCAGCAGCCTTGATAATAGTGTCTGGATCGTAGTAAGTCTCCATAACTATCCATCAAATGAATGGATGAATGAAGATTTTCAAATCCAAGAAAAGCAACTGATGCACTCATATATGAGTATATATACTCATATATGACTATATATACTCATATATGATCCCTTATATGATGAAAATAAATAAATATACCAACAAAATGTATGTTTTTGGCTAATCCAGGCAGCTAGTATGAAATCCTTGAAAGTTTATACTCATAAAGAAACCCACATTGCTGAATGGTTTGCACAAGTAAAACATTTTTAAAAATTTATTTCATTATATATGTTATAGAAATACCTCATCCTATTACTATGGAAGTAAATTGAAATGCAAAAATTACCTTTTTCATGTTTATGCTAATCTATAGTCCAAACATTGCTTAATAAAATGTTACTCCATGTCAAAGAAAATGATAATTTTTTTTCCTCATTGTCTTATGTGGAAACACCAAAACAGACCATTCTCAACAAGTTGCAGAAATGAACAAAAACGTAATTCCTATGTTACCTTAGAGTATGACCAAGGTATGTACAATGTCATTAGGCATAATATTCTACATATTCTTAATCCTAGCTCTCTAAAGAGTGTCCTGTTAAGCAGCCAAGAAACAGTGCATGCACACTTCTTCAGCACAAGCTTATTTGTACAGATGCAAATAACATTAGAGTGCAAAAATCTAATCTGCCAATTGGCTGTTAGATCTATGACATAATTGGTTTCCTGGCTAAGCTAAACAAATGTTTCCACTCAAGAGCTTTCTCTAAGATTTCACATAAAGACTAACAAGCGCTTACCATTTTGAGGACAAAAATGCAAGAGAAGTTGATCGCTTGTTCATTTCTGTAGAGCACTAATTCAGGGGCCTTCCTTTGAGTGGATGCTTTCATTTCACTCTTTTTTTTTTTTTTTCCAGTTTCTGCTCTCCTCTTCCAATTCTAACAAAGGATCAGTTTAGAGAGGTTCATGACAAGGCTGAATCATATGAAAGGGGATATAAGAAGAGAAACTCAGTGATTTTTCGTGATTATCTGCCAGAAAACCCTTTAGATCCACATAGAATTTTCTCCATAAAAAGTATAACATGTATGAAAAACTACAAAGGACTAGTAGAAGTTTTAATTTTCTATATTTCTAAAATTTATTGCACTTTCATATGTTCAAGCTTCCTATGACTAAATGATTTTTCAAATTTTGATTAATAGCTGTGTAAAAGAGAACATAACTATACATAGTCTCAATAATTTAAATTTTTACCAAGGTTTTTTATAAACATTAAATACATATTAAAGATTCCAGCCTAGCAGTAATTAATGCACAATTCAATGTATTTATATTAATATAAGTATTATGATTTAATCCAATTAAGATTCAAAAATGGCTGTATTTTGATTTCTCCTTTTCAGATCAATAGTGAATGCTAATGATTATGGCCACATATCCTAGGAAAAGTGATAAGATATATTCTAGGGTCAAGATAATTTCACTGTTAAGAATGAATATCCCTTTGTTCTCCTTCCCACTCATTCCATTTATGGATGAGCATACTTTGAGCCCAGTTCTGATTCTAATATGTCTATAATAATATTCTTCAACACAGACCTTATATTGGAGGGCATGGAGAATATTTAAATAATGGCTTCTTTTGGTGTTCTGAGGAGGACAGAAGAAGGAAGAGAAGCAGGGGAAGAGGAAGAGCAGAAGAAGAGATGAGGGAATAATAGTGTGGTGGTCATGGAGCTGTGCGGCCTGAATTTCCTTCAAGGGAGGGCTTGTTTCCCCAGCTGTGGAGTCTTCCAGGTTTGTCTTCACTACAGACAGTAGACTGGTCTAAGGGCCTACATTTCCCAGGGCAGTCCATATCCAACCATTATTCTAGGCAGAGGTGTAGAGGTTCAGCTAGTGCAGTGGAGGTCAAATCCAATGGGTCATATATTTATATTCTCCAGAGCTCTCTAGGGAGTTGTTAAAGGCTTCTTTGGAGCTGGACACAGTTCGGTTTCTCCCTTTGCCTAGTCCAGTCTCCCCCACCACTGCCTCCTACAGGTGAGAATTCCTAACAAAGACATGCCATTCCAAACACCAGCTCAGGACCTGCATCCAGAACCCAGTCTGAGGCATTCAGGGAGAGAAAAAGAGAAAACAAAGGAATGAAAGAAAGAGAAATGGGGAACAAACCCTCACATTTGTTGAACAGTTGACTATATGACAGTCATTGAGTTAAGCATTTTACAGAAATATTTAATTTAAATATTTAATCTTTATGGAAAAATGTAATGAGAACTTTATAATTGTTCCTATTTTGTGCATATAGAAACTGAGACTCAAAGAGCTTTAGTAACTGTTCTGAAATTAGACAGCTAGGAAATTGAACATCTTAGATCTGAATCCAAGGGATTTCAAACTCCATCATTGCATCACTCTTTTTGAGCACCTACTCTTTGCAAGATGGCTAAGTTCCTTCAAATACGCTATCTCCATTAAATTTCATATTATAAATATTTTAAGCTAGTGAGACTGGCAGTGTCTTGATACCAAATCCTGACATGAATATTAAAAGAAAGGAAAATCATAAGCCAATTTTACTCACAAACATTATTTTGTAAAATCAACAATCCTTTAAATGTATTACCTATTTACTTTCTGGTACTTTTTGCTTCTTCTGCCATTTGTATGTGTCCATCTGAGATCATTCTCCTTTCACCTGAAAAACTCCTTTTCTTATTGCTTTCAGTGTGTCTTTACTGGTGACTAACCGCTTATGTTTCTTTAAGTATTTATATTTCACCTCCATTTTTGAACTATGTTTTCAATGTGTATAGAACATCTCTATTGGCAGACATGTTCTTCTACGATCTTAAAGATATTACTTTATTGTCTTCTGGTTTCCATTTGAAGGGTTGAAAAGTTAGCCCTCAGTTTTAATTTTTGCTCCTTTGAAATCATTAGGTGATTAAAAAAAAATTCCTAGCAGACCTTATGTAGGAAAACTTTTATAACCTATAATGATGCTTCCCTTCTCCGCATGGGATTAATTTCTCTTGTAGCAAACAGTGAATGTTAGAGCATGTCACCTTGATCCAATAAGGGATTGGGATGAACTGGACTGGCTTTAGTTCTTTTCAAGGGTTGATCTCTTTCTGGTGTGCTTTTATCCTTAAGGTGAAGCCTCTTCAGGAGGCTCAGCTAAAAGTGTAGAGTGTTTAGTAAGGTTCTCCTCGGTAAATCCCTGAATGTAAATTCTTAGCTCCTAAGTCATTGCGTATGCATAGATTTTGAGATTCTTAAAACTGGGAATCTCTAAATGCCTTGAGGAAAGAGGGCACAGACTTTTGGGTTCACCTAGTTACATTTTCCTTCCCTAGGGATCTTGGCTTTTAAAGTCTCAGCTGCCTTCTTTGTTTTCTGTTGCCTTCAAATTGCCAGCTATAAAGCTTACAAGTTGTTCTCAGTGAGATATTTGGTTTAATACAAGCGGTTTCATTGTAGCCAGAAGATAGTCTCTATTTGTTTTTCTTCTTAGATCTCCCATTAGAAAAAAGTATTTGCTTATATTGTATGCTATTTTTATTAAATACAACCATTTTGTGAAGTGAGATAATATTTTATGTTATTGACTATGCCACTATCTTTTTCTTATTTCACATTCAGAGTGTTCCTCTGCATACCTACCAGGATATAATGCTCAAAAATGTGGTCAACCACTCTACTTTTATATCTCTTTCCAGCAGTTTTCCTACTGTCCTCTCAAAAACACAAGATTTCTCTTCTCTTCTCTTTCCTTGCCCTGCCTTTCTGTTCTTTCCAGAAAGCTATCTCTATTCCTAAGACTTTTTTTTTTTTTCAAAGCAACTTATAACCAGGGTGTTCTGAGGTGGAATAAGAGAAGGGCAATGATGATTGGCTTCCCAACTGCTTGCAGGTATAAATGTTTCAGACAAAAATGTAAATTTATTGTAAGTAAAGAGGACTAATACACACTTCTATGGAGGTCAAACTAAATAGACTTTTCTCCCAAGTAAATCTACACAAGATACACCTGTGGGCATCGTAAGTTATCGTAGTTAGCAATTTCTGGTCATCCCAACAACCATATCAAAAGAAGAGCTCAACATCACTGATCATTAGAGAAATGCAAATCAAAACCACAATGAAATACCATCTTCCAACAGTCAGATAGCCATTGTTAAAAAGTCAAAATATAACAGATGTTGGTACAGTTATGGAGGAAAAGGAATGCTTATACATTGTTGGTGGGAGTGTAAATTAGTTCAACCATTGTGGAAGACAGTGCAGTGATTACTCAGAGATCTAAAGACAGAAATACCATTTGATCCAGCAATCCCATTCCTGGGTACATACCCAAAGGAATATAGATAGTTCTATTGTAAAGACACATGCATGCATATGTTCACTGTAGCACTTTTCACAATAACAAAGACATGGAAACAATCTAAATGCCCATCAGTGAGAGACTAGATGAAGAAAATGTGGTGCATATATACCATGGAATACTATGCAGCCATAAAAAGAATGAGATCATGTTCTTTGCAGGGACATAGATGGAGCTTGTGAGGCCATTATCTGTAGCAAACCAATGCAGGAACAGAAAACCAAATACCACATGTTCTCACTTACAAGCAGGAGCTAAATGATGAGAACACATGGACACATAGAGGGGAACAACATACACCGGGGCCTATTGGAGGGTGGACGAGGAGAGGAGGGAAAGGACCCAGAAAAATCGCTAATGAGCACTAGGCTTAATACCTGGGTAATAAAATAATCTGTACAACAAACCCCCACGAAACAAGTTTACCTGTGTAACAAACCTGCACATGTACCCCGAACTTAGAAGAAAAGTTAATTTTTAAAAAAGTCTGTTGATTAGGTTGGTCAAGAAGAAACAATATTGAGTTAAATTTCTTTGTTACAACAAACTGATCACGTACACTTGAGACACAATAATACCTTACCTTCTTCCCCATAGGTGAGAACAACTCTTACTGATTTCTGTCTTTTGTGCAAGCATACCTTCCCAGATGTTTACACGTTCAAAGTCCTATATCTTATGTTTCTTACCCTTAGAAAGTTTTTTCTTACTCCTACTTCCCTGAAAGTGATATGAATCACTAACTTATTTGAATAATAAACAAATAAAATGGTATATAATTTTTCATTCTCTTCCTAGAAACTTGAATCTGATTACTTTGAATGCAGAGACATAATCTAATATTATCAATACATACTGAGCAACCTCAGCTTTCTTGATCTGTTTGCATTTGTAATGTAATATTTCTTCAGAATTATTATTTTAAACAGTCAGACTTATCTGTATCACCATGCAGTGATGTGTGGCTCTATTTCTTAAAGACAATGAAATGTTGGATGGGTCCCTGCTAACATTCCTGAGCTCAGTAATGCATTTACCTCCTCTACTACCTCTTGAAGAGACTGTGGCATGAAACAAACTAGCTTCTGCATTATTACATTTCCATGACTAATAGAAATTACATAAAAATTAATATTTGAAAAATATCACATGTCCACCAATTATAAACATTTTTAGGCAACCGTTTCCTACAAATTAAAAACCAAAAAAGAATGAATAATTAACAGAAATAAGATGAAGCCATATATGTCTAGCCTGCATATAGCAAAAAGAGAATCAGAGTCCATTATCTCTACTTCTTCTGTCGTTATGATTGACATTTACATCTGAATGAGACCTAAGAGTCATTAAGTATAAATGTTCTGAATTTATATATGAGGAAACATTGAGACAAAGTGGTTAGATAATGTTACACAGCAAGGTACATTCGAAAATAGAGCGCTGCAGAGGAAAGTGGTGGGTCTGGCTGTTGAAAGATACTGTGAAAATTCTAAGGCTAATGAGAGCTCAGTCGGATTTAGCAGAATCTGATAGACTCTGTTTCCTTAAAGATATAGATGGTCGTATGGCAGGATACACAGGGCTTCTCTTCAAATAACACCTCTTTCCCGTGAGGCATCTCATGAAATGGTATTTAGCCCTAAAGAGACAGTCAAGACATCTGCTTGTGGTTTGTAGTAGTCTCCACTGAAAGGACTTTTAATCATTTCTATTTAATTTGGATTATTTTGTTTTCTTCAGTTACACCCTTTTATTCAATTAGATTTTAATAATTGTCCTTAATCTTTTGTAGTAAGTCCTACTAAAGAATTGAGCATATATAGATTTTAAATAATTACTTTTTAAAATCTAACTTTCAAATGTGGAAAGGAAAATGACAAAGAAGTCACACCTATAAATAATATTCATTTCTTTTGCAAGGGATATTGAAAGCTTTTCGTCTCTGCCAGTTACGATGTCCCTTTTAGCCCTGCTCACACAGAAGGCAACCATAGAATGGGGGCCTTAGTGATGAACTGAAAGTCTCTTTCTGATGTTCGAGTTCCCAGCTCATGCAGGATAATAATGAGGCTGCCTTCATGCAATGCTGTGGATTCTTTTTTAACAACTTCGGCTTCTTCTGTTTCTGAAACCTCAATTTCTTTAGAATGAAATTTAAGGTGAAAAATTCCTGGATCTAGCCCAAAAATTTCCTAATGTAGGCCAGACCTTGCTAACAAATAAAGGGAAGAGGGTAGAGGCACCGACAAGAGAAGGGCTCTGGATGTGATCATAGAGATTAGATTTAGTTGAGCCAGACATTTTGAATTTTCCATTACCAATTTTTTTTTTAGAACAAGGTTCAAGAGATTAAAAAAAAAAAAATCTCTATAAATCAGTCTGTTTCTAGTGCAAATTTTAGGCCATTCTCCATCAAGACAAGCCCTCAGAAGGAGTCCTCCTATACTCTCTTTCCCAACTGTGAGAGCTCAGGAGAATTAGTGTATATACAATATATAATAAGACAGGGGAAGCTGTATTTTTGTTGACTTCCCTATAAATACAAAAGAAGAAAATACTCATTTAAATTAACAAAGGCTTGACAGGAGCCCTAGATACCTCAGGAAAAGAACTCAATGATAGTGGTAACTTCTTTTTTCAAATATAATTTCAACTTCTATTTTAGATTTAGTGGGTACATGTGCAGGCTTGTTACCTGGGTATACTGTGTGATGCTGAGGTTTAGGGTACAGTTGATTCCATCACCCAGGAACTAAGCATAGGACCCAATAGTTTTTCAGACCTTGGCCCACTTCCTCCCTCCCCGCTAGTGGTGCCCAGTGTCATTGTTGCTGTGTTCAAGTGACAGCTTCTGAAGACTCATTTTGGTCATGTGTGGTTACCATCCACAGCTGGCTGACTCCTCATAGAGCCTCCTGCACCTCAGGTCAACACATGACTGAGATGAACCCACAATAATGAGATCCAAGCTCCCAGCCAGCGCCTGTCCACCAAACCTCATTGCCACTGCTCAACCTGAAGCTTGTTCCACCGAGTTACATTGCTTGATGAGAAAATCTTTCCTGTTGTTATTGCTGTAATCATCTTTTCTGTCTTCATAGAAGAATCAAGAGACCTAATTCATATCCCCATATGACACTAACCACTTTTAATGCTTCTTATTTGTAATATGTGGGTCTTAAAGTAGACAATGCAAAAAGAAAAAGGAAAACAAAAACAAGCAAAAGTAAGTGATTAAACATTTAATCCTAGCTCTAAGCTTCTGTTATTGATGATGCATTCACATCACCTTTATATGAAGTAAAAACATGTTGGGTGTGTCTCTTGAGCAAGAAAATGCCCAATGAGCCAAGAATCATACCATATGGCTCCATGCCCTCTGGAGGCTCACAATCAACTATAGAAAACAAAACAAGTCATAAGGAAACTATAGCATAATAGCACATGTATTTTTGAGCACTGGGCAAAAAAGCTTCTTGTTAGAGAGATGAAGTATAAATGACCGCTAATTTTTCTGAAGTAAAACTATGACAACTTTTGATTAATCCAACCACAGAGGTTAAAATGTGATGGGCCTTTTAGGCCTTCTTCCATTTTCTCTTGATGCTTTCTAGAGCAACAAAATGACTGGGTTCCAGAATGTGGGTTTGCTTCAGGCAGCATCACGCATCAGACATTTTATGGTCTACCTATTTCCTGATGAAAAGAGAAGTTCCAAACCCATTTTCATCAACATTTGCAGATGCTCTCTTCCTCCAAATGTCTTTTTAAGTATCTAGACAGAGCAGTCTGTCTCTCGCGATGCCCTCTTCTGGCTGTAAGTATAGTTACATGTTGCAATACAAGACATCTTCCAAGGACCTTATATTTTAAAATAACAGAAATATTATTTCATATCTAGATACACATGGCCTAGAAATTAATATGACCACCAATGAGAAGTGTGACAAAGTCCTCCCTCTTGTTCACAGAGATCAGGACTGGGGAGCAGGGAGACTTGGATGAAGTTCCTGGGAGAGTTTCAGTATAGGAGCACCATTGACAACTGGAGGAAATATCTTTGTCCAAATCATTATGCCGCCAGGAGTGCTTGGAACTCAGCTGCACACAGTGGGAGCCGGCAGCTCTCTGAAGAGGCAGATGGAGCTACATGAGGAAGCGAGGAAGCAGAAGCTCTAATCCTACTTGGAACCATCCCGTTTCCTCCTTTGTCACTCAGCCCAAGAGATTCTGAGCTTGTGTATTCTTTCCTGCCACTGGAAGCATAGAGTTTATTGTCAAGACCGGCGCTGCAAGCTTTCCTCTGGATGCCCCTCCAACCTTTTCTCTCAAGTCCCAGAAGAGCAGAATCAGACGGAAGTGTCAATGAGGCTTTCAAGGTCAGTGTCAGGCCAGTTAGTTGATGAAGCTTCATTCAACTTCATTGAAGGGAAAAATCCATTTGCTCTTTCTCTTGTATATTTTCTGCTGGTTAAAAATAACACACACTGTTGCCAAGAATAAAAGGAAATTATATTTCCCACCATTTCTAATCTTCTTGAGTAGAACCAATTTATTTTGTGTTGAATGAGGGTGCTCATATGCCAAAAGGTAGCCCTGGGACTTAATTGAGATATGAAGGGAAATTGAAGCACAATAAAACCCCATGCATGATGGTTTGCACCAGATCCATAATTACCACAGAACATGCTCTTATGTAGACAGGTGCAGGTAATTAAGCAACACATTGACAATTTTTCAGTCCCTTAGCCATTTCCAAGGGAGCTAGGATAATGCCATGCTCAACAGACAAACCTTTCTAGATGGGATCAGGAATGACGAAGAACTTTTACACCACTGTCCAGTCTCATATGAAACAATTAAAATTTCACTTTGTTCCTTTAATTGAGTGTAAAATTTCTCTCTTGTACCTGATATGGCTAATTAGCTTCTGGAACATCGTTGGCTGTAACACATTGTATACAAAATTAATGTTAGGGCGATACAATCAAAGTCTTCACATTTCAAAACTTCTTGGAACACGAACTATGTTAAATAAGTATAATCCACTAATACACTGACAAAATTGGATATGAAAAATAATATTAAAAATAATAATGAGGCTGGGCATGGTGGTTTACAGCTGTAATCCCAGCACTTTGGGAGGCCGAGGCAAGAGGATCACGAGGTCAAGAGATGGAGACCAGCCTGGCCTACATGGCGAAGCTCTGTCTCTACTAAAAATACAAAAATTAGCTGGAGATGGTGGTGCACACCTGTAGTCCCTGCTACTTGGGAGGCTGAGGCAGGAGAATCGCTTGAACCCGGGAGGCAGAGGTTCCAGTGAGTCAACTTCACGCCATTGTACTCCAGTCTGGTGCTACAGCAAGACTCTATCTCAAAATAATAATAATAACAATAATAATAATAATAATGCCCATTTATTGTTTGGCCTTATGCAACCATCATTTAACTTAAGTACGCAGCAATTCTTGAGGTAGGGATTATCTCTATTTTATAGACGAGGAAGCCTAGAGAGATTAGGCAACTTTCTTAAAGCCCCAAAGCTGAAGTAATGGTATTTGGGTGTAAGTATCCTTCAATACATAGTCTTGATGCTTATGGATAGCTAAATTGCCCATCAATTGGGTGGTGTGTATCTCTGGAAACAGTTGGGAAGCCATAGTGAATCAATAGTTGAATCTTAATTTATGATGGATTTTTCAGTTTTTTTTTTTTTTTTTTTTTTTTTTTTTTTGAGAAGGAGTCTCGCTCTGTCGCCCAGGCTGGAGTGCAGTGGCCAGATCTCAGCTCACTGCAAACTCCGCCTCCCGGGTTTACGCCATTCTCCTGCCTCAGCCTCCCGAGTAGCTGGGACTACAGGCGCCCGCCACCTCACCCGGCTAGTTTTTTGTAGAGACGGGGTTTCACCGTGTTAGCCAGGATGATCTCGATCTCCTGAGCTCGTGATCCGCCCGCCTCGGCCTCCCAAAGTGCTGGGATTACAGGCTTGAGCCACCGCACCTGGCCTCAGTTTTTCATTAATAATATTAGCCTGAAACTGAAGTCGCTATAAGCATATTGAAGATCAAGGTCATAATAACATTATTTATTAAAGAATAAAAATATATTATCTTCAGAACTTGGGTCTTTTTGCAGACCTGCAATTGTAGGAATTGCATGATGGCTATTTGTTATGGGTTGAATTGTCCCATGTCACCCTTCTCCCCACAATGCATATGCTGAAGCCCGAACCAATCCCCTCCCACCTAGAACCTCAGAATATGACTTATTTGGCATCAGGACCTTAAAAGAGATATTCAAATTAAAATGAGACTATTAGAGTGCAGTGGATGCTATTTTTTTTTTTTTTTTTTTTTTTTTTTTTTTTTTTTTTTTTTTTGAGACAGAGTCTCACTCTGTCGCCCAGGCTGGAGTGCAGTGGCATGATCTTGGCTCATTGCACCCTTGGCCTCCCAGGTTTAAGCAATTCTCCTGGCTCAGCCTCCGGAGTAGCTGGGACTATAGGGTGTGCACTGCCATGCCTGGCTAAGTTTTTGTATTTTTAGTAGAGACGGGGTTTCACCATGTTGGGCAGAATGGTCTTGATCTCCTGACCTTGTGATCCACTCGCCTCAGCCTCCCAAAGTGCTGGAATTACAGTAACTGATTGGAATTTCAATGTAACTGATGTCCTTATAAGAGGAGAGACATTAGAATACATAGAAAGACACCAGAACACACATTCACTGAGGTAAAACCAGGTGAGGACACAGGGAGAAGGCAGCCATCTGCAAGCCCAGGAGAGAGGCCTGAGAAGGAACCAACCCTGTGGACACCTTCATCTGGGACTTCCAGCTTCCAGAGGTGTGAGAAGATACATTTCAGTTGTTTAAGCCAATCAGTGAATGGTATCTTGTTACGGCAGTCCTAACAAACTACTACAATATTTTATGCCCATATTTATGAAATTCAAAAACATAAACTCTGACTGACAAGCTGGCAAGGATATAGTAAAATTTAGAGATAATAAATGAAACAGAAAGTTTGCTTTAAAAAAAATTAAATGTAAAAATGACCCTAATTAATAGACTTCAAATACTTATGTCCCTCTTATGCACATGAGAGCCAATTCAGCTCCTGCCAGTTCCAATACAAATGAAACCATCAAGGGCAATGGACCACTTTTTGAATATAGATGGTGATTAGGCCTCTTTTCATTATTGTGTCTTGCCTAGGTCTCTAAAACATGTAATCTAAAAGAATGGAGCACAATTCAGGGAATTAATTGGAAAACTATGGCTGTATTTTGCTTCTATCAGTATTTGTTTATTTTTATGTTTTATTTTTGACAGGATCTGTCGCTCAGACTGGAATGCAGTGGTGCGATCTCAGCTCACTGCAGCCTCTGCCTCCTGGGCTCAAGTGATCCTCCCACCTCAGCCTCCCAAGTAGCTGGGACTACAGGCACAAGCCACCACATCTGGCTAATTTTTGCATTTTTAGTAGACATGTGGTTTTGCCATGTTGCCCAGACTGGTCTCAGACTTTTGAGCTTTAGGGATTTGCCTGCCTCAGCCTCCTGAAGAGCAGGGATTTCGGGTGTGAGCCACCGCACCCAGCCAGTATCTTCTTAAAAGTCATTTGAGAAATTCAGTTAAACTCTCTAGGCCTCAGTTTCCCCACCTCCAAAGTAAGAAGGTTGAACTAAGTGACCCCCTGGCATTCTTTAACACATCAGTGTTTTATATCTGTGCCTGAATGAAGCAGAAACAGTGAAAAGAGGATTTCTAAAGAAAGGACCTCTGGGCATTTTGCCTGGAAAATAAAATATAAATAATGAATGCAAAAACTTATTATAAAGACCAGGAAAAGAAAATTGCTCTGATGAGGATATTGACTAATTATTCTCTCATTTAATAATTTAAAAAAAAGAGTAAAAGTGGATTTCAATGAGCAAGAAAAACAAATCATTTGTAAAGGAAAAATAGACCTAGTGTTGAGGGTGTCTAAATACTCGAATAGGCGGCAAGGCAGCACTAAATGGTTTTCTTCCTGAGAGACTTTTTTAAAGTAATGGTTAACCACTTGGTTATTTGCTTGATAAACATATTAAGCACTTATTACATATTAGGCAATATTTTGGGTGTTAGATATAGTTCTGTGAGCAAAAATACAAAAAGGCCCCTGCCATTATACTTATGGAAAATAGTAATAAAATTAACACAAACATAGTAGCAAAATCACTTGAAGAAAATGTACATGGGGCTATGAGAACTTACAACAGGAAGCAGGGAAGGTTTCCCTGAGGAGGTGTCCTTTGAGCTATTTGAGTTATGATCTGTAAGGAGCACAAAGACACCATTAGTGTCCTGTACCAAACCTAAGCTCCCCGTCGTTCCTACCAACAGAATCTTGCTTTTGTTGTTGTTGTTGTTCTCAGTATGTGCTCAAAGTTAGACAACTAATTTCTAGCCTTTGTTGCAGCTAGAAAGATCTATGTGACATGATTTTTGCACAGGAGCAACAATCAGAACGCTGCATGTGATTTCGCAGAAAAGGTTATTTTCCTAATATAAATGCTGCACCTTTCTCTTTGTCATTTTTCCTTCCTGCCTGGAATAGAAATGCAACATTTGGAGGTGCAACAGCTATCTTGTGGCTATGAAGAACAAAGCCAAGTGACATTGTGGCAGATCACAATCAAAGCATTTCTTGACTTATCTGCTACTGATAGGAATTTAACAATTTTTCTGAGCAGCAAGACCAGATGGAATTAGAAATTGAAGTTTTGATTCCAACTATTAATAGTAGGTCAAATCTACAGAGGCTCTTAACAAGCATCCAGTGGTGTCGCCATCCAGGCTCTCTGTCACTCATACTGACGGATATTTTCAGTCTGATCACTCTTTCTTGTAACTGTACTCTTTCCCTCCCCATCCCCAGTGTGGTTTTCACTCATCAAGTGTTAGTCATGTTTCCTGCTACACCTCCTGTCAGTTTTACTTGGTATTATAATTATGTAATTGAATTACATATTACCTAAAACAATGAAACATGAGTGTCAAATAAGTTTGGAGCAACTCAAAGATGCTAAAATATGTCCCAGTGGGTTAAGGCAAAGCATTCGTTATATTAATAACCTAGGAGAAACTCATAAAACCCAAGAAATATTTTGCACTCAAATTGCTACATATGTCTTCATTCTCATTCTTGCTCCAATTAAAAACTAGACATTACAAATGAGGCAACATCAGTATAGCTTTTGTTCAAAGGGCCACAAGAAAATATAAGAAACTCCAATTAACCAACTGATACTCAGAGAAAGGTCTTATCAAAAATTACCCCAAAAGGTACATGTATATGCTTTAGCTCAAACCAAAAAGATTGCGTGTATTTATTTATTTTTCAAGGCTTCCTACCTTAAGTGACTTTTGTATTTAACCAAATTCTGGTCCTGATGGAGTGAAATATTGATGGAGTTTCTGCTCTATTGTTACTTTAATCAATATGTTATACTATTATTTTAAATCCACTTCAAAAGTGGACATTTTGAGCCAATGATTAATCTCATCAGATCCTCTGGTTTAATATACTAGCTGTATATGGACACAAAATACGGTTTAAGTGTCATGTGAGGTTTATTGTTCAATCTCTGGCCAACATTTTGTCCAAACATTGTCTAAATGTTTAACTAAACATTAGTAACATTGATAAAGCAGGCATCAATCATGAATTGAATTTTCTGTGCACATTAAATTACATTGGCCTATATCCTCTCATTATGTAAGACGTCCTCTGAATACAAGCAAGGCACACTAGGAAATGCATAAATTCTTCTGGGTCTAAAAAAGCAATTATTTCATATCTAAAGAAATAACTTATACAGCCAGGCAACACTAAGTTGTTCCCTTGCACCAAATGATACCCTAAAATCATGAAAGAGTTAATTACCTACTAGAATGCCACACTGGCATTCACCAGTTTTCTTATTTGATATATACTTTCTACAGGAAAACAATATGACAAATTGCCAAAAACCAAAAACAGAAAACAAACAGACAAAAATCCCACTGTCTAATCATAGAGGTCCTTAGTAGCTGAGTGTTGGTGATTTCTTACAGGGCTGCTGCCTCACAGCTGCAGAGTAATAGCATTATCTGTGGATTCACAACACCTGTAAGTGCTGCCATTTTCTACGCCTGGGTAGAAATCCTTCCTATTACGGCTTATTGTGCCAATGCTGGATCCACTGATTATCAGATAATTTCATTGCCTACAGTAGCTCTAGAATTCTACATCCATCCGGCGAGCTCTCATCTAACTCGATGGCCAACGCAGACTTCTGCCACGTTATGCTTACGCAGTCCTAGTGGAATATATTCATCTCCCATGAACCTACAGAAGATGCTGATGACAGTTTCTTTTGTTTTGTGTTTTGTAGTCCAGATGTGCTGTGTTCCTCTTGGTTGTCTCTGTCCTTAAACAGCAGTAGCCAAATCTATAAATAATAAATATAAAGTTCAAATAAGCCACGAACAGAGGTTGCAGTGAGCCGAGATCACACCACTGCATTCCAGCCCACATGGCAGAGCAGGACCCTGTCACAAAAAAAAAAAAAAAAAAAAAGTAGGCATTTCAATGCCTGCTTCAGACAAATAAGTCATGAAAGTAGAAACTTAGAAGTTACTACTGTCTTATCTAGATCAAATTGTATCCCTATTTCATTTGAAGACATAAAAATGCCTTTCAGTAAGCTGAAGTAGCTATCAAATAATGTGTTCTGTAGTTAGAGTTCAAAACTTGACTGGTTTCAACAGTTTTGCCCACAGAAAAGCTGGCCTAGGGGTTATAATTATTTATAATCATGCATTTGATGTTCCTGTACCATTCTCAGTATGTAGAGGTCATGAAAGAAAGCCATGAAAGTACATGGGGTCTCCCAAGAGAGGAGAAGGCCAAAATGCGACTTTAAGGAACACTAACAAGAGAGTGTACAAGGAGTAGTAGAAAACCTGGATAATGCAGAGGGATGGAGGATAAGGAAAGAAGGCTTTCAAAGCTATGGGGGCCAGGTGCATGGCTCAGGCCTGTAATCCCAGAACTTTGGAGGCCAAGGCGGGCGGATCACCTGAGGTCGAGAATTCAAGACCCAGCCTGACCAACATGGAAAAACTCTGTCTCTACTAAAAATACAAATTAACTTGGCATGGTGGAGCATGCCTAATCCCAGCTGCTTGGGGCGCTGAGGCAGGAGAATTGCTTGAACCCAGGAGGCAGAGGTTGCGGTGAGCAGAGATCGCACCATTACACTCCAGCCTGGGCAACAAAAGTGAAACTCCATGTCAAAAAAAAAAAAAAAAAGCTATGGGTACACAAAGGCATACAGAGTGGTGTAATGAACTTTGGAGACTCAGAGAGGAGAGGGAGGGAGGAGAATGAGGAATTAAATACTACATATTGGGTAAAATGTACACTACTTGGATGACAGGTGTCCTAAAATCTCAGACTTCACCGCTATATAATTAATCCATGTAATCAAAAACCACTTGTACCCCAAAAGGTATTGAAAGAAAAAAAGTTTTTTAAATAAAAATAAAAAAGAAGGTTTTCTGAAAGGAGAAAGTGTTTGCTGTAGGAAATGCTTCTCAATCATCAAGTAAGACCTAGAGAATGAACACTGTCCATGAGACCCAAGCACAAGGAAGCCCGAGCAACCCTGTCCATCACAATCTCCTCCAAGCAGTGTGGACCAAAGTCAAATTACAATGAAAAGACTTGCAGGCTTTGTCCAGTGGAAGAAGTTGAACATGCTTTAAATATTAGGAGTCAATAGAGGAAAGAGGTTAATAAATAGGAGGGAGAGAGTCATCAAAAGTTGAAGTCCCTCCACTCAGCACCAAGTCTTAGTAGCAAGTCTCCAAGATGCCTTCCACCTCCTGGTAGACACACAGCTATGTAGCTGCCTCCATTTTGCTGGGATTGATCTTTGTAACAAACAAAACGTGATTAAAGTGATGCTACATCATTTCTGAGATTAGATTTTTAAAAACACTGTGCTTCTGCCTTGGCTGTTTTTCTTGAACTCTCCCTGGGGGAAGCCAGTGGTCATGCCTGAGGAAGCTCAAAGCAGCCTGCTCAGAGGTCCACATGGACTGAGGTCTCTGTCCAAAAGCCAGCAAGGAGCTGCAGTCAGCCAAAAACCATGTGAATGAACGTGGAAGTAGATCCTCCACCACTAAACCTTGCTTGACCATAGCCCTGACCATTACTTTAGCTCAGCCTCATAAGAGGCTTAGAGTCAGAACAACCCAGACAAGCCACTTCTGGATTTCTGTCCCCCAGAAACTGTGAGAGAATATGTGTTCAGTGTCTGAACCTGCTAAATTTTGTGGTGATTTGTAACAATAGATAGCTAATACAATAAGAAAGAAAAGCCAGAGGAAAAGGGATCCATGTCTCAGAGGAACACATTCGCTTGAGGTAGGAGGAGTGTCACTCTTGTAAGAGGAGGTAAGAAAAGATCCCGTTTTTGTATGGATGTAAGTAGATGGGTGAGTCTCATTAACTTTATAATGTACACTTTTTTAGCTTCACTTTCAGTGTGAGTTTGTCTTCAGTGTGTCTTACCTGGAGTTTGTGGAAAGACAACAGATTCAGTCATCTTCCCATGCCTGGTGGTTGATAGAAGCAAGTGGCTAATCAAGAACACTGTTTAGCTGAACGTGGTGGCGTATACCTGTAGTCCCAGCTACTCGAGAGGCTAAGGCAGGAGAATTGCTTGAACCTGGGAGGCGGAGGTTGCAGTGAACCGAGACGGTGCCAGTGCACTCTAGCCTGGACAATAGAGCGAGACTCTTGTCTCGAATAAAACAAAACAAAGCAAAACAAAAAAACAAAAAAATCCAACACTGTTAATCAGGTGATAAAAATGATGGAATGTGATGTCAAAGCTGGAGAGACCAAAAAAGGGAGCCTTGTTGGGGGAGAATTAGGAGATTAAGTCAAGAAATTAGTAAAAAAATAAACAAACAAATAAATAAAAATTAAGAGCTTGAAGTACAGGCAGGTATGGCTAGAGAGTGGGATGTCCAGGACAGTGAGTTTAGTAGTAGAACCACTGTTGTTAACAAGTATAAGGAGAATGTGGCAGTGCGTGGCTGCTAAAATTGATTGGCCATGAGGAGACCACTAGAAACCATGGAGTTAGGCTGTCAGTGGATCATCTATGTGGACACAGAATTGACATGGGAAGACAAGAAGACTTTAATCAGGGCAATGGCCAGGGAGCCAAGGCGTGTAGAATGTCCTCATGGGCAGCAATAGGAAGGGTGGCATTGTATGTTCAGATGACAGGAGCCATAAATAAGTGGCAGTTTTAATAATTAGGTGCAGTAGGAAGGCTGTGGCATTGGGAATTGAGGAAAACACCCCTCAGGCAGCTTGCACTAAGGCAGGGTGGTTAGGGAAGAATGGGAGCATTCTCAAGGGAGGGGTTCAAGGGAAGTGGAATCCTGGTGGGAAAGGCTGTTTTTCTGGCTAAGGAAGTTCTTTTCTTATTTTTATTTATATACTTTTATTTTTGAGATGGAGTCTTGCTCTGTCACCAGGCTGGAGTACAATGGCGCCATCTCAACTCACCGCAACCTTTGCCTCCTGGGTTCAAGCGATTCTCCTACCTCAGCCTCCTGGAGTAGCTGGGATTACAGGCATGGGTCACCATGCCTGGCTAATTTTGTATTTTTAGTAGAGATGGGTTTCTCCATATTGGTTAGGCTGGTGTCAAACTCCCGACCTCAGGTGATCTGCCTGCCTTGGCCTCCCAAAATGCTGGGATTACAGGTGTGAGCCACCACACCCAGCCTTCTCCTCTTAATATGTATCTAGCTCACTGGCCTGAATGGAGATTTCTAGTGGCTAGAACATTCCCACACTGCCACCCAGGGGGATGAGTGGATCTGCACCTAGCACTCATGGAAACCATTTTCTGCACCCTTTACGGGGAGATCTGTGGGTTCACACAAAGAGCTGGAAGAAGCATTTGGTGAAGGTGCTGGAGGTAAATAGCTCTTTGCATGTTAATTCTGACTTGTTTTAGGAAACATGGCCAACTCCATGTCTGGTGACTGGGAAATGTTCCTTCTGGGAGAATGAGATTCGCTGATAATGATCTGGGGCTTGGAGCAGGCAGACACCGGCTGTAGATCTCTGGACATGATGCAAGCCAGGAAGAAGTCGACATAGCTCAGAACCACTTATGACCTGTTAGATGCTGTCATTTCTGAAAATACATCTAAATTCACTGGGGAAAAAGGCTGCTCTAGACTTTAGATAGAGTAGTCTTACCTGAGTGATGGACATTTGCCTTGTTGCCTTGTATATAAATGACCAAGCTGAATAAAGCTGCTCTCAGGGTGGAGAGGAAGGATGGGCCCAAAAGACTTGCTTATTTTATAACTAATTGTTGCTTCTATTAATGTGTTAAATTGCTAATAAAACAGTGATTTAAAATTTAACTTCATGGTCTCATTCTTAACAAAATCAATTAATTAGCAGTTACATAATATTTTAGATGTTGCTTTGTTTGCTTAATGATTTCGTTTTACACCAATCTTCCTTAAGATCCATAAAAGCTGGGTTCATTTCTAGTTCCTTGTCTCAGAGCTTGCCCAGCGCCTTTCATATAATAGGCATTACATTGTGTTTGTTGAGTGAATGAACAAACTCCAGAATAAGCTTGAGAGAGCTGTGGGAGCTTTTCAAATGTGCTGTTTCTTAATTTTTCCTTTTTTTTTTTGAGACAGGATCTCACTTTGCCACCTGGTCTGTAATGCAGTGGAGCAATAATATCTCACTGCAGTCTTGACCTCCTGGCCTCAAGTGATCCTCCTGATTCAGCCTCCTAAATAGGTAGGACTACAGCCATGCACCATCATGTCTGGCTAATTTTTTATTTTTATTTTTTTAGAGATGGGGCCTTACTATGTTGCCCAACCTGGCCTCAAACTCGTGAAGTCAAGTGATCCTCCCACCTCGTACTAGGATTACAGGTGTGAGGTACTACACCCAGTCTGTCCCTTAAAACTTTTACAGCAATAAAAATTTATATTAGAATGAATCTTTAATTAGTAAACAGAAAACTAGTAATATCTTTAGAAACTAATATGTGATAATAAAATGTAATATATTTATTATATTTACCATATCTATCCCTTCAATATTGTTTAGTATTATATTTTCAACCAAATTTTCTCTACCCATGATAATGACAACTTTAAAAAGAAGTGTATAGTCAGTTCAGTAAACAGTCTAGTTTTATTTACATCATAGTAAGGATGAGAATAAATGATAGTTTCTGAAAAGAAAAGGCATTCTCATGTCATTTAATTTTTTTCAACTCTGCACAAACGAACCTATTCATCTATAATCCATTTCTTTCCATTATCATTTTTACAATAGTTTAGTTCAAATGAAATTTTTTATCAACAATCACTTATTTATTAAATGAATTTATTGCAAAGAAATAATCAGCTACATATATTTATATTAGCCAGTCTTGGTTTATTATGTGCTGCTATAACAGAATACCTGAGACCAGGTAATTTATAAGGAACAAAATGTATTGAGTTATGGTTCTGGAGGCTGGGAGGTCCAGGACCACATTAGGACCCATTTTCTCTGCTTTCAAGATCCTGCCTTGTATATGCATCCCCCAGATGGAAGGGAAATGCTGGATACACACAGAGCAGAAAGGCAGAAGTGCTAAGAACATGAGCACTTTTATTAAGGCATGAGCCTTCATGACCTAATCTCTTAAAGTCCTCTCCTCTAACACCTGTTACAATGGCAATTAAATATCAACCTGACTTTCGGAAGGCACACTCATTCAAACCAGAGTATAGTGGAGCAAAAAAATATATACACCAACTAAAGAATTATGGTAATATTTTGATGATCTTCAAAGATATAAAACTGGAAAAAATATTCAAAGGTGCAACAAAATGATTTACTTCACTTCTTCATCAATTGTTCAGTCTATTCACCATTACCCAAATGCTAATTCCTTAGAGCGCACACAAGTAGCATTTCCACAATCCTAATCACCTACTTAACATTGTTGCTAGGTTACACACGTGTGCATGCATTGTATATGTATAAATCACATGGGTATAATCACTTTTCCTATAACATAGAGATGTTTTGTCCTATATGTAATCTTCTTTAAAAGAATTGCACAATATAGAAAATTGTAGCTCTATAGCTAAATAACCAGCTAGCAAATGCTGAAATTTGAAATTAGATTATTTCCAGACACATTTTTAATAATTATGATATACTAAATAGTAGTTGATTATGAACAATATACTGAGTAAATAAACATTCAGATAAATGGAATATTCACTGACAGAAAACAATGTTCATATTCGTAGAGAGATGAGAGGGCAGAAGCTACACTTCAGTGATCTTTAGTAATGTTATTATTTAGAATGTTTACAGCATTTAACAGGAGAATAGGATTGGTCAGTTTTATAATTTTATCTCTATTGTAAACATATGACACCACATACCCCAAAAGCACATGATAAAACTAAGCATTCTGAAGCTTTAATGATAAAAATTAAGGCTAGGTAGAAATTATCCATAACGGTTCTAAGTTTTCTTTCCATCCTGGTTCTAAATATCTAGAGCTTAAAGGCCATTTGGGAGGTTTTGTGTGGCATGGTAAAGGAATTATTTTGAAAAGACAGTTTTTTATGCAGAATATTTTCTCCTGTCTGTAAAATACTAAACATAATGAAAAAGCCAGGCACAGTGGCTCACTCCTGTAATCCCAGCACTTTGGGAGGCTGAGGAAGGTGGATCACTTGAGGTCAGGAGTTTGAGACCAGCCTGGCCAACATGATGAAACTCCATCTCTATTAAATATACAAAAATTTGCCGGACATAGTGGTGGACACCTACAATTCCAGCTACTCGGGAGGCTGAGGCACGAGAATCACTTGAACCTGGGAGGCGGAAGTTGCCGTGAGCCAAGATCACACCACTGCACTCCAGCCTGGGTGACAGAGAGAGACTCCATCTCAAAAATAAAACAAAAACATAATGAAGACACACAAGGCAGGTTATATTTACATAAATAGACAATAGTAGAACAGGAAGAATTGGTGCTTCTCCTTAATTACATGACAAAGTTGAAGCATCATAGATAATCCCCTCCTCTCTGCTTCTGAAACCACATTTTAAAAGACATTCTTGAACAGAATGCTTTCTGTTTGGAAGCAATCCTCAAGGAGAAATACCTGGGTTAGAAAGCCCTGCTCTCACAGAAGTCTCCATTGGTTCCCTGCAGTGAGTGGATTTGCAGAGTATAGTGATGGTAGCTGACACTAGACATTCATATTCCTTATATCACCCTATTTATCACGTCTACAGGGAATTACAGGATGAATGCAAACACAAAAATCCTCCTACTCTCTGAATCACATTCCTGTTGGCCTTTATTCATGCCAGGCTACACCTCCCTGAAAGAGTTTTGTATCTATCAAATTTTAAGTCACCACCAGATGAGGAAAGATAATTGAAGACCAGAATTCGTGGTTCTTTTTGTTTCTTGGGAATATCCGTAAATTTTTAAAGAAAATGACTTCAAATTAGGCATATGTACTAATCCCAAGTGAACATAAATTCACCAAAACCCCAAAGAAACATTCCCCTCAAATTTTGGAAAGAATATTTTAACAGACCATTAACTGTCTGACTCTGGATTTATATACATGGTCACTACTACATTTCTTTTCACTGCATTCTTGTTCAGAATAAGTACAAACATTGGTGTATGTGTATGTGTGTGTGTAGGGGGGTTCATCAAATGTCTTCAAAGCTATTTTGACTTATGAGCAGACTCTTATAAAAAAAATTTATTTTTACCAAAATTAGTTTTCCTACTGCTCCTAAGAATACGATTTTCTGGGCATACTTTTTTAAAGAATGGAATTGTTGTGTGGCCCATTAGAGGAATGTGTTCATACATAAAAAGCTTTTATGAGACAATTTTATAAGCGGAAGAGTGTCTATTCACATGGAAGTTATTGCCTGGATTAAAAATGTTTTAAGCCAGAAGATTAGCAAATCAAAATTTTTTGTCTCAGTTTCTTAGAAAAGCGCCTTTATTTCTAAATCCACAAGTCAACACACTAGAAAGAAGCTATTTTTTGCTCGGATGGCACAATCAAAATAACAATGACCTCCTTTTTCCAACTCCAAGTGGAAAAACAATTGATATTATTTACTTAAATATTGAAAAGAAACTTTTAAATACAGAAAACATGTGTTAGAAATGAGTAAGAGCTAATCCCTAAAGTGAGGTAGGTTGAAGTTCTGAGTTTCTGAATTCTACCATGAAGTTGCATTGAATCCATCATATGCTTTTCTTTAAATCTTTTTACCTCTTGCATGTCATTGTTTTCAAATGTGTAACATTAACTATTCTAGCCACAATACGGACATTAATTCTTTTTCTTTTCTTTCTTTCTCTCTCTCTCTCTCTCTCTCTCTCTCTCTCTCTCTCTCTCTCTCTCTCTCTCTCTCTTTCTTTCTTTCTTTCTTTCTTTCCTTCTTTCTTTCTTTCTTTCTTTTTTTGTGACAGAGTCTCACTCTGTTGCCCAGGCTGGAGTGCACTGGCAAGATCTCAGCTCACAGTAACCTCCGGCTCCTGGGTTCAAGTGATTCTCCTGCCTCAGCCTCCCAAAGTGCTGGGATTTCAGGCATGCATCACCATGCCCAGCTAATTGTTGTATTTTTAGTAGAAATGGGGTTTCACCATGTGGGCCAGGCTAGTCTCGAACTCCTGATCTTGTGATCCGCCCACCTCAGCCTCCCAAAGTGGTGGGATTACAGGCGTGAGCCACCATGCCCAGCCAGGACATTAATTTTTAATTTCATTAGGTACAAACACATTAATCCATTTACTTATTGTAGGTGTCCTGAGTATTAATAAAATTTTACGAGAAAGAAAACCTAGAACCAGAAAAAAGGAATATCTTGAAGTGAAGCACATAGAAAATGGCAGAACTAGGAAGGAACCAATGTGTCCTGACTTTAAGTTCAATGTCTTTTTCATTAAATTATGCTGCAGAACTATTGAGATATGCTATTGATTTGGAGTATCCTAAATAAAACTATTCTTTCTTGTACTGTAAAGTTGCTATCAGCTATCAATGGTCTCAATTGTCTACTTTAATAAGACAACATGAGAGAATATAGTCATTGAAAAGAATCCATAGATAAGTATAAAAATACCAATGTTTGAAATTCACTACAATATTTTTCATCAAAACAAAGAAAATATTAATTCAAAAAGTATTCCAAATGCAGTGTACCAAGAACTGTTTGGAAAGTGACAGCAGTGGTTTTCTTTGTCTCAAAGTATTCTCTGATAAAGTCAAATATAACTCAGTGACCAAAAGGGAGAAGCAACAGCAACCGAACCAACAGGAATACAAGGGAAAACGATCAGAATTGTGCATGGACTTAATAATCAAACTTGATTCATGCAGATCTGAAAATGCATAATAATATCTATAACTCGTAAGATGACATTCAGTTAGTCCCTTTATTAGATAATTCTTTATTTTACAACACTTTTAGTAGCACTGTAAAACCGTGTATATGGAAGGAAGAAAGGACATGGATAATTAGAGCTTGGTGTGGAAGACGGATTTTATAAAATTATGAAATCCAGGTAAAATAAATAAGCTGTCAAGAACAAAAACCCAGAACCTCACACCTGATGAAACACCACTGTGTTGGGTCTAGCATCATGCCAAGTTTTTGTGTCATTAGATATGCTGAATTAGAACACTGTATATGTATTTACTGTTCCTGTAGAAACTCAGTACATTGAAGAATAAGGGAATTTTGACCAAGCTTTATGACATGATGGGAAAACACAATGGCAAGAATGAAGTCATATCACGATGTCTTACAGGTCCAGACTCAACACCATGTAACCAAAGTCAGCTGTTATTTTTAGTTAATTAGTTGAGTTAATAGGTTGGCAATTTTTTCAGAGGGGATTATTTATTTATATTTTCTTCATATCCTATGTCATTCTTTCCCTAAATAAAGAAGTTCCAAAATTCCACTTTTGGCAAAAAACTGAAAGTCCTTCGTTTTGTTTTTGTTTATGGAAGTTCCACTCCTTCCTAGTATATAGAGAACAGAGAAGAATGTCATTTCCACTCTAAGAATCCTATAGTGGCTGGGCGCGGTGGCTCACGCCTGTAATCCCAGCACTTTGGGAGGACAAAGTGGGCAGATCACAAGGCCAGGAGATCGAGACCATCCTGGCTAACATGGTGAAACCCCATCTCTACTAAAAAAAAAAAAAAAAAAATACAAAAAATTAGCCGAGCACGGTGGCGGGCATCTATAGTCCCAGCTACTCTACTCGGGAGGCTGAGGCAGGAGAATGGCAATGGCATGAACCCAGGAGGCAGAGCTTGCAGTGAGCTGAGATGGGCCACTGCACTCCAGCCTGGGTGACAGAGCGAGATTCCATCTAAATAAATAAATAAATAAATAAATGAAAATTAAAAAAAAAATCCCACGGTGACAATTGGCAAAAGCTTTTAACATTGGGTAGAAAGTTGGAGTCTACTGATAACAAAGATAGAAAAATGGGCAGGAATGCTAAAAAAGCATCATCCTTGAGCCTCAGGACTGAGGCTGAAATAGAAAAACTGAGAACCATCCTTGGTACACCACGAGGTTTTCATTGAGTAACAACTTACAGCCATCTACCATTTGCTTAGGGACAAGAAAACCACTTCTGTGGCACAGGGGCGCACAGGCTAATGAAAGCTAAATGTCGGGGAGGAATTTTGGAAAAAACTCTCCAGCATTCCAGCTCTTATAAGTAGCATAGGTAGTGGCCATGCTCTGTAGAAACTATTTAAGATGGAAGAACACTGAAAGTAACCAGAACAACAGCAAAACCCAAACCCAGCCAACTGCTGACCACGTTGACTCAAGCCTGAGCAACAACTCTCTTGCAGAGGAAGAGGCATGCCTACTTCTGGGCATAAATACTCATTATCATAGTCCTTGCAATTCTACCATAATGTCTGATATTCAATCAAAAAGTATGAAGTACCCAAAAAAAAAGAAAAGAATGACCTATTGCTAAGAGATGAAAGCATCAACCAAGCCAGATTAAGAGATGACACACATGAGAATGACCAGATAAGGACGTAAAAATCACTCTATTAATATGTTAAAGCATCCTGCACAAAAGGTAGACAACATTGTTTTAGAGTTTTCCAGATAAATTGCTGTGTGTATGTGTGTGTGTGTGTGTGTGTGTGTGTGTGTGTGTGTGTGTGTGTGCTGGTGTCTTGAAATGGAAAGCAGTCTGGAAATAGAATATTTTCTTCTTGAGGATCTCAGTCTTTACTCCTAAGGCCTTCAACTGATTTAATAAGGTCCACCTATGTTATAAAGGATCATCAGTTTTACTCAAAGTCTTCCAATTTAAATGTTAATCACATCTCAAATATACTTTTACAGTAACATCTAGACTGATATTTGACCAAATAACTGGATACCATGACCTAGCCAAGTTGATACGTAAAATTAACCATTATAACTAGTAGATTTGATGAGCCAATAAAGCATGAGTATAGACTAACATGAAAGCAAGAAACTCCTGGAGCAGCAGCCACAGGTCTTTATATTTTCTTGGGCTTTCACTCCAGGAACTCTACTAAATTCTTACTTCAAGGATTCAAGAAAGACTTTCTCATGGTTCTGAGAGAAGGAAGTGAGAAATAGCTGTTGTGAAACCCTCCCAGAGCTAACTCTACAACAAAGTCCTACTCTCCAGAAAAAAGAGTTCCCCAGAGAGCAATACTGAAACCTTATCCCACCTGGGAGAAGAAAATTCCTCCCCACTCCAGCCCACTCAAACTTTCTTGTCTCACCCACAGGAAGAAATAAAATATATAGTAAAAAAGGAATAGGGCTTCAATGAAACAGATTGGGGCTGTTGCAGCCAGAGAAAGGAATAGACCACAAATGGGCAAAAAATAAGCTACATCCCTGGAGGAAGGATAGAAACACATGTGAAAGCGCCATTCATCCCAGAGACACACATCCACTAAAAGATGAAAATTTTGTGTTATGATTACCATAGAGTAATCAAGATATCTATCACCACACATGGTTACCCTTTGTGTGGATGTGGGTGTGATGAAGACACTTAAAATCTACTCTTACCAAATTTCAAGTAAACAATACAGTATTATTAACTATAGCAACCAATTTGATTTGGGTAATTATTATACGATGTACATGTATATCAAATCATATTGTAGACTTTGAGTCTATACAATTTTTGTCAATTATACCTCAAAAAGCTAGAAATAATTATATAATGTAACGTAAAATGTCTCTGTTATTTCAAAAGCAGTTGATAATTTTGATCTAAAATTGCTACTAAAATACACAATGTTAACTTCACCAGAGGTTAGTATAAATGACTAAGGAACTGAGTTTAAATAGTATAAATTGAGATCCTAAATCCTAAATATTAAGTAAGATTAATGAGTTGACGATGTCTTTTAGGACAATATTTTTATCTAACTTTTTGTTTCTGAAAATGACAGATGCGCAATATGGAACCAGACTTACTTAAATATCAGTGATTGCCTTAGAAACTGTGAAACAATGTGTCAATGTTAAGAGCTTAAACTCTGGAGCCCCATGTTTAAATTCCAAACCTGCTGCAACTTTAATTTCATGTGACCTGATGTAAGTGTTTATTAGTCTGTTCCCACACTGCTGATAAAGACATACCTGAGACTGGGCAATTTACAAAAGAAAGAGGTTTAATGGACTTACAGTTCCACATGGCTGGAGAGGCCTCACAATCATGGCAGAAGACAAGGAGGAGCAAGTCATGCTTTACATGGATGACAGCAGACAAACAGCAAGAACTTGTGCAGGGGAACTCCTCTTTATAAAATCATCACATCTTGTGAGACTTACTCACTATCGCAAGGACAGCACAGGAAAGACTTGCCCCCAGGATTCAATTACCTCCCACCAGGTCCCTCCCAAAACATGTGGGAATTCAAGATGAGATTTGGCTGGGGACACAGCCAAACCATATTAAAGTGACTAGATTCACCCACTCCACTTTCTCACTGGTAAAATGTACACTATAGTAATCACTATTTTATATGGAAAAAAAGACCTAAACTTAATCTAAATATGATTGGACTCATCTCCTTTCTTTCATTCTTCTACCATACCAAGACTGCAGTGGCAAGACACAGACTCTGTGAGGAACAGTACAATACAAAGCCCCAGAGACAAGGGAGGAAACAAAAACAGGGACACTAAAGGAATTTGAAGCCTCAGGTACCTGACAATAAAAACCTTAAACCCGGTCCAACTCCTAGTTAGGTTAACATCCTCACACTGAAGGCCTGCTTACTTCAGAACCTGTCACGGGTACACCGTGTCTAGCTTTCAGCGAAACATTACAAGGCATACCAAAAGGTGAGATAAAATGTGGTCTGAAGAAACAAAGCAATCAACAGAACTAAACTCAAATAGGACACAGGTACTGGAATTATCAAAGAATTTAAAATGACTGTGATTAACATGTTACGGTATCTAATGCAAACAGTAGACCATATGCAAGACCAAATGGTTGATGTCAGCAGCAATATGGACAGTATAAAAAATCCAAAGGAAATCCTACAAATAAAAAGCACAGTAACAGAAATAAAGAATGCCTTCAGCAGCTTATCAGAAGACTTGATGCAGCTGAGAATTACGGAAATTGAAGAAGGACTACAAAAACCGCCCAAACATAAATACAAAGAAAAAAAAAATTAAAAACCCAGAACATCTCAAAACTGTGGGACAATTTCAAAAGGTTGTGTGTATGTAAATAGAATAACAGAAGGAGAAATAACAAATAAAGAAAAAGCAAATTTGAAGTAATAATGGCTGAAAATACCCAAAATTAAGACTGACACCAAACCACAGATCCAGGAAGGTCCGACAATACCAAAGCAGATCATACTCAACCTGCAGAAAATCTAAGAAAACAGAAAATCATGAAGAAAGACACAGGGGGAAACCCACCTTTACCTATAAAGAAACAAGGATAAGAATTACAGCCGATTTTTTTTTTTTTTTAATCAGAAACCATGTAAGCAAGAAAAGGAGAGTGAAATCCTCAAATTGTTAAAGAAAGTAATTGTCAGTCTAGAATTCTACACCCAGGGAAATTAACCTTCAAAAATTAGGAATAAATATACTCTCAGTCAAGCCAAAACTGAACAAATTAATTTCCAGTAGACTTGTACTCTAAGAAATATGAGAAGTACTTAAGGTAGAAGAAAAATACTAAAGGTCATAAACTTAGACTGACATAAAGAAAAGAAAAACGTCAGAGAAAGACTAAATAAAAATTATTTTTAAATTTTTTTCTTATTCTTATCAGAAAAATAAGTATTTAAAAGAACAGAAGTAACAATGCATTAGGTGATTATAGCATTAATGACAGCAATGCCTTAAGGGATGGGAGGGAGAAAATGGTAATATTGTTATAAGGTAACTGTATTATACTGTTAATAATATAATGTTATTTGATGATGGATTTAAATATTTAAAATGTATACTGTAAATTTTAGAACAACTAAAAAAATTAAAGAAAAAGAAAGATTTAAGCCAATGCAATGAAAGAGAATGTATCACAGAAGGAGAAGCTTAGGGAAACACAGGCAATGATAATACAAAGAAAAGCTCAGGTGGGTACACCTCATAGTCAAAACTGCTGACAATCCAAGGTAAATAGAAAATCTCGAAGTCAGCCAGAGATAAAGACACACTACATGCAAAAGAAGAACGATCCAAATGAGAAAAGACTGCTTGTCAGAAACTGTGCAAGCAAGAAGACCAAGGGGAGATCTTTAAAATACTCAAAGAAAATTGTCACCTAGAATTTGATAACCCTTGAAAATATCTTGCAAACATGAAGGCTAAATAAAGATGAAACAAGTTATTGTGAGCAGACCTGTACTACAAGAAAAGTTAAAAGAAGTTATTTAGGTAGAAAGAAAATGATATCAAAGAAACAGATCTACACAACAGAATGAAGATCTTCAGAAATGGTAAAATTGTGGGTAAATCTAAAAGCCATTTCAAAAATTTGAGTCATCTTAAAGATTATTGTCTATAGCAAAGAAAAATGCTAGCAATTTGTTGTGAGGTTTAAAATATGCAAAAGCAGAAGTAAATTATATAATGATAGCATCACGACAACTGGAAGAAAATGAAAGTCCACTGAAGAAATGCTTAATAAACTTTGTTAAATATTTGAAAGTCCACTGAAAATGAAAGTCCACTGAAGTAGGCATACACCACACCTCTGCAAGGGATGTCAAAGAATTTGCAGATACATTTTGAAACAATTTAAAGATTTCACTCCTTCCTTTTCTTGCTCCCATGGTTTCTGATTTTAAAAATCAGCTGTAATTCTTACCCTTGTTTCTTTATAGGTAATGGTGGGTTTCCCCCTGTGTCTTTCTTCATGATTTTCTTTTTCCTTAGATTTCCTGCAAGTTGAGTATGATGTACCTTAGTATTGTCTCACCTTCCTGGATCTGTGGATTGGTGTCAGTCTTGATTTTGGATATTTTTCAGCCATTACTACTTCAAATTTGTTTATTCTTTGTTCATTATATCTCCTTCTGTTATTCTAATTATATACACAGAAGCAGCAACAATCTGTGATGCTTTTGAAGTAATTAAATAAATGAATGAGGTAAAATTTAATATTATAAACATTATGGTTTTCAAAATCAAATGATATCTGTTAAACACCTTTGCTTGTATCTTCAATGGAAAAATTATCTCCCGACTGAAGTTTTAGTAAGAGAACCCATTCAGAATTTAGTTCACACACATAGAGTTTGGCATATAAAATGGAAAAACTTCACCCTTGATAGAATGCACAAAATATTTTTGTATTACGGGAAGCTACTACTATTTTCCTAACATGAGGAAAAATAGTAACACCACCCACTGGAGTGCCTTATCTTGCTCTGTATCTGTTGATAGTATCCTTTTGTTTGTGTCTTTCTTTAGGGTTGCTGATGTGCAGTTAATTAAGCCATGCTTTGAAATCTTGTGCGGGGAACCTGTGGGTGTATTCTTGGCAAGAATCTCGGAGGTAGATGCCTGGCCAGGACCTGCAGGATTACTGGATAAATGTCACTAAAGTTTGACACTGCTATGAAGAGAGATGTCTACACAAAGTACACATCCCAGTTGTTATTATTTATAATTATATTTGGTATCCTATATGGCTCCGAAGTCTCAAAGGACCACCAAATTCCATGTGAGCAAAACTAACTCATGTTTCCCAGAACCCCTTCTGCTTCTTCAAAGTTAGTGACCATACTCTTTCTCCTACTAGTATCTTACAGTATTCAGCCTTTTAATCATTTGTCTATGTACAGGTCCCACAGCCAATTAATCATTAAGTTATCTAGACTTGACTTGGTGAGTATTTAAGATATTTGTACCATCCTCTTTATTGCTACTCTTATTTACTCCAATATTTATCACCAGAGCTATTGAAAGAATTTTCCAGCTGCTTCCCTATATAGTATCTTTTTGTTGCTGTCATTAACTCTGCATTTCTCCCTAGCTGCCTGAACAAATGAGATTACATCACTCTTTTGCTTAAAATCCTTCCACAACTCCCATGAGTTTCAAGAGATGCTCTACCTAGGTTCCCTGGGCTATGAGCTCTTCATTATCTAGTCCCTGTCCTTCTCTCCAGCCTCACTTTCTGACATTCCTTGCTATAAACATATACCAGAAAAACACACCCCACTTGTGTCTACACACACACACACACACACACACACACACATTCACTTTTTCGTGCCTTTATTTCTGGTCCCACTCTCTGAACAGACAACCAGTCACCACCCATCTTTTGGGATTCAATTCAAGGTTAATTCCTCCAGGATGCACGAACTTTCTTTCCACCCCTGCCCCCTGTCTCCCTGTGCCATCACAATACAGGCATCTCTCATGCATTAGTATTACCAGTTTAGGTCTTTCTCTCCCATTAGAAAGTCAACATTCAGGGGCTGAAACTCTGTGTTCATCTTTTTACCCACAGCATCTGTGACTCAAGAAATGCTTCATACATGTTTGTTAAATATTTGCATTTATGGGAAATATGGTATTCATTATTTAGGCAAGTGTGTGTGATAACAGCCATAATTGTTTTAATTATGTCAGTTTCAGAATATATCTGCAAATTCTTTGACATCCATTACGGAGAAGTGTGTTGTATGCATCCTCTTCTTGAAACTGGGCATCGTTTGATCAGTATTGCTGCCAACAGAGGAGGGCAGAAGTGATGTATGAGCCTCACAGGGCTAGTTGACCAAAGGCGGTGCAACCTCTGCCTAGCTAGCTGGTGCGCCTGTTCTTCAAGTCTATGATAGGCCACATAAGCAGTTTGTCAGCCCTGAGGCTACCTTGCTGTTGGGAAGCTCAGTCTAGACCATGTGGAGTCCATATGGCTGTATTCTAAGACTACACGAAGAGAGAAAAAGATGATCAGTCTCCAACGGTCCCAATGCTTCCTCCCACCACCTCTGTTCCAGCTCCAGTTGCTCTCTGTCTCCAAATGTATTAGAGATCCCAAGCCACAACTGCTTGACTGGTTCTTTCTAAAATTTTTCACCTACAGAAAGGATGAGAGATAAAAATGATTATTACTGTTTTAAGCCACAGAAGATGATTTGTTATACAGCAAGAGAAAACTGGAACATTTATTTTAGAGAGTAATTAAAGATAATGGATTATAAACTTAGAATTAAAGTCTTTTTAAATTAAATAATATTTCAGCTGGGCACAGTGGCTCACGCCTGTAATCCCAGCACTTTGGGAGGCCAAAGTGGGCAGATCACCTGAGGTCAGCAGTTCCGACAGCAGTCTGGCCAACATGGCGAAACCCCATCTCTACTAAAAATACAAAAATTAGCCAGGTGTGCTGGTGCATGCCTGTAATCCCAGCTATTCGGGAGTCTGAGACATGAGAATTGTTTGAACCCGGGAGGCAGAAGTTGCAGTGAGCCGAGATCATGCCACTGCACTCCGTCTTGGGTAACAGAACAGACTTCGTCTCAAAAAAATAAAAAAGAAGCAATAAATTAAATAATATTTAATAATTAAATTAACATTTTTATTTTTAAGTATCACACCTCTGTGTACACAAATACTACTTCAAGAGAAATGAAAATACAGTATACCAATAGCACAATGTTCTAAAATTCTGGCAATCAAATTCTTTAGTAGAAGGCGATATTTAACCATTATTTTTACTTTTTTATTTCTGGAAAAGGATATGCTATATCATCCTTTGGGTAATTTGCGTTTCTTCTGTTACTACCAGTCTGTGGCAATAGGGAATCAAGAAAAGTCTGTAGTCACACCTTCCTAAAGTCAAGTTTCTGGCTGAGACCCACTAAAAAAATTTAGTATGGCCCACAATGGTCCGAAGAGAAACATCTTCATAGCAAACAGATCTCTGGACACTGAGAAAAGCAGAGCAAGACCATACCCCAAGACAAATTTGGTGACCCAGAATCCATGGGACACATTAGCAAGCTACTCACCAAGTTAAATGATGACTGGCTAGTTCCTCAGAATCCTAGAAGATAAGAGCTAGGCTGGAAGACAGAGATTCAATTTAAGAGTCACTTAGTAGTCACCAGAGCTTAAAGAAAATGCATATGCATGACTTTATAAATCATGGAGTCCTCGGAGACTGTATAAAATAAAGCCAATTATAGGGTTCTCTTCCTCATCCTTGATAGAATAAATCTCCAGAAATTCCTGCCTACCTGAGTGCAGTGTTAATTCACAAGTATTCATATACAAAGCTGAAATTTGTTACTATATTAATACTTCTGATTCTTGGTATTCAAGTCTACTAGATGCTACAAATAACAAAGGCAGACCAGAAAATTCTAGAGAAAAACACGCTAATAACAAGAGATGCAAAAGAGACAGGTATGAATGCTGAGGGAAGAAACAGAAAGAATAAAAAGTAGACATTGGACTTTCACTAGAGTTAGATGGGTTGAAGCCGACTTTAATGCTTCCGCTAACAAATGATGCTGCCCGAAAATTATGCTGAGAACAAACGAGGAACTAAATTGGAAGAAAAAAGCAATGAAAAAGTAGCGTTGGGCAACCAGGGCTAAATCTGAACATGTCCCGTGGCATGTGAAATGAGGATTACAATCCATTTTAGCTGAGTTCAAGGAAATGAAGATACAAGTTTTGAAGATACAAGTTTTATTCCAAGAAATCATTCAGTTTAGATAACCTTTTTTCTCAATGTTGATACCCTCAGGTAAGATGATGGCCCATAGCATCAGGGCAATGCCAGACAATGAAAACCACAATGAGGAAGTGTTGGTGGAAAGACAGTGGACGTGGGAGGGTCCACGCCAGGCTCTGAGGTATGGGATTGGACTTTCCCAGAGCCACAGAAGGGAGGGGGCAATAGAGAAGAAATAGCTGGCTCCAAATGGGCCTCTGCTTGGTGGTTCTGCTGTGAATTTTGTTAAGTTTTGCTGCTCTTAATTTAAGGTATAAAAACGTAAGATATAAAGAAATGCAAGTCTATGAAACCTCTTGACTCAGTAAAGCAACAGTAACTCACAGTCTGCTGGGTTTAACCTCTTGACTTCCAAGCAGGGTCAGGCAAGTTTTGGATGTTTCATTGCCCAGCTTGCTTTCTGAACCTCTTTCTTCTTGCTCCTTTCAGAAATTATTCTCCAACCCCATGTGGTTGTGGTTGAGTTTCTCAGACTGTTTTTTACTCCCCTACAAGGGTAGGCTCCAACTGCAATAATTGCTTTACAGACAAGTAATTCATCTAGAGGAAAATTTCTGGGATTGATCCATAGATGTCAGGAGCAAGACTTCCAATTCTCGCTGGAGTGGCTAATCTAGGAGGATATGAGCCTGTGGTTGTTGCTTTGTCTGCCAAGCCAAGACAGCTTGCATAGGAAATGGAGTCAAACAAAGTCAGAGAATGGAGACAGTGGTTTAATGTCTATACTCAAGGCCCTGGAGGCAGCTCTCTTTAAGATATTTAAGATCTTGCTCCAGACCTCACAGGTATTGAGCCAATAATATTCACTTTTTTCTTTTAATTTGGGCTAGTTTAAATTTTGATCACTTCCACGTGGAAAAAAGAATTCTTACTACTTCAAATGTTTATTGTAGGAAGCCAGAGGAGTGGGTGCCGACCAGGGGCCTGACAACTGGGCCATTTAGGGCTGAGCTAAGCACCCAACATTTCTCAAATGTGGTATTCATGACAGGTACCTGTTATGTTGCTGCTTGGTTCAACCGAGGCTCTTAATCATGGACCTGGGTCTCAAAAAATAAAACAACAAAACATAGCCTTCTAAGAAGATATAAACACATTAGGCCTGTGTTCCTAGAGGGCAAATTGCCATTTTAGTCACCATTGCATCACACAACCCAGCCTAGTGTCTGTCCCATAAGGGCCCTTCATGGTTGAATTTAAATGTATATGTACTGTGTTTTAGAAATATTGTGATCATAAATAGTTAAACATAAGTCAAATGTTGATATTTGATAGACAACATTTTAACTATGCAGTTCATTTCATTAGTTAAGGATGATATATAAATAGTTCATGAGTGTCTGGATGACAGCACGTCTTATTCCAACTCTTGGAAAAAAATTAATTTACCCGAATTTCTTGAAAGTATATGATTAACAAAATCAACAGGTATTTCTATCCAGCTGTAGTTCTTGTTTCTCTACCTAACTTATTTAATGTAAAATGACCATTTATTTACATAACATAACCATATAATATCCTTTCAAAGATGACAGTAATATAATAAAAAAGACTAGCATAACATAAAATATCTGCCCAAGATTATGTACTTATATGTAGGCAATATAGCAAGATACATTTTAAAATATTTTAAAATGGTTCTGTTAAATAATCTCTTGAAACATTTTCTATTAATAATATTGGCAGAGGTAGTGCGAACTCTAAAACTCTTGGATAAGCTTTTGTTATACTGTGCTAAAACAATTCTACAAACCTTAGAGATGGAATTGGAAGAACTAGACAGAGTGCTGAGTCCAATAAAAATTAGACATTGAAACAGTCATCCTACTTGCATTTACTAGATAAAATTATATACAGCAGTATTTAGAACTCTGTGGGGAAGCCTAGCATTTAATATTTTTAAGAAAATACAATTTTTAGCAAAAAGTCATTTATCAAAGTTGGTTTTAAAGGATTAATACCTAGCACTTTGGGAGGTCAAGGCTCAGGAGTCCAAGACCAGCCTTGGCAAGATGGCGAGATCCCATCTCTCCCGCCTGTATTCCCAGCTGCTCGGGAAGCTAATATGGGAGGATTTCTTGAGCCCTGGAGTTCGAGGCTGCAGTGAGCTGTGATGAGTCACTGCACTTCAGCTTGGGCAACAGAATAAGATGCCATCTATACAAAAAAAAATTATTTTAAAGAATGATAAAAGCATATTTGTATCCATGTTCTAATTGTAGGCCACTGCAACATTTTTTTTCTTACATATTTGGCCACATAGTCTTCTCACTTCAATTTTTCATTCTGTCAAGTAAATTTCTGTGATTCTTAAAGCCATATTGGGTAATTGTTTGAGGTTTTGATTCATAAAAATAAGCTAATTGAGAATTAAGGAAGTGGAGATTCATTTGTACTTCATTTCCTACATGACATAACGAGAAAAGCTGCATGATTAAACAACAATTTATTAGACATATGTTGTTCTCTGTATCATACGAAGCTCTTTCACATATTTTCAGCTTGTCTCTTATCCAGCCCTGCATAATGGGAATTGTTTCTATTTTGTAAATGAGGTAACTAAAGTTACATGAATAATTACCCCCTCCTTATCCCTACTTTACAGGAGAATTTAATGTGCTTTAAATGAAAAAGCAGCATTATTTATTCCATAAAAACAATAAGCTGACTACTGCAGTATTGGGGACCGTGCCGGGGGTGGTGGAGAATGAACAGAAACAAGAGACAAAGACAAACAGAGAACATGGCGGCCGCGCCTAGAGCCTCCGCCTCACTTTATTTATACTCCATAAATCCCATGTCAGCAAAAATAACACAATGCAAAACAATCTTTCTGCACCCAGATATAACCTTCTGCTTAGTTCCTTGTCTCTAAGCTCTTTCTTATTTTGTCTGCCTTCTTGGCGCCTACTAGAGTTCATTAAAAGTTCAACTAGAGATACTGTCCTTGACTACTGGAGTTCACTGAAAGTGCAACTAGCTAGAGATACTGTCCTTGAGCCTTATCTATTCTTAGCATATTATTTTCAATGGCCCCTGCATTTCCCCCTTTTTGTTTTGCCTCAATCCTAGAAAGGTAGCCCATACTTGTTCCTGTGTTTTCCTTTGTTTTTGGATGCGACAGAGGGAGCATCGGATCACCATGAGAAGTAAACCCAATCCGAGTGCCCAAAGCAAGATACTTCCAGAGATGGTAGAAATCCATGTTTTCGTCTGGGTCCATGGGTTAAGGGCAGCAAAACTTTGACGCAGCTCCTGCAAGGTAGCGGCCCTGGACAATACATGGAATTGTTGTCGAAATGTTTCGGAAATGTTTTGAGTGAGTTCTTGGATGTCCAAACTAATATTTTTATGGCCTATTAATAATCTTCGGATTTCGGTCCAATTCTGAGAAATATTAAAAGGCACAGGTGTTACGCAAAATTGAGTGGAGTTCCAATCACATTGCAATGTTATTCGAGTACTGAGGACAGTGAGCTGATCTCCAAGCCACGTTAAGGCTTGCTCCACGTTGTCCAATCTTTCAGCGAGTTGAGAGTCCATGTTCCGTTGTTGAAGCCACAACCGATGAGATTGCTCATGCGATTGCTGCACAAATTCAGCATTTTGTATGCTTTGATGTAGAGCGAGTCCTGCCACGGCTGCAGTGGAGGCGATGGCGACAAGGCCCATTATCGAGGTGACTATAAGTCCAAGGGCACGACGGGTCCGCTGGAGGGAAGTCCAAATATAAGTTTCAAGAGGTGATGCCCCCCACGGTCACGTAAGGTTGACAGGTAGCCAAATTTCCTTACGAGCCCTGAGGATATAAATATCCCCAGTAAAGTTGTGCCACCAGGAATGATTGAGGCAAGACAAAAATGTACACGTATCTGTACAATTAACAATTCCCGTATCATTATCCCATGTTAAATTCCCCGCTAACAATAGGTAAGGCTTTCGGACACAAGCAATAATATATCGGGAGATATTCTGATGTAATTGAATATGAAAGGGGTTATTCGGGTTAGAAAGATTAAGGGACATATTCCCCACAAAAGTACTAATGGCATCACCTGCAGTTAATAACTTCCAAAGATGACTTTGTACTTGTAAAGAGTATCTAAGATGAGGCATAGGTGGCGACAAGCCTCCTTCACGCCATACCAAAGTTTCATTACCGTCAGCAGCAATACTTTTATTTACCCGGTGCCATTTCAAAGGTATGTGACTAAATTTTGTTTGAAAATCACTGTGCACACTCCAATCAATTACTTGCAGCCCATTGTATTCTAATAAAATCCAGGGCTCAGTTCCCCGACAATGTTGCCACTCCAGTACCTCAATATTAGGGGAAACCTCTGGAATAGGACAAAAAGGTAAGGAACTAGGAATAGTCTCATTAATATATACAGTATGATTATAATGAAAACTTCTAGTTACAATAATAACAGTATTGGCAGCCACATGGCTATGATTATAGCGAACAGCCCAAGCTTCATGCGATTTCCGGAGACAATGAGGACTATTTCCCATGCAAATCGGAAGTCCTTCCACTCCAAATTGGTATGTGCTGTTTATTATTCCCGTTTCCCGTTCTATGTTGTCCTTGTCCATATAGGGGGACAGCATCCAAGTAGTGTCATTGGTGAAAACCTTAACTTCCGCCTCCCCCCAGGCGACTCCCTGATACAAGGGTGGAAAGGGAATATAAGTCCAATATTCATACAAAGCCTCACTAAGGGAAATAAGTCCCCCGCTGAGGCACATCCAACAAAGGAAGAGATGCATGCTGAGTCCAGTTTTCTTTTCAATAGGGTTTCAATCGCCTTGTAGGAAACCACTCAGGTCCGCTCCCTGTAAGGACAAGAGCATAGCCCCGTCCCTGTTTTAGAACTTGCCCCTGAGCATACTTATCTTCTTCATTAGGATACCAAACCTTTAAATTGTCGGCGGGGACTATCACCGAGGGAGGTGAGGAAAGATGAGTTACGGCAGTGGAGTCCTGCAATTGTCTCCATTGATTCAAAAAATTTAAGGTAAACAAAACCTTTAAAATCTGATTTCTGGGGGACTCATTTCCCCCTTTTTGTTTTAGCAGTTGAGTTTTTAAGGTTAAATTTGCGCGCTCAATGATGGCTTGACCTTGACTGTTGCCCGGGATACCGGTGAGATGTTGAATATTGTATTCCTGTAAGACAACTTGTAACTTACGAGAAACATAGGCAGGGACATTATCAGTCTTAAGTATTAGAGGAATGTCCATGATGGCGAAACAAGCTAAGAGATGAGTAATAACAGAATCAGCTTTTTCAGGTGGCAAAGGAGTTGCCCATTGAAAATGAGAGAAAGTATCAATGGTATGATGAACTATACTTTAATTGTCCAAAAGAAGGGACGTGTGTGACGTCCATTTGCCAAATCTGATTAACTTGAGTACCTTGTGGATTAACCCCAGGATGGAAAGATGGAATGCTCAAAGGAGCACAAGAAGGACAAGCTCGAATAAGAGAACGAGCTTGTTTACGAGTTAAATGAAATCGTCGTTGAAGGCCAGAACTATTAGTGTGATGTAGAGCATGTTCTTGTTCTGCAGCCTGTAGGTGGCCGATTAAAAGCGAATCAATCTGAGCATTACCATGAACTAACGGTCCAGGAAGTTGAGAATGAGAACGAAGATGAGTGATGAATAAAGGAGCTCGACGTTGACTCAAAGCAGAAGACAACAAAGAAAAGAGTTTTTGAAGAGAAGAAGTAGCACAAAGAGGTAGAGTGGCTTGAGAAATATAAGAAGTAACATACACGGCGTATTGAGAATCACTAACAATGTTACAACTGGTGGAAGGGAAATCAAGTAAGACCATGAGAATAGCAAACAGTTCTCCCTGTTGCACCAAGGGATAAGGATAAACTGTAACTCGAGATTGATGAACACTCCAATATCCAGCTTTACCATTGCTACTAGCATCAGTAAAAAAGGTAGGGCCTTGAACAGGAAATAAAGATATTGGTGAGAAAGGCAACACAGAATGCTGTCTAAAAAATGAAAAGATCGGAGACTTAGGATATTGGGTAGAAAATTGTCTGACAAATGAGGCACAAGCAACTTGCCAAGAATCAGAAGTGGCAAGAAGATAAGTAATCTGACTATGAGTGAATTGAGAGAAAATGAAGGAAGGATCTCCTCCCCAGAGTTGTCAACAGCGATGCCGTCCTTTGATGATCAATTTAGCTAAACGATCGATATAAGTAGTCAAGCGTTTAGATGTTTTGTTGGTTAAAAAAATCCATTCTAACGGCCGATTTGTTTGATGAATCATACCTGTAGGAGAATGTAAAGTATGAAATAAACAAAAGGAAAGGGGAACGTCGGGAAGGATATAATGTAGATGGGCCTTTTGAAGTTGTTCTTCTACAAGCTGGAGTTCCTGTAAAGCCAAAGGAGTTAAATGACGTGAGCTGTCCAAGTGACTGTCTCCATCTAGAATAGAAAAAAGATGTTGTAACTGATACATTGGTATTCCTAAAACAGGACGCATCCAATTAATATCTCCTAAAAGCTTTTGAAAGTCATTTAATGTTTTTAAATGATCGCGTCGAATCTGAATCTTTTGGGGTTGAATATTTCGTGCTCCCAAGGTATAACCTAAATATTGAATAGGAAAATCTATTTGAATTTTTTCTGGGGCAATATTAAGTGAGTATAAAGAGAGCTGCGTTTGTAAGGATGTAAAAGCATCTTGCTGCTCTTTTTTGGTGGGTACGGCAAGAAGAATGTCATCCATATAATGATATAAAAGAACAGAAGGATGACATTTTTGAACAGGATTCAGAGCTCGATGGACAAATTTTTGACACAAGGTAGGGCTGTTTAACATACCTTGAGGTAAAACCTTCCACTGATATCGAGAAAGTGGCTGAGAATTATTAAAAACAGGGACAGAGAAGGCAAAACGCTCACAATCCTTTTGATCCAAAGGAATAGAAAAAAAAACAATCTTTTAAATCAATAACCATAAGTAACCAATCTTGAGGAATCATAGAAGGGTTAGGAAGGCCAGGTTGTAAGGATCCCATGGGTTGAATACATGCATTAATAGCACGAAGATCTGTCAATAGTCTCCATTTACCTTTTTTTTTCTTAATCACAAAGACAGGGGAATTCCATGGAGAAGTACTAGGTTCTATATGACCTAGGGATAATTGTTCCTGAACTAAGTTTTCCAAGGCCTCAAGCTTCTCATGTGTTAAAGGCCACTGTTCAACCCATACAGGAATATTAGTTTTCCATGTCAAGGGAAGGGCTTGAGGCTGCTGAACAGTGGCTACATGTTTAAAGATTTTTCAAGGGGATTGTAGCCCATGCGGAATATCATATTCTTGGCAGAATTAGAGACATGAGGAATAGAAACAAAAGCTCCAAATTGTTGCAATAAATCTCGCCCCTATAAATTTAGGGCAATAGGAACAATATAAAACTGAACTTGGGCCACTTGACCATCTGGCCCTCGGCAATTTAAGGATTGAGAACTTTGATACACCTCAGAGGCAGACCTAATCCTGTAAGAGAAACAGCAACAGACTGTTTAGGCCACTGCAAAGGCCATTGATCAGAGGCAATAATGGAAACGTCAGCTCCAGTGTCGACCAAGCCCTGAAAAATTTGTCCCTCTACTTTGAGGGGAAACAAGGGTTTTTGTTGAGTTACTAAAGTTTCCCAAAAAATATGTTTACCCATGCTTCCAAAACCTCCAGTTCTTTCTTGCCTCCGTGAAGGAAATTGAAAATAGGGCAGTACAAGGAGTTGTGCAATTCGCTGCCCCTCTTTCAGGGATATGGGTTTATGAGCCTGAGCCATAATTTGAATTTCCCCTTTATAATCAGAATCTATAACACCCAAATGAACTTGTAAACCCTGCAAAATGCTACTACTGCATCCTATAAGCAATCCAACAGCATGTGGAGGTAATGGCCCAAAAACACCTGTAGCCAATTTAACAACTCCCATTTCTGGAGTAAGTTCAACAGCCTGTAAAATCGCCACATCAGCAGCGGCGCTACCGGAAGTAGCAGAGAAAAGCTGAGCTAATGAAAATTGGGGGTTAACATTGGCTGACTGGCCTGCTGATGCTGGACCCCTGAGCTGACTGGAAATTGCAAATGAAGAGGGCTTGTATTGTTGTTGGGGCCCCAAGCTGAAGGGCCCCTCTGCAAGTTTCCTGATCCAGAGGTGAGAGAATTACCGTTTTTGTCTACTTTAGAGTGACATTCGTTAGTCCAGTGTCGCCCTTTGCCGCAACGACGACAGGGCTCAGTAGGAAGCTTTTTAAATTCTACTTTGGAGGAGTCACTCCTATTAGATAACTTAAGGCACTCCTTTTTAAAATGACCGGTCTTTCCACATTGGAAGCAAACTCCCTTTTTTCCCATGAATGCCTTAGATAAAGCTCCAGCAAACAACTGAGCGTTGTAGGCAGCCCCTCCCACTCCTGCACAGGCGCTAATAAAATCTTCTATTTGTAAGTTTCCAGCAGCCTTTAGAGGACGCAACAACCTCTGACTTTCCTGATTAGCATTCTCAAAAGCTAGTGTGGTTACCAGGATTTGGCCTGCAGCCCCACTACCCACAGTCTTTATTACAGCATCTTGAAGCCGAGCCACAAAGTCAGGATAAGGTTCGTTTGCGCCCTGCAAAATCTTAACAAAAGACAAGGCAGTTTTTCCTGATGGTTCTACTTTACACCAAGCCTTTAAAAAAAGTGCTTTAACTTGTGATAACGCCACATCCTCAAGTCCAGATTGAGCTGCTACGGTAGCAAACTGACCAGTGCCTGTTAATTGCTCCTCTGTTGGTCCTGGAGGATTTCTAGTGGCATTGCGGCGGGCCTGCTCTTTGGCATCTTCCAGCCACCAACTGCGTAGCTGAAGCCACTGAGAGTGGCCCAAAACAGCCTTCCCCAAAGTCTCCCAATCAAGAGGCAAAAACAAATTCTCAGAGGAGAAAGAATCTAGAAGCCCCATGACAAAAGGAGATTAAGGGCCATAATTAGCAACAGCTGCCTTCATTTCTTTAAGAAATTTAAATTGAAGAACATTATACTGCACATTTATACTCCCTTGAGGAAACTGGTCGTTAGGACCAAAAGGTTGCCTAATAATGGGGAACAATTGTAGAGGATCCTCATCCTCTTGAGAATCCAATACCTTAATTACAGCTTTAGCAGTAGAAGCGGGAACAGCAAAAACCGTGCCTGAACGAGGCAGCATTTCCACCGGCGGTGGTGGTGGTGGAAAACTATCCTCCTCCTCCGCCTTAGGTACTGATGGGGGTGGATGAACCACAGGAAAAGTAAAAACAGGAGTGGGTGGAGGAGAAGGTTGAGGGGGAGATAACTGCAATTGTAAAATTTGTTGTAACAATTGAACAACCGGCTGAAGCTCCTTTTGAATTTTTGATTCCTTTTCATGAGACACATTATCACACAAAGGACCTTCTCCTTCAGTTACAGAATTATCTAAAGGAGGGGAAATGGCTATCGGAGACTTCAAAGACTCCTCATCCCTGCCTTCCCCCTTTTCAGAGTCTGTCTCTAAGAACTCCAAAGCCTGAGTAATAGAGGCACAAAGGGCCCACAAAGGTGCTGACATTACATCACCGCGCTGATGCGCTTGACGAAGGGTCTTAACAACCTGTTGCCACTCTCGCTTATTTAATTGTACTTCAGTTTGATATTGAAACCAAGAGCAATGCTGTTCCACATGAGCAAACAATTTCCACAAACGTCTCTCTTTTGCATCAACCTGAATCGAAAGTAAAAGCCCTTGTAATAATCTTAAATATTCTGAGGCCAAGGAACTGGAATTCCCCATAATGAAAGCTTAAGAAGGTTCCCCTTAACAATTCCCAGGTTTTACCCACTCCTAGGGGGTTCCCCTTCTTGTTCCCCACTACTCACCCTGTGCACCCTGCTCGCTGCGCCACTTATTGGGGACCGTGCCGGGGGTGGTGGAGAATGAACAGAAACAAGAGACAAAGACAAACAGAGAACATGGCGGCCGCACCTAGAGCCTCCGCCTCACTTTATTTATACTCCATAAATCCCACGTCAGCAAAAATAACACAATGCAAAACAACCTTTCTGCACCCAGATGTAACCTTCTGCTTAGTTCCTTGTCTCTAAGCTCTTTCTTATTTTGTCTGCCTTCTTGGCGCCTACTAGAGTTCATTAAAAGTTCAACTAAAGATACTGTCCTTGACTACTGGAGTTCATTGAAAGTGCAACTAGCTAGAGATACTGTCCTTGAGCCTTATCTATTCTTAGCATATTATTTTCAATGGCCCCTGCACTGCAGCATATAGGAAAATGAATGAAACCCATGTTCTGGTTTCATGGAGCTTGCACTCTAAAAGGAGACACGTGATAAAATAAATTGACAGACAACTATGTTTTTTCAAAAAAAAGCAAACTCAGAGTTTTGGAGTTGAGCCAAATCTCATGTTTGAAAGGCTCATAAAAATATATTTGAAGTGGGACATTGAAAATAGGCCTTAGTGTTTCCTTAATAAAAAAAGCACAAAGGATAATGCCCTTTTGTCCAGTATGAAATTTTGTCTCATGAGAATAAGGGATGTGGATCAGTTCATAAGTGAGTTACGCATCAGAGACAAACAAGCGACTGCATTTAAATGCTAAAAGTCTAATTCCAGGTTTGTACTCCAAGGAGCAGCTAAGGGAGCAAATGAGGCAAGTTGAGGGCTGGGAGGTATCAGAGTGAAGCTCTAAATCTTTTTGCCATTAGCTCCTTCAACTGAGTGTTTTTTACATACACAATGTAAATATTCTAAAACCAAGTCCTTCTATTCTATATCCAGCTTTAGCAACAAATTGAGAGACCTCTAGTAACATTCAGAAATACTTGGTCTTTCACCTCAACCCATGGTTAGTTTTCTTTAGCATCAAGTGTATCTCTAAATAAAATGTATCACACACACAAGTAGGGAATACTATACTGTGTTGGGAATTGGTGGGTTCTTGGTTTTGCTGAAGCCGGGGACCCTCGCGGTGTTACAGTTCTTAAAGATGGTAGTCCGGAATTTGTTCCTCCAGATGTTCAGACATGTCCACAGTTTCTTCCTTCTGGTGGGTTCATGGTCTCGCTGACTTCAGGAGTGAAGCTGCAGACCTTCGCGGTGAACGTTACAGCTCTTGAAAACAGCGTGTCTGCAGTTGTTCCTTCTTCCTGGTGGGTTTGTGGTCCTGCTGACTTCAGGAGAGAAGCTGCAGACCTTTGCAGTGAGTGTTACAGCTCTTAAAAGCAAGGCGTCTGGAGTTGTTCCTTCTTCCTGGTGGGTTTGTGGTACCGCTGCTTCAGGAAGGAAGCTGCAAACCTTCTCGATGAGTCTTACAGCTCATAAAAGTAGCATGGACCCAAACAGTGAACCGCAGCAAGATTTACTTTAAAGAGAAAAAACACAAATCTTCCACAATGTGGAAAGACACCCGAGGGGATTGCTGCTGGCTGGCTAGGGCGGCCTGCTTTTATTCCCTTATCTGACCCTACCCACATCCTACTGATTGGTCCATTTTACAAAGAGCTGATTGGTCCGTTTTGACAGAGTGCTGATTGGTGCATTTACAATCCCTGAGCTAGACACAGAGTGCTGATTGGTGCATTTACGATCCCTTAGCTAGACATAAAAGTTTTCCAAGTCCTCACTAGACTCAGGAGCCCAGCTGGCTTCACCTAGTGGATGGCACACCTAGGCTGCAGGCGGAACTGCCCGCCAGTCCTGTGCCTTGCCCCCGCCCTCCTCAGCCCTCCCTTGGGTGGTTGTTGGGGTGGCTCAGGCCACGCAGGAGCCTATGGGGTGGATGGGGGGAAGGGAGAGGGAGAACACTGCTGGGGGACCCCGTGCACCCTCTGCAGCTGGTGGCCCAGGTGCTAAGCCCCTCACTGCCCTGGGCTGGTGGCACCAGCCGGCAGCTCCGAGTGTGGGACCTGGCCGAGCCCGTGCCTATGAGCCTGCTGGAACTTGCACTGGCCTGTGAGTGCTGCGTGCAGCCCAGGTTCTCGCCTGCACCCCTCTTTTCCTCCACACCTCCCCACAAGCAGAGGGAGCCGGCTCCGGCCTTGGCCAGCCCAGAGAGGGGCTCCCACAGTGCTGTGGCAGGCTGAAGGGCTCCTCAAGTGCCACCAGAGTGGATACCGAGGTCGAGGAGGCACCCAGAGTGAGTGCTGCTAGCATGTTGTCACCTCTCAATACTTTCCTTTGCAACCTTTCTTCTTCTTGGAGAGACACACATTGTGTTAGTCTTCCCTAGAATATTCTGTTCCATTCAGCTTTAGAAGGCAATGGAATTCTAGAGAGTTGCCTGCATCCATCTCTTAAAAACATACTGAAATCCAGAACCTAGGTCTCAGTTTCTTCCTTTGAATGAATTGCTCTTTCTCATATATCACATGACAGCAGTCAGTGGTCTCAGTTCAGCTTACTAGAAAGGGAGCTTGTGAAGTCAAGGTCATAGGTTCACTGTTTTCAGAAGCCAGTTAGCTCATCCTTGCTTCATCACTGATGTCTGAACCCACAATTTGGTAGTCTTTTTACAAAAATCAAAGGTGAACTTGATATAACAAATGTGACTGTCCATGCACATTATTGCACCTATAGACAGATACACAAAGCTAGAAGTTCTACTCAGTAATAATGCACCTATCACAAATTTAGGGTAAGGGGGAGCAGGGTTTGAGTCCCACCATTAAATGACGTGTAACCTTGGATGAATTAGATTTTAAATCTTATGAAGTAACAAATGTCACCTTGTTTCTAGTCATCTGCACGGATACTTCAAACTCAAATTTGCATAACCACACTCATTCACTTCTTGGCACTTTAGTCTAATTTCACTCTTAAATTTTCTGGCCAGGACTACTCTCAATCCTGTTACTGAAGTCAGAAATCTAAGAATTTTCCTAGCTTCTTCCTCTTGTGATTTCATTTATTTAAAAAAAACACAAAACATCGGTCTCCTAAAATATTTCATATACGACCCAGTCTCATCTCAACCCACTCTTCCTTATTCCTGGTCTCTTCTATTTCTGGCTTGAATTACTGGAACAAACACCTAACTGTGCTCCTGCCTCTCTAGACTCATTCCCCTTCTTTCTAGTCCTAACTACAGACTTCTTTCAATGACCGCAGATTGATGTCTCTTAAATGCATATCTGATTATGCAACTTTCAGGCTTAATATTTTTCAATATTCTGCAAGGCCTTAAAGGATGCAATTCAAACTTCTTCTCTCCTGACTTCTGATAGCCTCATAGTTCATATCAAACTCTGCCTCTTGCCATATTTTTCTTTGTGTAGTATTTCCTTTTTTTTTTTTTTTTTTGCCATTGCCTCTGGTCTTCCCTCTATATGGAAAGTTCTTCTCCCTTTGAGCACCAGGGAAACTGCTACTCACCCTAAGTCAAAGTTTAGATGGTTCCTCATGCACAAGATTATCTACAATTCACTGGGTCAACTCAGGTTTTTTTCCTGCAAGAACTCTCCACACCTTAGAAAAATTTCCATTGTATTTTAACTGTTTCTTCTATTTCTTTGCAACACATTCTAAGATCATTACAAATAGAAATTGCAACTTGATCTTTCTGTTTCCCCTATGTTTATCATAGTGACTGGCACAGAATGACAACTAATAGCTATTTACAAAATAAAATAAAATGTGAATTTTTAAATTATTATTGCGATGGAATCTTGCTGTGTTGCTCAGGCTGGAGTTCAGTGGCTCAATCTCAGCTCACTGCAGCCTCCGCCTCCTGGGTTCACGGATTCTCCTGACACATCCTCACGAGTAGATGGGACTACAGGTATTTACCACCACATCAGACTAATTTTTGTATTTTTAGTAGAGATGGGGTTTCACCACGTTGGCCAGGCTGGTCTTGAACTCCTGACCTCAAGTGATCCACCTGCCTCCGTCTCCCATAGTGCTGGGATTACAGGCATGAGACACCATGCCCGGCTAAAGCGTGAATTCTAATTGGAAAGAACTGTAGTCTGCTAAGCACCTGGTAGTTTATATGTTTCAGTTTTAAGAGCAAGAGAGGGTTAATTGTCCATCAAGGACAATCCAGAGCTCCAGGGACATGAACGGTAAAGATGAGCCTGGGTGCTGACTGGGAGAAAGGCTAAATTAGGAACCTCAAAATCAGGAGGGGGATGGCTCAGAAAACGTGAATGTCTCGCTGCCATTTTTACCTTGCTTTCTGCAGAGTTCTGTGCAGTGTGATCATTTGCTAATGCTCCTCAGCTCTTCGGTCATGATTACTAAAATAAACCAGGTTTGTGCACACAGGTTTGTGCCTGTGGGGTGTGTGTGTGTTTGTGTTTGTGTAACAGAGAAAGAGAGAAGACAGGGAGTGAGAGCAAGGGTACGCATGAGAGAGAGACAGAATGAGAGAATCTCCTGTTTACCTTTGAAAACAGGTGGGGCATTGTTTCATGTCTGTGTAGGTGTGCTACGTACAGCATCACCTAAGTGCATAGGGGCATAATTTTACACTCAGATACCCAAACAGCAGAGGAAACCGTGTGAACTCCTTGACAAATCTTGAGCATAGGCTTTGAAATAAAGGGTTTGAATCAGTCTTAGTGTTGAAGAGTAAGGAAGCTCCCCATCTAGTCTCTGAGTGACAGTAGGAAGCCTGATGCTGGAGGTCAGTTTCATGTTCTAATAAATACAACTTCCTACCTCGCTCTAACTTTTAATCTCCAGAGTCTGAAACATGCCCTCGTTGTGAATTAGGGAGGTTCATCCACCCTTTCTGCTTTCTGTGGGTCTGAATATCCAACTATTTCTACCTGGACCAATAAAGTGATCACCAGAAACACATTCCTTGATGGATGAAGTCATTTCCTGGTGCATTCCTGCAGTGTAAATAATTCAGTAATCTTGTCTCTCATAGAAAGTCGGTCCTGAGCTCCTCCATCCTTTAGAATTGTGATTTTGGCATGCACGCATCACAGTGCATTCCTTCTCATTGCCTTAGACATCAGCTTTTTAGGGTTTTGTTCATGAAGCTTCCCAGGTTTTCATTAGCTCGTGCGACTTGTTGCATTGTACTTGTATCAGGACTCTTGGGGAGCTTTATTATCCATTATATTACATCACTGCATGGGCCAGGCACCTTCATAATTAGGCTGAAAGAAACTAAAAGCATTGCACTCGTGGGCACAGCTTGGGCAGCATCATCAGATCAGAGGGTGTTGTAAGCTGGGAGATGGCCATTAATGATCTCCAAAGTGCCAGAGCTCTGCCAGTTTCCACTGATTCTCAGCCACCTTCTTTTCCTTTTGGAGTGTAAGATTTAAAAAAAAAATAAAGTTTAACCCTGCATCATTCACATGAGTTTACTGTAATTACCTATTCCTAGACCTTTGTGTTCACACTTCTTCTAGGAAAGGAACATGGTGATTTTGCTGTTTAATTTATAAGACATTTTGTAACCATTGTTGCAAAATCATTTTGTTCTATTCTCACTTAACTTTCAGAAAGTTCACAAATTCAATTTATTATTTTCTATTGACATTAATTTATTTGCCAGCTGCCCTGTCCTCCTTTGTCTTCTTGAAAACAGTCATGGGACCACAAGATATACCATGGAGTTAGTTCATGGTCGTAATTAGTATTTCTTCACCAGGGTACTGACTGATAAGAACAAAACTTCCTTTAATCTAGGCCACCCTCTTGCAATTCTCCCAACACGGATTCCCTTTGATATAAGAAGCCAATCAATCATTTTTTTCCCACACCCCCTTTTTCCAATATTTTCATCTGAAGTGGATGCATTTTAATGTATTTATTTTTATTTTATAAATGTTTATAAATTTGCTGAGAGATACTCCTAATATCAGTGATCCTGCATCTCTGGAAGACCAGGCATTTCCCACTACATTTCTGTTCCAATGTCCTCATTAACACTTCGTAGTTTCTTATGTAGGGCCATTTCACTTTACCCAGATTTTCTCATCTCACTGAGCTCTGGCTGTCCATCCCAAATCAGAACATCACAAACCTGCTTGTTTTTAAAAATTACTTCATTATTTTTAGCTTTTCCTGGGCTTAGTCCATCTCCATATCTATGTTACTAATAGATTCAGAAGAATGGAGATTTGAGTAAACTGGGACATAGCATGTCAAGTTGTCAGTTCTTCATAAATGTGCAGATAAGCTTAATATCTTGCCAAGTAAACTTTTTGAAAAATGATGTCTTTTGAGCAGGGACACACTTGCTCTGGAGATTCTAGCGAAGAATTTGTTCTTACCTTTTCCATCATTTGTCGGCTGCCGACATTGCTTGGCTTGTGGCTGCATCACTCCAATCTCTGCCTCTGTGTCATACCGCCTTCTCCTTTGGTGTCTGAAATCAAATTTCCCTCCACCTCCCTCTTGTGAGGAAGCTTGTGATTTTTTGGGGGAGCACATGTATAAGGCAGGATAATCTTGCCATCTCAAGATTGTTGACTTAATTACACTTGTAAAGATCATTTTTCCACAGAAGGTGACAGTGACAGATTCCAGAAATTAGGACATATGTATCTTTAGGGTGACGAGCATTTTTACCCTATCTTACTGGCTCACTCATATTCTGCCAGTAGGAATGTAGTTGGGACAACATCAGGAAACAAGTTGTCAATGTGCATCACAAACCTGAAATGACCACACACTGTAGTGCCACTACAATGGTAATAGTAAGTCATTGATGGGAATTATTCCATTTATAAAAACTTAATCAAAATTATTTTAAAAATAGTTACTCCAAATATTTAACAATAAATAAAAATGTCTACAAATAAAATAAAGTGTCATTATTTTAAATTGTTGTGAGAAATATATAATTGAATAGAGTTCATAAGAAAATATTAAAGGAAAAAACAATAAACTAATAAATGTATTATACATCATTATTATAACTATATTTATTTTTATGCCATTTTCATATTATTCGTATGTTTATGTACACATAAATACAAATTGTCCACAGAAGTCTGTAGGCAATTGTATGCTTTAATAGCTCCAGAAGAATAGGTACTACAGATGGTTTTACATTTTTAAATGACTTTTTAAATTTATTTTACTTTTTGTAGTTTTGTGAATTTTGAATTATACATTTGTTGTTGCTTTTGTTAGGCAAGAAGTCTTTGTATTTTTCCAGGAACTGTCCACTTCATCTAAATTATAATCTTTTTTTGGTAGTTTTTATAATACCCTCTTATTTTTTAGCAAATGTTTAATTTTAGAGTACTTTCAGATTTACAGACAAATTGCAAAACTAATACAGAGAATTCTGACATACCCTACAGCCAGTGTCCCATATTAGAAACTTAAATTGCTATGGTATATTTGTTACCACTGATGAAGCAATATTGATACGTTGTTATTACTTAGGTTCCATAATGTATTTAGATTTCCTTACTTTTTCCCTAATTTCCTTTTTCTTTTCCAGGATCCTGTCCAACCATATCACTGAAGAAGTGTTTATCAGGTTTCTCCACTATAAAGTTACTACCTTCCCCTCTTCCCTTTCCTTACCTCTTTCTTTGGAAGATATCACTATAGACAGCCCACACTTATGAGAGGAGAAGTTATGCTCCACTTTCTTGAGGGGTGACTATCCACATACATTAATTGAAATTATTTTGCATGATGGATATTTATTTTATACTTAGGGTTATAATGCAATACTATGATATTCATTTTCTTGCTCAAAGTTGTTCAGTTTTGGCCATTGGGAGCACTGCAGTTGACTTCTGTGTCTCTTTGACATGCCCCTGACCTCACTCCATCACTGGGTTTTATTTTAGTACATCCCTACCTCCTGGTACTATAAGAAGCTCCAAGCTTATCTTGTATATTCCTTATTCCTGCCTTAGAAAGAGTCATTTAATTTCTACCTCAATCCCTGGTTCTTTTTATTGGAGAGTAGTATTAGATACTAATCTGAACATTGGGTGTACTTGTTGTTACTGGGGCAAATATCATATTTTTAATTTTAATTTTTTTACTTCAATTACTCTCCTTAATTAGAGGAACTGAAAACATATATTGAAGTTTATCATTTTGTATTCACCAAATTAGTAATCTAAAGAGATTTAAATAACTGTACTTTTAAGTAATGTTTTTGTTAATTTACAGTATTTACACATATGAGAATATTAAAACTTAAAATTGCACTAAGCCTTTTGAGACACTCTGTTTATAGAAATATATATTTAACAATGATACTTTTTTATTATCCTCTGTATTTTTTCAAACTTTCCATGCAATGCAGATATTCTAAAATTCTCATTGCTTTTCGGGATTTTGGCTAATATCAAGTGAAAATTCTCATTAGTTCCTTTTATTAATAAAAATTAAAAGTTCAGAAAATTTGCGTTACATCGAGTCATTAAAAATAATTATGGCCGGGCGCGGTGGCTCAAGCCTGTAATCCCAGCACTTTGGGAGGCCGAGACGGGCGGATCACGAGGTCAGGAGGTCGAGACCATCTGGCTAACACGGTGAAACCCCGTCTCTACTAAAAAAAATACAAAAAACTAGCCGGGCGAGGTGGCGGGCGCCTGTAGTCCCAGCTACTCGGGAGGCTGAGGCAGGAGAATGGCAGGAACCCGCGAGGCGGAGCTTGCAGTGAGCTGAGGTCCGGCCACTGCACTCCAGCCCGGGCGACAGAGCGAGACTCCATCTCAAAAAAAAAAAAAAAAAAAAAAAAATTATAATGTTACTTAATAAAAACCAATTGAGTCCTTTCTAAAAGAAAGACACCATAATAATAGATGTTAATGGTAACATTCAAGTCTAAAATATCATGCTCCTACAAGTAATTTATAATGTATTAGATAAAGCACATTTATTCAACTAACTAAAAAAAAATGTGATAAATATTAACCAAAAGGAAGAATATAAAGCTTAACTCTGGTGGAGGAGAGCATAATGAATTCTGACTCGAACCTCAACAAATTTCCTGGAAAAGGTGGCGTTTATTTTGTCCCTGAAGACTGAATAAGATTTTGACAGCCAGGGTAAGGGCATTTCAAAAGAGTATGAAGCAGAAATAATGAAATAGAAAAGGTCAGAGACAGAAAGATGTCCATTTTGACAAAGACATAGAATGAATGGGAATGTTTATTTGAAGTCTGGGGCTTGAGGCTGCTCTGTCTATGGAGTAGCCATTCTTTTATTCCTTTACTTTGTTAACAAACTTGCTTTCACTTTGCAAAAAACAAAGAAGTATGGGGTTTGAAAAGTAGATTGGGAAAAGATCCTTTCAAAGCATCCACTTTTATTTTATTTTATTTTATTTTTCCATAAGTGATTGGGGTATGGGTGGTATTTGGTTACACGGGTAAGTTCTTCAGTGGTGATCTGTGAGATCCTGGTGCACCCATCACCCAAGCAGGATACATTACACCATATTTGTTGTCTTTTATCTGTCGTCCCCCTCCCACTCTTTCCCCAAGTTCCCAAAGTCCATTGTGTCATTCTTACGCCTTTGCGTCCTTATACCTTAGCTCCCGCATATCACTGAGAAAATGTGATGTTGAGTTTTTCATTCCTGAGTAACTTCACTTAGAATAATAGTCTCCAATCTCATCCAGGTCATTGCAAATGCTGTTAATTCATTCCTTTTTATGGCTGAGTAGCATTACCACCGTTTCTTTATCCACTCTTTGATTGATGGGCATTTGAGTTGGTTCCATGATTTTGCAATTGTGAATTGTGCTACTATAAACTTGCGTGTGCAAGTATCTTTTTCAAATAATGACTTCTTTTTCTCTCAGTAGATACCCAGTAGTGGGTTTGCTGGATCAAATGGTAATTCCGCTTTGAGTTCTTTAAGGAATCTCCACACTGTTTTCCACAGTGGCTGTACTAATTTACATTCCCACGAGCAGTGTAGAAGTGTTCCCTGTTCACCACATCCACGCCAACATTTACTGTATTTTTATTTTTTGATTATGGTCATTCTTGCAGGAGTGAGGTGGTATCGCATTGGGGTTTTGATTTGCATTTCCCTGATCATTAGTGATGTGGAGCATGTTTCCATATGTTTGTTGGCCATTTGTATTCTACAACGAACTCAAACAAATCAGTAAGAAAAAAACAAACAATCCCATCAAAAAGTGGGCTAAGGATATGAATAGACAATTCTCAAAAGAATCTGCTTTTCTAATATCTGTTTAGTCAACAGGGATGGAAAGGAGGAGAAGTTGTGAGGTATTAATAAGGGCTATCTGCCTGCACACTGTGCTAAAGTTTTTTGTTTTTTAATGCGTGTACTCATTTAATATTTATGATCTATCAGATAGGTCATAAAGATATAAACAATAACTACTGTTATTCCTGGCTTTCAAAAGATGAAACTGAGGCATTGAAAAGTGAAATAATCCAATTGATCAAGGGAGATAAAAGGAAGGAGGTAGAAGATGACTCCAAGATGAATAGTCTCATTTTTTGGATGAAATTTGATGCCTTTAATGCTGATATACTAGATAGGAAGAAGGGAACTTTTGGTGGAGTAAAAAAATATATATTAAAATCATTGAATTAGGCTGAGACAGGTGGATCACCTAAGGTCAGGAGTTTGAGATCAGCTTGGCTAACATGGCGAAACCCTGTCTCTACTAAAAATACAAAAATTAGCTAGGCGTGGTGGTGTGTACCTGTAGTCCCAGCAACTCGGGAGGCTGAGGCAGGAGAATTGCTTGAACCCGGGAGGTGGAGGTTGCAGTGAGCCGAGATCTTGCACTGCACTCCAGCCTGGGTTGGTGAGTGACAGAATGCAACTTATCTTAAAAAAAAAAAAAAAGGCCGGGGCGCGGTGGCTCAAGCCTGTAATCCCAGCACTTTGGGAGGCCGAGACGGGTGGATCACAAGGTCAGGAGAATCGAGACTACTCCTGGCTAACACAGTGAAACCCCGTCTCTACTAAAAATACAGAAAACTAGCCGGGCGAGGTGGCGGGCGCCTGTAGTCCCAGCTACTCAGGGAGGCTGAGGCAGGAGAATGGCATAAACCCGGGAGGCGGAGCTTGCAGTGAGCTGAGATCCGGCCACTGCACTCCAGCCCGGGCCACAGAGCGAGACTCCGTCTCAAAAAAAAAAAAAAAAAAAAAAAAAAAAAAAAAAAAAAAAAAAAAAAAATTCAGTTATTGCTTAACTCGAAGCACCAGGAACTAGGAAATTTGAAAACCAGAGTCATTAACACAGAGCAGGTCATGGAAGTGATTGAGGTCTCACTAGTAGACAGTGTAGATTAGAAAGAAAGGGGTGGTCGGGGAATCTCAAGGACGGAGGAAAACAATAATAACAAATACTGTTATAGAATGTTTACTATGTATCATGCATATGGTATATAGACTCACCTCAATAAAGAATTTAAATTAACATCTATTAAATTGTTTAGCCTAAATCTGCTCCTAACATATTTTAAGTCTAGCTTAAAAGATTTCTCCATACACAGAGAACTGTAAAGGTAACCTAACTGGATGTGTAAGCTTCCTGTAACTTATTCTCCTACCAACCACAGACTTTCAGCCAGTTGTGGTGGGCAACTGTTCCAACTGTGCTCAAATAAGGCAATGCTGAGCTGTAACCAATCCAGTTGTTTCTGTAACTCACTTCCATGTTCTATACAGCACTTTCCTTTTTCTGTCTATAAATCTACTTAGACCATGTGACAGCGGCAAAGTTTCTGATTTAGGAACTGTCCAATTCATGAATTGTGCTTTTGGCTCAGTTAAATTCTGTTAAACGTAATTTGCCTGAGGTTTTTCTTTAACACAAACATTTTCACCTTAAGAGAAAGATTATTTCACTTTTAGACCTTTTAAAAAAATAAGCTGGGCACAGTGGTGCATGCCTGTAATCCCAGCACCTTGGGAGGCCGAGGCAGGTGGATCGCCTGAGGTCAGGAGATCGAGACCAGCCTGGCCAACATGGTGAACCCCCGTCTCTACTAAAAATACAAAATTAGCTGGGGGTGGTGGCGGATGCCTGTAATCCCAGCTACTCGGGAGGCTGAGGCAGGAGGATCGCTTGAACCCAGGAAGTGGAGGTTGCAGTGAGCAGAGATCACATCATTGCACTCCAGCCTGGGCAACAAGAATGAAACTCCATCTCAAAAAATAAAATAAAATAATAACAACAACAGTCATACCCCCTAAATAAATGGTAGTGACAAGGACTACTTCTAAGGTTTCAGTTTTGGGTAAAAACACATTTGCTAATTTACCTTACACAATAGTTTCTAGAATGAAAAATTATATGAAACAACTTTGAATTGTCTACCAGTGTTTGGGCAAATGTGTTGCTTGCAAATGTGCCCTGAGAGCGAGGAGGACAGCTGTCTCTTCTGGACCCTAAGGTATATTGTATGATTGTACAATTTCCACTTCTTTCAAAGTGCTCTCTCGTTCATCCTTTATTTTGCCCTAAGGATGTTTTTTATGCTCTTTCTTTTCAAGTGTAGTTTTAGTGCAACATAACCAAGAGCCTCACAAAGATTGAAAAGTAGATGGAGAATACTGAAAGAAGAAAAAAAAGAGTATCACAAACTTCCATTATGTTATGTTATATACATAAACTTTATTGACTTTCAAATAGCATATACAATGTAGTTTGATTGTTTAATTGATATATTTCTCTATTTATGAAAATTATTGGGAGCCTAAGGTTAGGATGGATTATGCCACAGTTTTTCATATAAAATACCACATTTTAAAAATTCTATTTGTTGATCGGGCGAGCTGGCTCAATGCCTGTAATCCCAGCACTTTGGGAGGCTGAGGCCGGCGAATCGCTTGAGGTCAAGAGTTTGAGACCAGCCTGGCCAACATGGTGAAACCCCTAACTCTACTGAACTACAAAAATTAGCTGAGCGTGGTGGCACACACCTGTAATTTCAGCTGCCAGGAGGCTGGGCAGGAGAATTGCTTGAACCTGGGAGGTGGAGGTTGCAGTGAGCCGAGATCGCGCCACCGTACTCCAGCTTGGGGAGATAGCAAAACTCCGTTTCAAAAAAATAATTATATTTGTCTTTGTTTACTGGCTTTGCACTTACTGACACAGCTTTCAGGTACAAATAAAAGCCATTAGGTGAGGGATAGGTGTACATTATCTTTTTTTTTTTTTTTATAACAACTCCTGTCACAGGTTTAAAAGGTACAAAATTTAACCATCATG